>NW_022280076.1:1467654-1574857 GCF_004355925.1 Anarrhichthys ocellatus | reverse complement strand
CCCCCCTCTCACCTCCTTGGCTGATTACTGCTCTTTTCCCCTCACTCCCTCCATTGTTTTCTCACCGATTTCGTTATTTTCTCATTTTCTCTGCCTCTGTAAGAGAAAAAGTTCACTCAGCCTTTTTTTTTCATTATTTGGCACTCTCACTCCTCTATGTTAATTTCTTTTCTTTATCATCTTTGTCTTTGTAGCCCTGCCGCGAAGGTAATGTTTCACTGTCTTTGTTTCTGTATTTCTACACAGGCATAGATTTATACACTGTACCTGCAATTTTGCAACTGTTTACACAATCTGGGTGTATATTTGACAACCGGTACAACAGCTGATCATCCCAGTGCAATGCATGATACACACCACTAAATGCTATGTGCATGCAGCTTAAACTAATTATATGCACCAAAACTCTTTAGTGAGAAAACCTTTTGTTAAAAGAAAAATTTGTAGTGCATTTCAACCGCAAACACTTTACTTTAGGAGTCCCAGATGTTTGGTTTATCTATTCAAGGCTACTGTAGAAACATGTTGGTGTAACTCCATGAACATGACATCTCCGTATGTAGATTTTATTAACGGCTCATTCGAAGGTAATGAAAATACAACGACTCATAGTTTCAGGAGGTATGAATATTATATTCCAATTCTGCCAATAAATACCCCTGAATCCTACACGCTGTTCCTTTAAATACATTTGAAACCTCCATAGCAATAACATCCTGGTTGCTCGGGACAATTCCCAGCCCTCATTGTGCAAAGTTGTCACTAAAAACAATTTCTACTGATTTACGACATGCAATAGTTTGTATAGATTTACGTCTTCTGTAAGTATCCTGCCTCATGTCACCTATAATCTACAGGCAGCTGCTTGTTATTAAGCATTTAATTGTAATGACCAGCTGGCTGTATAAATGACACAGCTACTTACCATATAGGCATTTAATTATAAATAATATCGGAATGTCGTTAAGGTTGTTTAGTGTTTGCCAGTAGGCCAGCCAGTTAAAGTAGCTGTGTTGATTGTCGCTGTTTATGAACTGGCAAGTTAATAATAAGCTTTTCAACAGTTGCAGTGTAAATATTAGTAATATGTTTGAATGTAAAATTGTGGTTTATTCTAAATATTGATGCATGTGACACATTTAAATAAATTATATACAGCAGTTTTTTATACATAAATAAAAAAAAACTTGACTTCCAACTTCCCTTTTCAGTTAATTCTCTATCCTTATGTTGATTGTCTTTCTCACCCTTTCCAACCTCTTCCTCCCTTTGTTTTACCTTTTACCTGTTACAGTTCCTCGGCTTCACCTCCTCTCGCTCCTCCTCTTCTCCCCGCTAATGTGTTTCTTCTGTCTCCAGGAGGCCGACAGCTGCCAGCATTGTCGCGGTTCGGGCTGCGCTCCCTGCTCTCTGTGTCACGGCAGCAAGCTGTCCATGCTGGCGAACCGCTTCAATGAGTCCATCAGTGATCTGCGTTGCCAAGCCTGCTACCCCCATGGTCTGGAGAAGTGCCAGTCTTGCTCCAGCAAATAGCACCGTTTGGCTGACACCCATGGCTGAGAGTGAGTGAGTGAGTGAGTGAATGAGAGTGTGTAGCTGTGAGTGAGTGTAGGCCCGGTGTGCTGTGGGTTTGACACAATTGTCTCAGCGGCAATATTGCTATAATCCAAAGTGTTCTTGGTGGGGTGTTTCGAGGCACTACCAGGAAACATAAGCCATCATTGGAAAGGGGAATTATGAACTGTGCAGCGGGTACAAAATTATAAAATACAATTACTGTGTGCAGTGAACATGGCTGGTGATAACACAAACACATAATCGCTTTTGTGTTGTCACATTATTTTGCATCTGCGGCCTTCTTCCTGATAAAGGCGGGCTCCATGGCAGTTATCAGTTTTATTAAAATGATGCAAAACATTTTGCCTTTTAGTTTTATCTACTGGGAATGCTGCCCTGTTCATATCTCCCCTCTCTATTCACCAGAGAGAATAACACATGTTATATCCCAACATGTTGTATTGTTAGAGGGTAACTGATGCTTTCTTTTTTTTTCAAAATGAGGGGAAAGAGAGACTGGGAGATGGAAAGACAGATTAGGAACCACAGCCAGAATGAAAGATGAGTGAGTGATTCAAAAGGAGACAGTTGAATAAAAGGTAACACAATAAGTTGTTTGATCAATGATTTGAGAGCGTTCCACCCAATAATTGCGAAATGCACTAAGGAGGGTGGTATGATGACACAATAGCAGTCTTTAGCATTGTGTGTTTAAAGCTACTGGTGTTAGTGAGGAAATAACTTACACACTTTATAAAGCCACATTTTAAACACAACATATTGACTTGTGGTGTATTACTTAAAGACGTTATGAGATAAAGATAAGAAGAAAAGGAGAGCAGATAAATAAATGACAAAAATACTGGAGGCAATAATGATGAGTTTTTTAAATTTGTATTAATAATTTTATTCCCAAGTTGCCTCTTTTTATTTTGTTCAGCAACTGCTGTTTGAAAGTTGTTGTTTTTTTGTATTGGGGTATTAACACATATCAGCTTAACCCCGAAATATACACAATGGAGATGACGATGATTAAACCAAGCAAATCTATAAAATATATGGACTCATGTGGCTGGAAATAAAGTTTAACTAAAGATAGTGAAGACAGTAACCTTATGTTCTCTTGCAGTTAAGGATTCATTCTCTTGCCTCTTCACCAAGCCTCAGATCAGCCAGAAGTGTCACTATCTTATCATTTTTAATTTTCATGGCAGTAATCTGGACTAAATGCACCTGGTATTTGGATCAGCATCTTAATTCTAACCACAACGTCTGTGACTGTAATGTGTGAAAGTCATTCCTTAAAAGTTTGATGTGTTTTCACGGTAGGTTAGGAATGTTAGTTTGTGTGATCCCATCTTGAAAACGAAATGAAACGTGACAATAAAAACAAATGCAACACGCTGCATAATTCCTAATCATTACAACTGCAATCAACCACAATGTTTCGTAGCGCGCCATTTCAGGATAAGTTAACAGAAAAGGAAGTGCGGAATTTAAATATCACCCTAATAGTAAACTGTTGTACATTAATAGTTTTCCGCGCTTAATAATCATCTGCAATTTGTCTGTGACTTTAGCATCTATTGTACCAGGATTACATTAACCCATTACAAGCTAACATAAAACGATAGTAACCACATCATTTTTGCATTTTACTTGTGTTTGCAGATGGCTGTAGGTGGAGTTACCAATTTATCTTTTTGAAAACAATTTAATAACAAAGCCCTTTGTATACGGTAATCAGATATGAACTGCACTGAACCTGGGACGTTTTGCAGTGGCTGCCGAAATTTAGCTTTTTTACCACTATCCATATGCTGCAAGGCAGAGATGCTCCATCAAAATCAGTGTTAGCAGTTGAAAGCACTGACCACATCCTCTAAGGTGTCGGTGGCCCAAAGTCATGCCAGAACAAGCACCCCCAGACCATTAGAGCCAACTATCCCTGCCGCTGTACCTATCTTTGTGCTGGCATCTCCATTATTTTGTCTTATTATGTGAGATAGCCTCACACTCTAAACTAAAAAGCAGACTGTATGGCTTATCAGCAGCCTGGTCAAAAAGTCCTATCAGCAAACTAATGCCTATTTCTGGGATGAAAAGAGGAACATGAGTCTCCAGTCTCCCTCTTTTTCATCTCTCTCTCTCTCTCTCTCTCTCTCTCTCTCTCTCTCTCTCAATAATCTGCCAGCCATGCTGAAGTTAAAACTGAGCTTTGTCATTTCAGCTCCCATTCTCACTCAGTATTCCACAAGGGAGCCAAAGTGAGGCAAAAGTGGGTCACAGAACTGTTGTTGGCCTCCCTTGTCCCACAGGATCTACAGCAGTGATATTCAACATACGGCCTACGGGACAAATCTGGATAGAGTGCCCGGTGGTCTGCAGACCATTTTCTAATTCACAATGAAAAAAATAGACTTACAATGGGACAATTATTTTGTACTTTGAATGTAAATAAGGTGTCACAGCGCATACAAATAGACTACTAATGTTTGTTTATTAAAAGAGACCTTCCCCCCCACAGAAGAGATGCTCACAAGTCCTTTTTTTGCAAGTCCAAGTGAAGTCAGTCTTTGAGTTAGAGTCCAAGTCAAGTCTCTTATGGTTGCAATGCTCGTTTTATGATGTGCTGCATGCCATCTGCTCAGAACACATCCATATCTAAGGAATTCAAAGCATGTCCTGTATCTTCAACAGTATCAGCATTGATTAGCTGTTTGTTATAACTGTTGCAACAGGCTGTTGCAATACAATATGAAAACAACTTTAATTAACAGGTAACAAAATAACAAAGTTGTCAAACAAATCCCTGAAAACAATACAAATATATGCTTAATAAAAAATAACAATTTAGAAAGGGGGATATAGCATAAAATGACAACATTGTACAATATTTAATGGTAAAGGGAGGAAAAACACACACCACAACTTTGGACCGGTAAACGTAGGAAAAGAGGTTTACAAGAACGCTGATCAGAATCACCATTGCCAATGTTGGGGCACTGGATAAAAATGTCTTTGTGATGAAACATTGCCTGTTCTGTCTGATATATTTTCAGAGCCATAACCTAATGTGTGGTGGTCCCCAAAGGACAAATAGAAGCGAAGTACACTTCTATTTGTCCTTTGTTTTCTAAAACAAAACCTGGATAGTGTGCTTACTAACATAGATCAAAAAAGTAGACTGGCCTGAAAAGATTACAATGTTTTATTGTCTGTCTTTTGGTAACAGAGCTCTTAACCCGTCTACAATTTAATCGTTTTTCAAAGCAAAACAAAAAAATATCTTGCAGGCATTTACAGACTAATTCACTGACTTTTGTTCAACATGCTATACGGGAGGACACACACTGCCCACATATGCGTAAAGCCACAATATCTGCTATTCTTGTGATATATTGTGGAACATTACATAAAATCATTTATTTGAGATCTCCATTATCAAATAAGGGCCTGTTTAATCACAGCAGCTAGCATACACTGGCTCGTGAATACAGAGGGCAAGACTTTCCCCACGGAGGCAGCATCATCATTTATGATGCTTTATAGATATATCTGTGATCTCTTATAGCCCATCTGTAATATACAACACAGAAAGCAGACTGGGAGCAGACTGGGTATCTGCAACCACGTCTGTTTATCTCTCTCCCTTTTCATCACTTTCCTTTTGTTTATCAACACACATCATTATAATGAATGCATCTCTCTTGTGTACATTACCAGCCACCCACCTTACTGAGCTTATAACATGCCATTAATACACACAGTTTGATGTACAATTCTGCAGACCTTTCACTCTGCCCAGAGAGTGAACAACAAAATATAATCTTTTCACTGGATTGCCTGGTAAGTCAGACACATTACCAGCTCTGTTGATTGCCTGTTCCCTTAAGTTGGAGCAGGAGGGGGTTGGAGTGATTAGAGAGATTTCCCTTCAGAGGATGGATCAGGCTTCAAGCCTCCATCACAGCAAGTCTCATCCACACTGAAGAATCCCTCCTAATAGCTGATCCTGACCTTTTCATGGGAGAAGAAGATCCTGCTACAGAGTATTCAAATGTTCTGATGATATAATGTATATATATATAAATAGAATTTTTTCAAGTATATATACATTTTAAGTGTATATAATGTCATGTATAGGCATGTGTTTATCAGGCCTTTCATATGTGATTAAGTTCTCCATCTAGGAAAATGTGGCAGATCTCCTGTGAATTGAATACATCACATATGAAAATAACAATCTCACATCTACTGTACAAACATTTCGCAGTTGGTTATACTCTGTCAGCACATGTGGTTTTCAGGTTTTACATGTGGATGCTAATGATCACCCAATGTGGTGAGCACAGAGAACACGATGTAAGAGGAGACGATGGTTCTGTCTTGATGTTCTCTTCTTCCAGGGTGTTGGGTTTTCTACCTTGTGGAATAATTGTACTTGATGCATTATGGATGCTAGGGCCAGACATTGTGTTAGCAAATGAGATTACACGATCAAATATCACTGTGTTTGTATAACATTGACACTTTGACATCTTGCGTCCTGATGTAATGCAAGTAGTACCTAACACCTTGAGGGTCACTCTGGGGGAAACTGACAGCTTAAAACTGAATTTATGAGGCAGAAATTCAATTATCACCAGGGGCGGAAGTAACATGTTACATCTTGCTCTTGTTACAGTCACAAAGTTGTTTTTTGTGTAGCCTACTTGTACTTTTTGAATTATTAAACTTGTACTGAAGTAGGCTACTCCTAATCTCGAGTATTAACCTTACTGAGTAAATTCTTTTTTAAAAGTACTCATAAAGCTTCGGTCTAGCAAATGCAACTTAACGAAGAATGATGTCATGATGGTTTATGGTTCGCATTGTCAGTGGTGGAGAAAGTATTCAGATACTTTACTCCAGTAAAAGTAGAAATACTGCACTCTGAAAATATTCCACTACAAGTAAAAGTCCTGCATTTAACACCTTACTTAATTAAGTAAAAGTAAGCAAACAGCCCTGTTGCAGCTTTGTGAAGATGCATTTTTTTAAGAAGCAACTTAGCCTAGAGTTGTGGCATTTTCTTAAACCCACAAACAAACACTTAATTGAATTCAGTAAATTAGAAAATCAAATAAGCACCAAGTTCTGACATACATGGCTTTCACTGGACAGGAAGGGTATGAAAAGTAACTAAAACTGTCAGACAAAATGTACAACAGGATATTTGCCTCTGAGATAGTAGAAGTAGGCTATAACATAATCTAAAATAGTAGTAAAAAAAGAAGTATCCTCCAACTACCTCAAAATTGTACTTCACTGAGTGACTTTAGTGAGGAGTGCGGGGCCTTTATGGGGGACAGAGAGGCTGACCGGACTGGTTGCATTGGGACTACCGTGCCCAGTGGATTGATCCTATTGTTTATATGATGCTTTGAGAGTAAACCTGCAGAGCAGCTGAACCTGGAGCAGACTGAGGAGGCTCACAGAATCACGTGCAGACAGGTGAGTAACGTTGCAGCAACACGCTAACGTTATAACTGATGCTTCAGGGGAGGAAATCAGCTGTTGTGTGCCCGTGAGTGTGCACTGTATATTCATGTTTAACCGTGGTATTGGCATATTTATGTGCAGAAATTCGCACATGCAGAACATAGTTTTGAGGAATACATTGGCCATTTGAATTATATTTTAAAGCAATAGTGATGTCTCTGAGATAGTGGCTGTCCCTCCACTTCCCTTTGTTTTGGGCATTTTGTTACTGTTTAACGTTACTGACTTTAAAGGAGGACATATTTTTATATATATATTCACCCCATTTTTTTTTTTTTTTTTTACGTTTTTTTAACTTACCTACTTTCTTACTTCTGAGTACATTTTAAAATATTTTTTACTTATATTTGAGTACTTTTTTTCTTTTTTTTACTTGAGTGCAATATTTGTACTCCATCCAACCCTGCTTAGAACAGTGTGCTGGGGCTAGAAACATCCAGAAGAGCATTCTTTATCTGTGGTGTCAAAAAAACTGTGACGAATATTTCAAATTGTATCCCTGGATTCGCCCTCCAGGTTAGCAGAAACTTCGAATGAATCTATCCTTTTCCCACTCTGCACACCTGCACCTGCAAAGAGAGGGAGAGGAGAGAATGAGATTCAAGAAGATAAGGCGCAAATTAAAGTGTCCTCATTGCTTTACATGCACACTCGGAGAGAGAGCTCCTTTTACTGCCTCAAATTCCCATTCTGGAGGCTTGACTGACATTCTGTGTTCATGTGCATGACGGGAGAATACAAATCCTACAATACCACTAGCAGAGAATGTAATAATGTAACAATGTATGGAGATGATTCAGAAACTATTAGGGCTGGACCCAACTATTTGACTATTCGTTTGTTGATATTTGGTTTGTAACTTTGGGATTTATTTTACTTTATTTTTAACTCTCCTAGATTGCAAACATGCATAAAACACCAGGCATTTTTGAAAATGTGTTTTATTCAATGACAAATAACTATAAATACTACTATATATGGGGTGACCGTGGCTCACTGGGTTAAGAGGGTTCTGGTAACCACAGGGTCAACGGTTCGATCCTCGACTGGGACGTGTCACGTGTCGTATTGTGACACTGAACCCCCGGCTCTCCGGGCGCCTATCATTAGCAGCCCACTGCTCCCTATATACAGGTATGGGTCAAATGCAGAAGGCAAATTTTGTGTATATGTATATGACAATAAAAATGGTTTCTTCTTCTTTCTTCTATAGACAAATATAGAAGAAAGAATATAGCACTATTTTTTCTTCTTAAAAAAATAGTGCTATGTAGTAAAGATACAGACATGTTTTAGACACAAGTTATTTCAAAGGGAAATGTTTGTCTTTCAGTATGGCTAAAATATGATTCAAATAAATTGATAATCTGTGAATTAGGGATTCCGTTTACCTTACATCGTTTAATAAGCACATAGTTTTAATAATGTGGTTTGTGTAAATTCACAGTATAGGGCTGGGTATGGGTAGTTTTAAGATATCGAACGAAATAAAACAGTACCAAGTAGTATCGAAACTTTTCCATTCAAACAATCGCTGCAATTGATCCTTTTTGTGCTCACCTCTAGAAAAAAACAGACTGTATGGTTTTGCTTGCCGCCAATCACTGCAAGCGTTCTTTGATTTAATGCGACGTGTGATGGGCCCACTACCTCAGCAGCTACAACCCACACAGCCCGGATTTCCTGCCTGCATACTTCACTGAACAAAGAGATGTCTGAGCCAGCGTCAGTTTACAGATTGAAAACAAAAATGTATGCACTCATAATATTATGAGAGATGCAATTATCACATAGGAGCTCTACAGTCCTACAGTCTGGTTCTAACACTGGCCATGCTCTGTGTCTGTTTTGGAAAAACCTATAGTAAAAAGAGTGTTACTTAACGTACTATGTGGGGGAACTTAGGTAATCTGCATATATTTCTCCACTAACTCTTAATCTCAAAGTGAATTTCCATTACCAACACTTTTCACATTATGCCACTGCTGTTACAGCTCACCACTAAAAGGATTTTCTTTTTCTCTAAAATGAAAAATAAAGTCCATAAACTCCAAACTGTATTAACTGTATGCATGAAGCAGAACCTCAAGGCTGCTGCTCAGAACATCAACATATTCTTGTATTAGCATTTGCATATGTTACCAACTAATTTCACAGCCATTATTTGATTAAAATAACTCTAGACACTGCTTGTTTTATGGTACAGGAGCATGGAGGGGGAAAAGAGCAACTAAAACCTGCAGTGTCCTGAATCCAAAGGGCACGTTTAATCGTTTTACTTTAAAAGGACGGAGGGCAAAATGTTCCCCCCCGAAACAGACACAGGCCACTTTATTCGTAGTCTCAGACAGAATTTTGCTTCACACAGCAGCAAATGCCAAAATTTCATCATACACTCCAAGAAACTAGAATTAATTTCTCTCTCAGTATGTGTACAATGTTAAGGATGGAAATGGTGTAACAGCATTGGAATGCTTACTGCTGCATTTCGTTTCTCTAAATTCCCTTGTGTTTATGAATTACCCAGTGTGGCTCAGACTCACTTACAAAGACCATGATTGAAAAAAAAAGAAATACAAGTTTTTGCCATTTATAATTCAGAGGTCTCCAGACACATGGATTCCTCTGGCCACCCTCGCTGATAATGATTTGTAGATTAACATTGTGTAAAACGTATCTGTCATCTCTGCCAGAAGGAAAGAAAATATGTCTTCGCTTGCTTATTTGTTATTCTTTCAGAAAATCATATCAGAGAAGAAGATGATATTCCATAAAAGATTATACACTTTGATTTGGCACAATAGGCATTGCTCCTGAAGGTGCTCCCCAGTGAATCTAAGCAGCAGTGTCCACGTTATATATGGCTATACAGACCAAAAGACACATAACACTAAGATATGGCATGTACAAAATGCCCAAGGTGAGAGATATTATAGCTGCATGTGGTAATACGGACTGGAGGGCAGCGTTGTAGGGAGAAATCAGTCAGTCCGAAGCAGCAAAGTAGGGTCATTTTCTCATAGACTTCTATGCAATCAGACTTCTTTTTCAGAATGTTTTAGCCGCTTTCTCAATTGGCTTCACTTTTCTAACCAGGAGGTGGCCGCCTGGCATTACCAGCAGAGCTCATTGTTTCCAGTGGATGTGATTTTGGTGTTTGTATGTCAGCTGGCGGTGTGCGTGACTACAGTGCAGAGTTACTGCGATGCTTCCGTTGGCAATCATCTCAGTAAATCTCTCACTGAGCGGAGTTTGTTTGTTTTATTAACGCTCTGCTGATTATATAAGCTCCCACCACCATCTGTCTTGCACAATGTAAATATGAAGGCTGTTATTCCTGATGTGACGGATGACTGATGAAATATTTTTCTACTTCTGTGTGATTCATTTCAACTGTATTTCTGCCAGTTTGGTATTTTTGCTGCTTAAAGTAGTTAGACGTTGTCTTTTATCTGCTTCTTTCTGTCTATTACACAATTTCATCTCTTCCTGTGTCGACTGCAATTTGTCTTTGATTTAGTGCGCACATTTGTGCCCTCAAGATAGATATTATACGAGTGAATGAATAATGATTCGTCCTTAATTTACCTGTTTGATTAAATATGATTAAACGAAAGGAATGCAAACAGTTGCCAACCCTCAACAAATCTTTTACTGCAAATCTGTTGCTTTCGCTACAGTAAAACGACAGTATTTTACCGTCTCGGTTGCTGTCCTTTCCTTCCAAACCCAATGCCACTGCTGTGGAGTGAGAGTGACTGAAGCACACACACACACACACACACACACACACACACACACACACACACTGTTGTTTCCTGTACAGCCTTCACTCTGTACGGTTTGCAGTTTGTGCTCCTTACAATGAACTTGCAATTATTACGGGTAGAAATGCGTGACACACCAGAAATGGAATCCATTTGCTTTCTACTGTGAAGACAGATGCAGCCCGTGGCTCCTTTCTGGGCAGAAAAGACACTACTCAAAAGAGTTATATGCGTAAGATAGAGGTTGCTGTGATTCAAAATAGAATATGTTATCCTTGCAGATATGGTAATGCACTCATCATAACCATAAATAGCCCTCTTCACATTAAGCATTTAAACTATTTTGAATCAAATCAATAGTAAAAGATATGGATATAGAATAGTGGCCTGCTTAAATCTATTTATATAATCATAATGTAGGCCCTACTGTATGTGCTCAAGTTTAAATGGATGCACACATTCATTTTTAACTGACAGCAACTCCAGATTGGTGGAAAAGTTACTGCCCGTGCAGCTTACTTGAATAATATGTCATGCTCATATTAACAATTCCTGCAGCAGAAGGTATTGTCTCGTTCGACTCTCTTTCTACATGAAGCAAAGCAATTTACTGCTGTGGACGGGGGAAGCAACGAAATGTATTTTAGACACCTAAAAATAAGGCTCATCTTAAAGAGTCGATATCTGTTGACCCCATTAAGTGTAGGCTATATTTAAAACATTTTCACCGCTTTATGTATGGATACGTTTCAATTTCTGTTCAGTTACCCATCGGAAATATTCTAAATATAAGCGTACACCTAAACTCATATTGATATTTGAAGGTGGGCCTTTGTTTTATGTGTCTTAAAAACTTTTTGCCACTGCCCCGGTCCAACACCTGAACCATCCCTTTAATGTGACAGGTGCAATATTAAAGATGGTGATAATGATCAGTCGGACAAAGACAATGATAAGGTAATTTATTTTTATGTTCCTATTCCATCCTATCCTATCAGTAACTTTAGAAATCTGACAACACTGAATGACCTTTATCCTGGAAAACTGAAACCAAATATGACTGACGAGCCAGGATTACATTGACTAAACTGTGTCCCAAAGCATACATTACGAGTCCAGCTTCTTGTGGACTCCTCGTGAAATCGTGTGATTTCTTCCCCCAACCTGAAATCGTACAACCCAAGACAATGTGAGAACAAATGTTGTCTGCTCGCTCAGAGTATTTTTCAAAATCAGGACAGTAAAAAGAGGAATTATGAGACATAATGCGAGGTTCTAAATCACTTTGACAGTTGTCCCTTTCCAATTGAAAAAAATTGATAAATTTTACTCGTGAAACAATTCCCTATTTGTCATCACATGTCTAACTGTGAGGCAGTGAGTCAGCCAGTGCTGCCAGTGCCACAGCACCATTTCCATAATCCCACCACGCCTGCCCCAGCCAAGCTGTTCGCAAAGTGCTCAAGAGCTGGAGTCCAATCAGCGAAGGTGATGGGGGTAGGGCATCAATTTTACACCATGTTGGGCTGCTCTCCAACCTATATCTTGGATTGAGACAGACGGATGGAAGCGGAGAGATGCTGGGATGGTTGAGGCAGCTGCATCAGTAGATTGCATTATGAGAGAGAGAGAGGCTGATTGATACCGAAGGCTGGTTAATTTGGATTACAATGGCAGTTATAAGAACAGTTCTTGAGAGCTGTGGGCACAAGTGTGCGGTGTGAATGAGTGTGTGGGTCTGTGGTAGTGTTGATGTGATCATTTCACACCTTTGGGACGAGTGAAATAGTTTGTCCTGTGTTTTTTTATTTTTTTAAACAATAGTTTTGTTATTGCTCATAAACATGGTTATATAACCTGTTACTAGCATGTCATCTCATAGATGCTTTTAAGTTGAAGTAGGGCAAAAGCAGCACACTTTACATTTATTTTTATATTGTTCTCTCCCTGAGCACTCCTTGTGTTATGATTTCTAAACGCTAAGCAATATTGTCAAATGTCCACTATTTTATTTCCCCATTCAAGCAGGTATCCATTTCCATAAGCCTGTAATGTTCTCCAACAGTTTCAGCAGCTGTTGGCCAGCAAACGCTCAACCCCCCCTGCAATTTGTTAGTTGACAGTTTGGTGTGTTGCGTCTAAATCATCTTTGACTGTGAATAATAAGCCCGAGATGGAAAATCCTCACGGAGGGTTGCTCTGCTAGAGCAGAGACAAACAGACGACACGAAAGAGGGCTCAATTTCACTTAAATTCCTTCCAGTCTTTAACTTTATAAAACTAATCTCTGTGTGCCTGCCAGTTCCTCTGATCCCTTGGCCTGTTTCTTTCTCTGCTGGCTCCTTCAAGGGCCACCTCTCCAAGTGATTTATTTGCTGCTAATTTGTTGGCTTGTTACAAGCACATGGAGGTGGTGAGTCCTCTGTCGGCCTCTGGTTTGGCCTCATAATCCAGTAAAAGTGAAGGTGGGAGATAACTGACAGGTAGTGCTGGCTGGTGACCAACTGCGGATGTCAATTTTCCAATTTCACCACCTGTGATATTCATCGGTGTAGTCACCACAGAATGTAGTCTCTGAGAACCGTTATATTGTTTGCCTTGGATGACTGTGGGAGCCACGAGATATTGACCTTCTACTTCTTAAATTACAATCAAATAAAACTTTGAACAAAGGCCAGGTGTCTCTCTCTCTCTCCCTCCCTCTCTCTCTCTGAATATACGCTCTTTGTGTGTTCGGTGCAGCTACTCTTACTCTGCTGTACTCTGTATTTTTTTTTCTGTCAATTGGTTGAATTAAAGTAGAGCGAATTTTCAAGCTGTTCTAGGTTGCCAACTATATGGCCTGCAGACTGCTTTAGAGGACATCCTTGATAGAATAAAGTGAATTCTAAAGCAGATGTGACAGTGACTTGTTTACACTGAAGAACCACTAGTTATCCCTGCGACTGCTGACTTCATTATCCGTCTAACACCTCCTTTGGGAGGTAATGGAGTAAGTTGTGAATCAGGGTTGTGTGTGTGTGTGTGTGTGTGTGTGTGTGAGAGAGAGCTCTTCTACTCACAAGAAACAAAGCTTTCACGGATAGGAAGATGGGGAAAAAAATCCCCCAAATTGAGGACACAAGCTGTGATTCAACCCACTTTTTTTGTGTGACAAGAAGATTGCTCCTGTGAGTCCAGTATTTATGGCTTGTGCCAGCGAGGTGCTCAAGTATGCCTAATGTTAATTATAATGTTAATGTTATGGTTTCCAGACTTTTTCCTGTAAGAACCCCTTTTGCAGATAAAGATATTTATGTCCCCCCTCACCTCCCAAAATACACCCATGTAAACAAACACACACATACACAGATCTTTTTTTGCTGTGACCTCCTTCAGAGAATGAATTAGCTATATTTTCATCAACAAATCTAAATAAAAAAATAATAATGTAAAAAAAAAAATATATGTATATATATATATATATGTACACAAGTAATAAGATAATGTGTATAACCCAGCATGCATTTTTCTTTGGAATCAATTACTATTTGTCTTAAGTAGTTCACATCCACAATGAATGTAATACAAGATTTTTGTCTTATTCTTTTCATGTTTTTTTTTTTTTTATTAGTTTCCGGTGTGTGTGGGTTTCAAGTTCAGCATTGCAAATGCAGCACACTTGGATGGATAAACACACATGGGAGAAGTTTGCCTTCCGGGCTTCTTGCCAGAAATCTTCTTTCTGCTAGAAAACCCATCCTGCAAGAAATCTCCTTAGGTTTAGGCAACAAACCCACATGGTTGGATTTAGGGAAAGATCATGGTTTGGGTTAAAATAAACCCTTTCTGGCAGAATGGCCTGAAGGCAAACTTCTTCCATGTGCTAGATAAACAAGGCCTTAGTTTAGAGTGCATGAACTGTTTATTTTCACCAGGCTGCGTAAAACATAAAGACATATCAGGATTACTACATCTCTACTTATTAGAAGCTGTGTCAATTCTGTCAACAGCTAAGGTCCACAGGCTGATTTCACCTGCCTGTGTGTGACATGTAGATACTGATTCACTTTTCTGCCAACATTTCTTTCCCTTTCAGAAAAATGTGCAACAACAGTAAAATATAGTAAAATCAAATGAATGTGCCCTTATGAAATTCAGCATTACAATTCCATTTTGATAAATGGGAGAGGGGTACCTAGCATTGTGTTGTGCTGCAATGTTCATACTGTCAAGCAAATTCATTTGAAAAATCCCACACAAGTGTAATGTAAAGAATAATATAGTAGCTTTTGGGTATTCAAGCTTAATGAGAGACTGCTGCATGTAAATACTACATCAGACCTTGTTGAATTACATGCGTAGTTCCTTCTATGAAAAAAGAAAACATTTGTGGGTACAGGAAGCTGCATCAAATATGAAGTTGATGCACTTTCTGCTTCATTCTATGTACATTCTAAAACCACAATCACCGTCGGTCAACTTTGATTTAAGGTTCTGCTGGAGTTTTTAGTGTGAAATTGTGCATCGTGAAAATATGCATCGCTCAAGGCTCAGTGTATGATATACGATTGGTAAAATTAAGTTGCCAAGTTAGTAATAAGTTTCATAGACTTCAAAGAGCAGAGACAGGGAGGGGCATTAGAGAGGGAGGAAGACAGTCACTGAGAGATCTGGCAGGGATGCAGTGTTTTCAGAGTTTGGGAGGTCAGAAATGTACTTCTCGTGTGGCGATGTGGAGACGCTTTGGGCGACGGGCTGACTCTGATTTCTCCTTTTTGCAAGTTAACTCCAGCTAGCAGAGAACTTGCAAGGCGAGCTGAAGGTGACAGCAGGAGAGGCTTGAAAGAGTGGAGCAGGTACTGCTGAGAACAGGACTCGTGTGGAATTCAGCTCGAGAGTCAAATGGTGACAGACTCTAACTATACTTTATTTAAACATCGTATCATTAATGCACATCTTCAGCAATGGCTGGCCGAGCAACTTCTTTTTTTTCTGCCTTAAATTAGCTGCTGTGAATTCTTTGACATTCAGATATCATGAGACCTCTTGTTCATAAGACATACAGTATTTTTGTTGTGTGTTTGGGGGCGAAAGAGTGAAATAAAAACCATCAATCAATGTCCTTGAGCTAAAGCGTACCACCATAAACAAGATTTCATAAGGAAGAAAAAATGGTGGCACACTGGGAAATTGCCTTATATTGACCATGTCGAGGGTTATCTTCTGTCAAGGGTGGCAGCTCTAAGGACAACCAGAGGGGAAACACCCGGAAAAGAGAATCTTCAAAGAAACACATTTTATTGCTTTCTGCTCTGAGCTGGGGTTAATTTTCTGCTTTCAAGCAAACTAAAGCAGAAAACGCACTGCCGCTCCAGTGCCGCGTCATATGATGCATGTCAAGTGCCGCCCCTGGCACCAGGAAGCGTATTTTTACACTGTTTTTACTAACTTTACTAAAGTAAAAGATCTGAGTGCTTCTTCCACAGCTGCTTCCGCTTTAGATCATGTGTGGATGATGATAGATAGCTTGGGGGGAGAAATCACCTATCTTTTTTTTGTCTCTATAATGACGGGATTCTGGGTTGTATAGCTTGGGGAATTTCTCGACCTTTACAACTAGTCTCTCCTCATCCATTCATCGACACACATAAGAGACAGCGGCGGCAAGAGTTGAGGAAAGGAAGTGGAGCTGCCATGGCAGCAGATAAGAGAGGAAACGGTAGTGAGCAGAGTGTCTGCTCTAACTCGCTGGCTACATGCAACTACTTGCTGTTAACAATTAATTTGACAACTTTGAGGGAAGCAGCACTGACATAACAATCTTTTGTGGGCGCGTCTGACAGGGATGTGGTCTCTTCATGCCACAGTGCTGGCCAACAGACCTGAATAACTGTATGCATTAATTAGTAGCAAGGCTTGTAATTAGGGAATTGGGCTCAGGTGTGTCTTGATCCATGTGCCGATTGGATAGCAGCCTCACCTCAATCACATCAATTGGCCCAAGAGCAGGTTGCGGCGCCCGCCTTGGCGCAGTTGTATCGGGGCCTGCTTGGGGCGATTTTCCACAGTTTTCCACTGATGTTCTTTTTGGCACTCATATTACCGTTTAACACGGTCGGGCAAATCGCTGTGGTTAAGGCCTGTATTAGATGAAGGCACTCTGCTGCGGTGTGCACATGAAACTCTGCAGTCGACTGTGGTTCTGTAACTCTTGCTCTGAAATGTGCCTTTTGTGTCCTTTTCAGATTGAAGCAGAGGGTTTGCCTAAAAATAGGACTTTTTGTCAGTGGTGATAAAAGGAGTGCCGTCCATTAGGCGGGTGGAACACGGCGCTCCCACATCATGATTGGCGTTTTACAACCAATCTCTGTTCCAAAGATACTTACAAATGCAAGAATAGATGGAAAATATATTTATCATGTCACAGGCTAAATGATGTGTTTTGTATTTTACAGGGCTGGCTGGAAGGTCATCAGAGTGCAATTTCCAACAATAGTCAAAAGAAGATTTCAAGTAACGTAATCTATATTCCATCATTATGTAGGCGCTATAGGCTCCTGGTTTTCACACTGTTACTGGCCCCTGAGCAACAGAACGGCACCACCAGAGGGAGAGACAGAAATCTCACATGAAATGTCTGTCTTGCCTTTATGGCTGAATGTGAAATTTATGTTTCAGCGTGTTGTATCTTGTTGTAGCCATTTACAGCACTGACAAATATGTGCTGTGGATGACATTATACCACGGCGAGGATGTATTTTTCAGAGCTATGATGCGATGTTCATTCCATTCCTAAAACAGTTTCTTATTTGGGATCAAATTGTAAATGTAGCTTAATAATTAAAACAGTCCTTTGGTTTTTAATCCATTTCTCTGCATCTTCCATTACATATCCTTCTTTCATCCTTCCTTATTTATTAGCAATTAACATGTTAACCAGTTTCTGCAGAGATGCACGAGACTCCGATTTGCCAGTAAGCCTTGGTTGAACAGATTCCTGTCCTCCGTCTCTTTTCTTTAATGCAGGCCTCCTCATGAATCGAGTTACAGTGCAGAGGAATCGGGATATCACTGCAAGCAGGAACACAGGTGATTAACGAGTGTTGGTGGAATCGTGCTGTGAATATAGTTGGGGTGTGTTCATGTGCGACTATTTGCTGTGAAAGTGTTGATAGCCGGGATGTGTGCACACGCTTAAGTGCTTATGCATTTCTATTACAGTCAACAGCCGTGCTTTCAACACATCCATACGTCTGAATAAAAGACAGCTGTTTGTAGTGTCAGTAGATGGTATAGTACTTTGATGGAGGAGGAGATAAAGGCAATGGCAACTACTGGCTCTTGAAAGGTACTCAATCAGTGTGCTGTATCTTAATTGAATCCTGAATGAAGTTATTGAGTTAATTATGGCTATATATTCATGAGATAATGAAGAATGGCACTCTAAAGAAAAATCTGAATAACCCTTTTGCAGGTTTCTTTTTAGAAATGTGTTTTCAATGAGACAGAACTGCTATGTTCACAGTTTAACAGAGACTGAGAAGCAAAAGTGAATGTTCAGAAACAGTATCTTTATATTTTAACCAACATTATTTGAACTTAACCCACATTGAAATTCACACTAACTAACCCAGACCCCTTCCTGCCATTAATTGGGGTTACCAGTGTAAATACAAGGACATAATCCCACACTGGCTTCCCACTCTCAAACACTGCCAGTAGTGAGGGTTACAATGCCTGGCCAGGCTCCAGGTCCTGCTGGGATGAGCTAAACTCAGCTCGTGTCACTCCACTGGCTCCCTGTCGCTGCTAGCATTAAAGGCCCTACACACTAATGGTCCATCCGCACGCATGTTTTCACTTAGTTGCCTGATTAGACCACACCTGAGGCCCGTATAGGCGTGCACACGATGTGCTTTATTAACATCTGCCTGAACCTTTTGACCCGTTTTGCTGCAGCTGTTCGGGTGGGAGATATCAAACAAACCTTTGCGATTCTTAGTGGTTCATGGATGCACCCAATTTCGACATGAGCAGAAGTCTAATTAACCAGGATATGTAAAAACACCTGAGAGGGTGTGCTGGGCAGATTGCTTGAAGTGGAAAACAATGAGTGGCGGTTCTCCCCTTATTCACATATTGACGTGTGTGTCGGCTGGTGTAAGCGATCATTATAACATTCAGAATTTCTACAGCAAATTTACGGTTGTGGGTTTGAATCACACAAGAACACAACTTCAAATCTTTACCAGAGATGGGATCATAAGTTTTATGGAAATATGTCAATCAGGATTAAAAAAAGCATAACAAATTACAAATGGACTAAAGCAAATGATCCGTCAACTAAATGACAAAGGTGCACTGTGAGTCAGGAAATCTGTAACTCCACTTTTACATTTACATTATCACTTTATATAGCCTACGTATTCTGAGAGCACAGGAATGAGACAAGAAGTGTATTGGACGGACACCCAGAATCTAAGTGTGCCTGAATAATTTACTATAATGTATAAAGTTTAAACTGTCCACCCAAAAAGTTGATTGAAGTTTAATGTGCACATTATTTTATATTTGGAGTGTCCCTATTCCTTAATAATAAAGAATGACCTCCTTGCCCGGACACCTGGATGTAGACCCTATACGTCCTCTGAGAACATTTACAGTTGCACACTTAGTGTTCATGGAGTCTTGCCATGGAGTGAAACTGCTAGGAAAGAAAAAAGTCAAATCAAAATAAAATATTCCTTTAAGAGGCTATATAGTCCACTGCGTGCTGCTCGGTAAAAAGTGCTCTTATAAGTTTAGGCAGAAAGTTCAGGGCACCTTGTTTTTTCAAATCAACTTTCTATATATATATATATTAAAAAAAAAATGTATTACAGTGTATGGCAGCTCTGCACTCTGGAGTATCATAGCTGGGTCTGTGGTCAGCGGACTCCTCTCTTTCTTATTCTGTTAAATTTCCCAGAGATAAAGCCACTATCGATCAACTACCCATCCTGCCACTCTCCCCCCCATCCCCGCCCCGCCTTTGACCTATCCTGCTCCAGTACGAGAGGGACTACACTCAACTGCCTGCCTGTCTTTGTCTATCGCTCAATCCCAGCCTCCCTCCATCTCTCTCTCTCTCTCTTTTCTCCCCGCAAACACTTTAATGCATCATTTATTTGTTCCATTACCCTCCAAACAGCAAAGCAGAGATGCTGGTTATTGTAAGAACATGCTCCAGAGTTCAGCTCAGAGCAGAACGCCATGTTCTCTAATGCTTGCAAATTCACATCAAGCACAGCAGATTACACGATTAGCTGTAAGATTTACTCAGTAACGGGGAACGTTCTGATTAACTTTACCTGCCGAAGTCATGCTGGAAGCTGAGTAGACTGCAAAGCAATATCACAAATATTGGCTGCTGCACAAGCTGTGATTGATCGCAATTTGCTTGCAAGACTCATTCTGACTGACTGATGCGGGCTTTTGACAGCTTAACTCACATTAATCTTGGACTTTGCATCGATGTGTTCCTATAAACATGAATTTATGTAAATGTGTACATTTACATTCACAAGCGTGTGTTTTTGTTTATGTGGGAGTGGCTGCATCCACTTATTCGTGTGGACCCTGAGATTGAGGGAAGAATCAAAAAGAAAGGAAATATGAGTCCTTGCGAACACTAGAAGCACTCCTTGGAAAATTATGAATTCAAGTAGATACAGCAGTTGGCAACATTTTCTCTGATGGGTGTCTGTTGTTAATACAGTGTATCTCTGGGGGTATAGTGTAGAAGAAGAAACTCTGCTTAGCATTATCTGAGGAGAAAGCATTTTTAACAAAATGATGAAAGAGTTATTTATCCCTTTCGTCTCAATGCAACGACATTTATTGTGGTTATAATAATACAGTTATGGATGAAGTCAGGGAACCACTGTGATATCCAGAGGAAGCGTGAAACGAACATCCGTCTTCCGTGTGAAAGTTTGATCCAAACCGGCTTCATCCCCATGCGAACTTTGACACATTAACATCGCTTAACTTCCTCCTTTGTTCCAGAAGGACAAGAGTCGTAATCACTACGACCTCCAGAGAGTTCATTTAAAGGGGATGGAGAGCTAATTTTCAAAACCAACTTTATTCAGTATTTCCATTTATATTGATTGTAGTTTCTTGTAGTGGGTGAACTCATTTTCCTTTTGGTTGTTTGGCAAGTGCATTATTTGCATCCCTGTCGATTTTACAAGCTGTGAAATATGGATTTATATGTTTGGGTGTTATGAGTATTATGGGCTGAATTGATTAACTCTCTTGGGTAGTGGTCCTTCATGTATACCTAATTTTCCGCCACTTCAGCTGAATGAGTGCATAATACGTTTTTATTCTTACGGCTTGACAGAGACTTGAAGCCTAATCAGTTTTAATTTCTTAGCACTTCTCTGCAGCTTACGCATTTCTATACAAAAATGATAATGGAGTATTTCCATTGCTATATTGAAAGGATGGAAGAAGCAGAATGCTGATATTCCAGATGATGATTCCTCTGTAGCTGCTCTTCATAATCGCACAAAATGATTGGAGGCACTTTTCTGTCCAAAAAGCTGCATAACATTTTAGAATAATCATAATTTACAGCATGAGCAATCTCAAAACTTGGATTGGATAGAGGATTCTAAACATATTTCTTGCTCTCCCTTATAATCATCAGTAGTGCTTTCTACACTGAACAGACATATAAATGCAACACTGACATTTTCTCTGCCATTTTTCGTGACTTGAAATAAAATATCTAAGACTTTTTCTATGCACACAAAAAGCTTATTTCTCTTAAATTATGAGCAAACATTTGTTTTAAATGAATCCGTGTTAGCGAGCACTTCTTCTTGCCATGATAATCCATCCACCTGACAGGTGTGGCATATCAAGATGCTAATTTAACAGCATGGGTATTACACAGTAGAGGCTTGGGCTGGTCACAATAAATGGCCACTCTAAAATGTGCAATTTTATCTTGAGAAAAATACATTTATTCGGAACCCTGACATATGAATTTTGCATGACTACAGAAATGCATTTCTGAGCACACAGGATTCATCTCACTTCTCCAAAGGGCCAGACTCCATCGGCGGTGAGCATTTGCCTACCCAAGTCCGTTACGATGATAGAATGCACTCAGGTTGAGACCCTGCTGAGGAATACCAGCATGCATATTTGCTTCCCTGAGACGGTTTCTGACAGTTTGTGCAAAAATTCTTTGGTTGTGCAAACCAACTGTTGCGTCAGCTGTGTGGGTGGATGGTCTCAGATTATCTTGCAACTGAAGAAGTTGGATGTGGAGGTCCTCGGGTTGTGTGGTTACACGTGGTCTGCGGTTGTGAGGCCCGCTGGATGAACACATACTGCTCGGAAACATCGCTGGAAATGGTTCATGGTAGCGGAATGAGTATTTAATTTAAGAGCAACAGCTCTGGTGGACATTCCTGCAGTCAGCATGCCAATGCTCAAAACTTGCAACATCTGTGTAAATCATTGTAATAAAACTGCACATTTTAGAATGGCCTTTACTGTGACCAGCCAAAGGCTAAAAATGATGCTGTTCAATCAGCATCTTGATATGCTTCACCTGTCAGCTGGATGTAGATTTCTGGCAATGGATTTGAATACATTTGTGCACAAATCATTAGAGAAATATGCCTTTTGTGTGCATAGAGAATGTTGTGTTTATAGTTTTAAGTTTATTCAGTTTCACTAGGCTGAAGATCTAGATAGGATTTGTGTAAATTCACATGGAGACACACAAACACAGACACACACACCAAGACAAATGCACTTACCCAGAGAAAACTAAAGATTTGCAGATGCATACATCCACTAGATGAAAAGAAAAACTAGTGTGTGTGCAAGCATTCTCCCATTGCAGACTTCTCTCATTTACATCTTTCCTATACAAATTAATTTAGCTTGTCACCTCTGCAATGTGAACACAATGTGCAATAACAGACCTAACACCTATTAAAGCTGACGTTTTTTTTCAGTGTATGTGTACGCTTTGGCAATATGTCCTTGCAATCTTGTGCTTTTCGAAAATAAACACCCCCTCGATTCCACGCAGGATTTTCTTATACGATACGTATATTTGTGTTCAGGCGTTGGAAGCAAAGGGAGAAAAAAACAAAAATACATTATAGGTCTTAACTCATCTCTTTGACCCTCTAATAGGTTGATCTTTCTTGTAATAAACCCAACCACTATCTACCCAATTAGAACATTCAGCGATTGAAAGTGTAGCGTAAAATCGAAGGTTGCATCATGTAAGAGTGGATGGTCTGCATTTAATTGATAAATGATTAATAAGAAGCCTGGTGTTAAATTATTAAAGCTTCCTCTACTTAGTCAGGGAGGATTGCATGCTAGCACTACTTTAAGTTGTATTCTATATCATTCAGACTTGGCTGGGTTGGAATGCTACTTCTTCGGAATCAAAAGAAAAACGGTCATGCTGTGATGTGAAACACAACCCAAACCAAATAACATTGTTTTACCTTTTGGAATTGAAGATAGTATTTGGGCTCAGTGATGAAAAGTGGGTTAAGAAAGAAATGTCAACACTGCCTGTGTGTGGAGTTTGATAACAGTTCAGGTTAGATGCGGCTCGTTATGGTACCAGCCATTTTCAGAACTTGAATGGGAAATAATACTCAGCCAGATCAAGGCTGTCATTTCAAGTGACACAATACTACTGATTCAAGATTCTATCCTAGATTCACAATTTAAATCTCTATTGCAAGAAACTTCTAAAAAAAAAAAAACATGGATTTAATCCAATTAATAACTTAAACTAATTCACAAGGTGACCGTTTAAGGTCAAGCTTTGGTTTGCGATGAGTTATTCCCATTTGGATGCCACTTGGTATCCATGAAGAAGCCTGCAAAGTTCTCATCAACTTTCAGTGATGCATAGTGAACAAGTGGAGCAGAAGTTCTGAGCTGATCTGAATTTATACTGTGCTATATTAGATGAGAAGTGAGGAGTGGAGCTGTCGAGCAGTCAAAGAGCAATCAAAGTCTAACTTTTGTCTGGCACATTACGGCAGACGGTGGACCCGAGGACTCGCACTTGTATGGATGAGTGGAAGGAGGGAAGGCAAGTGCTGGAAGAGAGAGAGAGAGAAAGATAAAATATGCAGTAGATGGATATGGTGCAGTGAGAGAGCGAGAGGCACATTAGCGCATGAAACACAGGATGAGCAGAATTTCATGCTCTTGTGCTCCCAATGTCATGGTGTAAGAGCTATGTATTTCCCAAAATGTCTTGAAAAAGTTTTCAACATTGCCAGAACAATTCATCATATTCTGCTCACACAATTAGAACATCCTTATTCTTTTGTGAGGAAAAACTTGCAATCAGAACTTTTCAAATGTCAGCAGGCTTTGGCCCAGATAGGACACATGCCAAATCCTCTTCAAAAATGTTTGTATCTCATTTGATTCAAAGATGTTGAATATTGTTGTCCTTTTTATTTGCAAGTACTGCTCAGTGTTGTAAATGTGTAATACTGATGCAATAAGAAAACCTCAAGTTTTTGCAACATTTTATTCCTGTATCACCAAAACATCTGAATTTGAGTTTTAGCTAAAGAAAGACTGAGTGTTTGACACTTTTCAACCAAAAAGGACAAGACAAATTGAATTGGACTCCAGTTGAAAACATGTGCAGTTATGATAATTGTATAGATATTTGTTACATCTGGCTGTCTGAATTGCTGTTGGTGCTGCGTTGTCCTGCTTGCTTGGTGTGCATGTGTGCTTTCAGTGTGGGCTTGGCTGGTATGTGCCAGTGCTGTAAGTAATTAGCATTGATGTAGATGGTTCATTAAAGAACACCTAAAGGGAAAGTCTCCATTGCCCGTTCCTCAGCAAGGGGTAATTTGCAGGAGATGAGTCTACCATTCTCCATGTCAGCAGGAAGCTAATTGTTGTTTGTTTTGTTTTCTTTTTTTTTTTCAGTGGGATGTGAATATTTCCCTCCAGCAGGGTATTGGCGGCGGTGAGATTGGGGAGGGGGACAAAAAAAGATACACAAGCAGCGAGACAAAGAGTCAGAGAGAGAGAGAGAGAGAGAAAGGGCAAGCAAGATTGCGAGATAGTCATTATTGCCTACACTAATGAGAAATTAATTATACCACAGCTGGCTGCGCAGACTGTATTAGTGGAGGCTGAACGTAGGGGGCAGCATGCGGGATCAGTAAGCCTTGGAGGCGTTTGGGGATTTGGGGCAGACAAGATGTACCAAATTCAGAAAAACGTGGAGAACAATCAACAGCTAAGAGCAAAAGAGATTGAAGTTTGTGATATTACAAAGCCTTTTAGAAGACGGTGTGAAATCAAAGACAAACCTCAGGAAACAGGAATATGTTAAATAGACAAACCTAATTTGAGAAAACTTCAATATTAAAAGAAGCTTATTTTATGCTGGCAAACTCCCACAGATTAACAGTGTTCTCTTGACATTACAGCTGGACTAAAGTGCAGTAATATATAGATGTGCATGTCTGACATTTAATTTGTATGCACATTCTGGGATTGCAAATATCTCAGCACAGCTCATACCAACTGCCAATACTTCTGCGTCATAACCCCAGCAGATTCAGCTGTGAGCTTGACATTTAAGGTTTTCTGTACCTTACACATCCATTCAAATGTGATGTGAAGTCAATGGACGGGCACTTTGTTTGTCTGAAGATCGGGGGGTAGCACACAGTAACAGACACACACATGCTTTTTGGGTTTCCTCCAAGAATTCAAATTAACGATATAGCCTAAAACATGCTTATTAAGTGTAACTAACTTTGCTTTGTGGGAGAAAAATAATGCAAATGAAACGCTCGATAGAAATATCGAAGTGGGCTCAAAATGTTTTAATGGAAAATAAATTCTAAAAACAAAAAATTCTGAATCCTCAAATAACTTGTGGCTCTTTGTACAATACAACCATAAAATAGTGCTTCTGAAAGTTAAAATGTTTCTGTAATAAAGGACTGCACTACCCAAAAGCTCAAAATGGGATTTACCTAGCACTGACTCGGTGTGTATTGCTTCAACAAAAGATTCAAGTGAGTTCAGGAGATCCAACAGGTCTTTTCTTGCAGGCAGAATTAACAGTTATAGGAGTTATTATTAATTTGTTCTGTCACAAAACATTGACAGGACATTACAGATGTATGCCATGTTCTGTAATCAATCGCCTACCAAGGCACGATGTCAAATAAACTCACCCGAAAGACTTCGTCTCATTTACTATCAGTGTTCTTATCCACCGGTTAGAAACACCATCCTCACGGTGTTTGATTTGGCATCAGACTGGAGCACTCACTGTAGCTACCGTAGAAAAGGCCAACTACAAGGCGTTAACGTGTGTCTGTTTGCACAGATGCATCTTTGTACGCAATTACTGTGCCTGCAGCGGGTCACTCAGTTATGAAGGGCCCCGGTAGGCTTGATATTCAATTACATGATGGAGTATTTGTGAGGCGAGGCCGATGGCGCTGTAAAACCGCTGCATGGTCTGAAGGTATGCGCCATGGTTAATTTAGCTCTCGTAATGAGACGGTGGAGAGGAGGAGGAGACTGCGGGGGCAGTGCAATATGGGGAGGGATGAAGCAGAGTGATGTTGCAGATGTGACTTAAACACGTGGACAATGCAGTAAGACAGAAGACACACTTTGCAAACTATGCAGTATAGATGAACCTGTTTTGTCGGATACAAACATTTGAGATGGGGAAAATGCAATGGCTGAGATTTAGAAAATAAGTTAAAAAATGTGAAGAAAAAAGGTGAGGGTGAGGTCAGTTTAGACAGATGAGAAGAAAATGCTGCTAGTGCTGCGACAAGTGCTCTAACTGCCTCTTATTAGAAGAGGGAGGAACAGATCTCTCCCTATGGATTTAGGCCATTTGAAAAATACACATACACACAACCTCTAAAGTAGCAATATTGATCGCAATAAGCTGTTCCTACTCACTCCAGTAATGATGTGTATGTTGTTGGCTGTTGTTGGTTTCTGAAGCAGAGAGCAGGAGGGAAGCCAGTTACCTCACATATTTACATCTTAATTCAGTCTTTGCTCGTTTTTTGATTGGAAAAAAAGAAAGATTTTGCTTGTTCTGTTACCTCAAATGGACAAAGTTTTAATGAGAAGAATGTTTTCTGAGTTACTGTCCTCCAGAAGTCCTTCAATACCAACCCAAAGGTATGCTGAATATTTTTGGAAACACATTTGAAGCAATATATATTAATGCGATATTTTTGGCAAAATGTCCATCTATTAGTGAAAGTCTGTACTTCACCTTCCAGCTATGGGTAGACTAAACTCATAACACTAGAACTGGACAGAAACTGGGAGGATAGGCCGGTAGACTTTCTGCAGGCACTGCAATCCGACTGAATGTCAGCAATTTGGAGAGTAGCCCTATTTCCTCTGCCAAAAATGAGGACTATCATCTCTATGAGAGACGGCGAAACAAAGGCTTGTTGTTCCCGATGGCGCTCATCAATCTGAATATAACAGTGAGTTGTTTCATATGGGTAATTCTTCCCTGCTGCGACACTCTCTACACCACTGCTGGCTTCAGGGCAGCAGGCTAGCTAGCTATCTACATAACAACAATGGACCAATTACCTGAGTATCCACACACACACACACACACACACAGCCACAATGATGCTCACACAACAGTGACAGATATAGTACATTCACACACATATATGCACACACAATTACAGACATATCCAGGCCTTATCCTTGCTTAAATAGTTTTACAGTTCCATATCCACAGACATCTTATTACGAAGCCTTGATGCGAAAGAGGGCGAGATGACTCAGTATACAGACTTGACCTCCTTTTACCTTTTCTGGCAATGATTCTCTGATTCAAACAAATAATGTTGTCCCAGCAGAATTCCTGTTTCTCTCACACAACTATGGGAAAGCTAAAAATCTTAGTTGTTGAGTTTCTTATAATGTATGAGCACCTACTTGAGGAAATGTTTACTTCTGGTGGCTGTGTGAATCATGAGTCATGTCTATAGGGAAGAAAGGTAGAAGTAGCATGACATTGTTGTAGCAGCACAAAACCTTGTAGGGAGTGTCTGGAGATAGTAGACAACTGTTTGAGAATCAACTTGTTTTTAACCAATTTATCTATGTACACAATCCTTTCCAACTGTAGTTTTTTTAAAAACCAAAAACACAATACTAGTAGTAGTTTTGGTGCCTAAACTGAACCAAACCTTAACCATTGTGTCTGTTAAAAAAAACACAGAGGCGAAAATCATTTTTGTAACTGTTATACATTCAGTTGCCAGTTACTTAGGTACAGAGGAGTTGTTGCTGTCGGTACACACATTAAATGGGATGGTATAGTGCAATGCAGTTGTACAGCATCCCAAACTGCAGCATCCAAAATCAGAAAGTTGAATCCTTAACTCTCTGAAACTGTTTTTCCTTCACGAAGGCAGGATTTATTGCAGGACTGTTCTATTAGACTGCATTAGTTTCAGCTCAGTGTATACCTCAAAAAACTGACAGCAGAGTGTATGTTACGTAATAGCTTTGGAAGGCTCTGACAAATGATGTCGTCCGGCCAAAAAACCCTGCTTGTATGTGTTGTTTTAGAAGGCAATGACGAATGGTGTATTAAGTTTAATTTGGAGGACTTAGCAACCTTACAGTGGCTAGCATTACACGTGATGTCTTGCTGGGGCACGTGGGTTTTTGTAATGAATAATCAATTTTTTTCCAGTGGAGCTGTTTGTCATTTATACTAAAGGTTCAGTGGAAAGTGTTTAATGTGAATAAAAGAGTTGGAAGTGAGCTAATAAGCATTTACTTAACAGTGTCTATGCAAAGATGGCCTGGCTATAACCTCCACATCATGCTCTTGGTCACTTACGCGTGGTGCACATCATAATACCCCCCATCCCCCCCCCCCCTCTCTCTCAGACATTACATCACACCAAAGGCTACAGTATGAACGCTTCTGGATTGACAGAATGTTGGCTGCCCCCTTCACACATATCTCACGGTTATCTCATGGTTGACTGAGCCAGGTGTGTGTAATCAATGAGTGTAATTAGGAGGTTGTTTACCAAGCTGCTGATATTCACTGGCCTTTTCACATTGTTTTTCTGGGGCAGGGCAGGCCCATGTGGGGATATAGACTGCATAATCTCGCCTCAAAAGAAGGATATAAAGTGCAGTATACACAAATGTTCATGCACACATACAAACACACAAACCAATTTGTGGCCATGGTTCCCTGCAAAAGGAGACACAAACCGGAAATTCACAGTGTTTCCTCTGGCTGGGTCTGTAGTGACGAGAGACTGAATCATATACAATCACTCTGAACATTCAAAACTCCACCTGGCAGTCTCTTTAGAACACATACACACCTACACAAACAGATGCTTAGGCAGGCAGGGAGTTAATTAGTCTTGACCTGCGGATTAAGGGAATGAATTGCATGAAAACCTTGGGAAATAATACATGTCAATACATTACCCTGGCTATTATGAAAAGCAGATTTTAACAGAATGACACTTGTTTGTATTCACTGTGTTAAGACCAATATATAATACCCACAATGACCACGTATTTCTGTCATATTTTTGCTATCTGATGGCTAGCCCTGTCGCCTCACACCAAGGGGGTCCTGGGTTCAGTCACGACTCAGCTTTCTGGGGTTAATGTGGATTTGCGCCAATCTGTTCATGGATTATGTGTCCAAAATAACAGCTCTGGGCCCTAGATTGCCTGATTATATGTTGATGTCTGTGTAGTCAGTATTGACTTCTATTTAGGTTGAAAACATGATTGTGGTTGCAAATTGAGTCCATATGGTTCAATTAAGGTGGCAGTGATTGCTAGTGTGGAAGGTGAAATGGGCAATGACGAGAGACAGAGATAGAGGGAGAAATCAATGACAAAGAAGCAGAACAGATCCAGACTGCAACCACTTACCGTTTATTTATTTAGCGAGGGAAAGAGAGGGGGGGAAAAGGGAAGAAAGAAGGGTGAAGGAGGGGAATTGCCCTGTGTCCGAACAAAAGCTTACACTCGTTTTCATCATGGTGGAAGCTGGAGGTAACACGGACCAAGTCAGAGGAGCAGGGAAGTCTTTCAGTGCTGGTGTGCGTGCACCTCGTGTGTGTCCGTGTGTTGATGTGTGTCCAGTGAAGAACATTATGGTTGACCAGGCAGACATTGTGTGGGCTTACTCAGCGGGCAGTGAGGGCGCCAGAGCTGAAGAACACATTTAGTCTCAGAAGGCTGCCTCTGTCACAACCTGCTGCTCAACCACTCTGAAGATACTGGCCTTTGGTTCTTTCTTTTTTCCTTTCTCTTCCTCTGTCTTCCTTTTCATCTGTGCCTATTTGTTCACTTTCTCAAGCTCTCCTTCATTTATCTTTTGGTATGTGTTTCTGGGTTTCTCTGCATCTCTTCCTCTACCTCGTTCTTTCCCTCTATTCCTCTTTCTCTCTTTCTCAAACAAACTTTGAATCCATCTCACTTTTTTTCTGCCCTTTCAGTTGAATGAAATCCACTTTAATTCAGTTCCGCAACTTTGGCAACATGTAATGATATTTACCAATAACAACAAACATTTGTTTGCTGAAGAAGATTTAAGTGCACTTTCACAATGAAAAGAGCAGGATTGTAACAGTTGTGCTGGCTAAAGGCTAATAAGGGCATTGTTGTGTAGTTGCTACATGACTACTAGGATGTTGATATGTTACATGTGTTCTAGTAGCCTGCTAGGGCATCTCTTTATTGTTGCTAGGGTGTTCTGGGTGCAGCATCAAAATGTGGAGAGGAGTAGCCAGTAAAGAAGTGCAAGGAAGGAGGGTTGAGCCTGTGTCTCCTCCAAAATTGAACCATAATTGAGGGAGCACTCTGGGAGCCCTTATCACTACGACATGAAAGAGCCCTCAAATGGCCAAAATAGATATCTCTATGATACAAATGTTTACAGAATGAAATAAATAAATAATTAATAGTGAAAAATACATCCTCACTACTTCCATTTTTGGTAACGTTTTGTGATCAACAACAAGCTGACTTTGACAAGCTGTAAATTCAATATTTCAAACGCATCAAAGCTAAGGATCCTCGCACTTTTTTTGTATTCAGATTTATTTCTTAGTTGGATGAAACTCAATATTTTTTTATGATTATTGAAAAAAATAGGTGAATGTCTTCATGTAGATGCATGTTTGAGCTGTATGGATTGTGCATAACATTGATTGAAGATTGAGGAAGTCCAGCACTTTATCATCATTGTTTATAATGATGATTATCATCACCAATAGGCTGAATCTTTTGTATTGGATCATATCAATCACTCTACTATGAACTAAAGAGAAGACTTGTAAAATTTCCCATGAACCCTCTGTAAGTCAGAATGAGCCTTGAACCCCTTCTTACCCCTTACATTACAATGTGTCTTGTATCCAGATAACGTTTAACCTGATTACATTTACATTTGGTAATATGTGTCTCCAGGGTCCACATTGAGATCCGATTGAGATCCCATCTGTCCAACAACAGACCGTCACGTCCTCTTCTCATTTGTGGTTGTAGCCGTTCTCCAGCATTTCTTTGGCCACTAAAACATTAAAAAAATGGCTCGGTTGTGATAGGAATTGCCAAGTTTTGCTTGTTTCGTTTGACCAAAGCAGACACTTGGTGTCGCCTTGTCTCCATCCACGAGTGTCTTGGATATCCATTCTGACAAGCTCTCTTGGTTGCTTTCTTGCTAGTAGCTAAGCTTGCAAAGTGGCTAATGGCTGCCACTCGCTGGTTTGGAACAGTCACATGCTAGGGCTGTAGTCAACTGAAGAAAATCTCGGTATAAGGTGTAAAGGTGGTATTGGACAGTCCGTTTGAGAACTGGACAGCTCTCACCACTCCAGACTTTCGGTCTGCAGACTTGGGGAGGTCCTGTTTGAATGTTTCAGGTGAGCGGCCTTTGTTTTCTTCTAGTTATTATACTACCTCAACATTCAATACAATAAAGCATGTATAATTTGACAGCGAGAGAGACACAGAGACTGTTTGAACGATGATGTTTGCAGCTGAGCAAACAGAATGAGTAAAGAAGTAATTGGAGAGTCACTTAATTATTATTAGTAGCAGTTGAAGTGGTCCCAGAGGGGGAGGGGGATCTGCCGGTATATTTGGGGCTCCAGCTGAGTCTGCTGAATTAAAACTGCTGAGTCACATTTGGTGACTTCAGTTAAGTTCAGAATGGAAGACATGCTGTCAAAGAATGGAAGACATGCTGTCAAAGTTAAAAAAAAGTATAACTTGTTGTCTTATTAATCAACACTGTTACAGTGCCCTGCATGTGACCGCCGTAGGATGTTAGATTTCAGTTTGACTGGGAGAGAATGATAGGCCTGATCAGTGGCATACATTGATGGATCAGTTCATCCCAATAGCAGTCACGAAAATGTCCGACTTTGCCGTTGCAGTATCTAGCCATGCAGATATGTTCTGTTATTTTATGTGCCAATGCGCAACTGAGACTTCTGCCACCGTCGTACAATAGGAGGTGAATGTCAATCCCTTCTGCTGAGAGCGCTCAAAAATGAATCGGAAAATGATGCAACAACTGGGGGAGGAATAGTCCACCCAAAGAGTGGAATAATATAAAGGATACATGACAAAGATGAAAATAGTTGTTTGTTATTTAAAGCACACTAATCAGTCAGTATAGGCCTATTTTTGGGCCATGTTAGAAATTATAGGAGATTCGTGGCGCACACATCATTTTTTTTACTGTCTCATATGGTAGTTTGTCATCTTGAGAAAGTAAATGATGCAGTTTAGTCCAGCTTCTCCCAGTAGGTGTGCTTTAGTGTTGCACTGTACGTCTTGCAGCTGGGGGACTACGTGACTCACCGGTCCATTTCGATTCTCTCTGGCTGTGGGAAGAAAATGCTAATAAACGGCACAAGTGCTCCTTCTTTCTCTGCAAAAGTGATTTGATGTTACTTTTGGAACAAAACAGTGTATAATGAAATTTCTCTTCCTCTTTCTGTTTCTCAGTCATACTCCCGCACCCCCTTCCTCCTTTGTGTTTGTGTGCATATGTTTTGAGGATGTTTATTAGCTATCAAGTCAAATTCATACATATTTCCCACTTCATAACGGGCCCGGCGGCCAATTCATTTGAGAATATGAGTATATGAGAGTATGGTAATTTGAGCTGAGGCAGAGAATGGGGTCTGCCTGTCACTTGAAGATGTTGAATTCCTCTGGTTGCTGCATTGGGAGAAATTAGCAAGTCATTTGATCATGATTGATGGCGGGTTATAAATTCGAAACGGAACTGAATTGTCGAGCAGGAATAATAAAGCCAGATGGTATTCATGCGATGGCATTCATGCTATGGCATGCTTTTGTTTTTAGTGTGTGTAAAAAAAAAAAAGGATCACTAGATTCTGCATTGTCTGCGCAATAGCTTCAACTGAATGAGTAAAACAACAGGTCCTAAATTTGAGCTACGCAGCCTTTCAACATATGCAACTATGACTGAAAGTAGTAATGTGTCAGAGCTGGGAGCTTAGAAGCCATTTAACTTATTTATGCACTCACACTAATACAGTAGATTGAGCACAAGCGTATTGGATGTATGAGAAATATAGTTTCGTGGGATGGGACAACAGGATTAAGCCTTGGCTTTTGACTGCAGAAGCCATTTCAGCATCTGTAATGACATATCAAGCACAGATCAAGTATCTAATTCAGAGTACAATCAATCATCCCGCCAATCAATTAAAGTCACATTGCAGTATGTGAAGAATAAATTAAGGTATTTTGAGATATGCTCTGCGGGACCTCCAGTGAGAGGAATCGTGGCAAAGCCGTCATGTAATTAGTCCATTCGAAGAGCATGATAATGAATGGGATTGTCATGTCGACTGCTCATTTGAGTCCAATAATGGATCATATAATTAGCAGAGGGATAGAAACATTGTCTTTTTCCTCCACTGTAAATAATATTTTCATTGAACAGACTTTCCACAAAGACCTTAAACCTCATGGACGGGAACTCAGATCTTAGTTGAAATGCATTTACAGTAATAGACGTAATGAAATACACAGGCTCATGATTTACACAGAAACCCACTAATTCAGAGAAAGCAATAGCAAGAGTTATCTTGATATTGATATTGATATTGCCTGTAATTCATAAAACGAGTCCAAAACGTTTTCAAAAGTTCAATAATTACTATTTAAGAAACTTGTTTGATTCCCTACCAGAATGCTGCCATCCTGCCATATTTACTCCATCTCATCATTTTAACCTTGCAAACTGCGAAAAACATATGGCAAGGACATCAGAGCAACTTTATGAACAGTGGCTGAAGAAATGCCTTAAATACTCTGGAGCAATGCATCTGGAGAGTCATCAGAGAGATGCCGAGCAGCTGAGACAATACAGTGTAGATTGAAGAATTGTCATGCGATGCAGGGGGCCCAGCCATGACATACGATCATATCATAAACAATATGAGAGCTTTCTTCTATGGGAAAATAGTCCTCCACATTGACGTCTTTCTGATCGTGCAATTCAGGAAAAGAGGTGCTCATTCTTCTTCCGACTCAGATGGTCTTCTCAACTCATACTGTACATCATCTGGATGAGCTGTCCGTGTTGAAACATTGTCTAGCCTGAGGCAGAGCAGACTGGCATCTGGCAAAATCAAAACAGATGCTGGAACTCTGGATGATGAACAAATAAAGTCTGCTGATAAACCCAAAAGCAACGTTTTATTGAAGGGGTTTCATGTCTTGCACATTTAGTTTTACTGTTACTGTTGTTTAATGTAACTTAGTGCTTTCTGCAGGTGTTGTTGTTGTAACTTTGGCTCACTGCTTGCTCAAATCGTCACAAAACACAGGGGATAGTTTATGCTACTATCGTCTTGTCTTAGAAAGTACATTTTCCTTGGTGTTTTCAGACACCTGCGTAGCTGGCTAATTTTGTGTGGCACATTCAGTTTGACTCATTTCCGTCAATTGCTGATTTATATTTTTGCAGGTGTGTGTGTGTGTGTGTGTGTGTGGCACCCTACGTAGTTACTGCTGAAAGATGTGTTTGGAACGTAAAATACATTTTATTAAAACTTGGCAGAAACTCACCAAAGAAGTCTTGGTTAGTCTTTCCACTCTTCCAACTATTTAGCCGAAATACTCCCTTAATTCACCTAAGTAGATGTGAAATTGTGCCAGCTCTTCACACCGTTTTTCCTTAATGATTTTTCGTATTTTTGTTTGAAACGTCCATCCCTAAAATACACCTTAAACATCAGTGAGATACAAATTCAACAACATTATAGTGTTTGAAATCCTTGTCTTTTTGCTGCTATCTCGACAGCACAAGCAGTGAAAACAACTGGTCTGACTGAGCTTTGCATACATATCGAGATCATTTTCATATCTAATGTGTTTTCAATGCATTCCCCTCACAAAGCCATTTCCCACGCAACTATTATAGATGCATCTTTCCTTATTTCAGAGCCGCACTCTACGAACCCAAACAGAGCTGTTATCTGTAGAAGGAGAGAGGCATCAATCACTCTGAGACCAGAATAAAGGGCAGCAATGGGAGTAATTATCTGTGGTAAAAGACAATGACGTGTGACTCTGTATAAAACCTGCAGACTAAAAACACCCAGCTCAATGATTTCTTTATCAATTGCATTAAGACTTAAATAAGCCATGGGGAATGTTAGGGAAAGTTGTATAAGGAGGTTTATAAAGCAGAGCTGACTTTGCCTCACATAGTTTTATTAGCTATATTGGCTTTCTTTGAAAAAGTAGTTCAGATACATGAATCATCATTACATTACATTACATTACAGTCATTTAGCAGACGCTTTTATCCAAAGCGACTTACAATTCAGAGTCTATCACATTTCGACACCGTAGGCACAGCTTTTGACAGTAGTGCAACAGTACCACTGTTTATAGGGCTTTTAGTATTACAAGTTGAATTGTGATGTATTGAGACCTGGATAAGTGCATGTATTGCAAGATGAAATGCAAATGATACTAATGTGAAGTAAACTATAATACTATATCTCCACAGAAGTGTGAAGTCTGGTTTCATTGCACAAAAAAGAGCCTCTACAATATTCACACCTTTCAGGCAGTAAATATGTTCTGGACATAAATACAGACGAGATGACCCCATTCAGTTTCTTGTGGAAGAAATGCAGTGAAAGAAAAGCAAATTTTTGTTGCAACGTAAACTTTAGATAAAGAAATCAAGCAGGTTGAAGTGAGGAACTGTGATGGAAAATAAAACAAATGGATAAATTCTGATGTATTATAGGCACTTGAATTACAATTAACCTAAAGTTACCTTTTTAACTTGCTCCCCATATTGCCCTGACATCCTGTATAATTCAGGAAAGTACATGATTAAAATGCTGCTTCCATGCAACTAAAAGACAAAATGCTGAAAAAAGTAATGCTACTTTATTAATTTCGTGCTGCTGCAATGCATTCTCTGTTGACCTCTAGTTTAATTGAATCAAATGGGGTTTGTAAGGAGCTGGAGAACTGGCTTGGAATCAATAGGGCACATGCTTGTTATTCTTTGACATGCATCTGTGGTTTTGTGAGCGGATCAATCAATGTTTCTCTGTCTTTTGCACAACATGATGAATGTATGTTGCAGAGAGAGAGAGAGAGAGAAGGCAGGACATGTTAATGTGAGAGGGACCGAGGAAGGAGAGAGATATGTAATCAAAGAGAAAACAGCAGCGGGAAGGGGAATAGAAAAGGTTTCTGTGTGTGTGTGTGTGTGTGTGTGTGTGTGTGTGTGTGTGTGTGTGTGTTTGGCAAAAGTACCCCATGCAATTAGGTCATTCTGAATAATTGGCTGCCGCGAGCTCTCATTAAACCTACCTCGAGACTGAGGCTTTTGATCAGCCTACAGTCGGACCAAATGTAAATAGTTCAATGAGCATATAGAAGCCAAAAGGGAAGTTAAGTTCACAAGGAACATAATTTCTACTTTGCGGTCCTGAGCCGCATCATTATTGACTAAACGTTTGGCTTGGTCATATTTCAGTTGAAGAAAAGAGTTTTCAGAATGGAGGAGATGAGTGCACAATATCGATCATGTTTATGACTACAGCTTTATATCATTTTTCTTAACAAAGGGGTTCAGAAAGAGTTTAAGGGCAACATTTTGACGTTTAGTCCATTGAAACAAACTTTTGTGTCAGTTTTTCCTACACTGGTCTACCAGAATGCATTGTGTCAGGCATGCAGACTCACACAAAGTTAGCAAAGGGCAGCTGAAATAGCACGAATACAGCCAGTCTGCTCCACCTGTTGGCTCTCAGTGGCTCTGTCTGCCTCTCCATGTGGATATTCCTCAGTGATGGACAGTGGCTCATAAAAGTAGCCCACAGTTTGACTCTAACAAGGTGTCATAAAAACTGAAGTAATCCACTGCCTCTTCAAAATATGGTTGACCATATTTTGGCTCTTCAAAATATGGTCAACTGCAATAGCCGACTGCTAGCGATGCCCCCAGGCGGACAGAAGAGAACTAACCTGATCTCTGCCAAAGTCTCCCTGTTGTCCCCTCTACCCACTGACATCTGGAACCTTCAGTGGCACATAGAGATCAGTGGCAAATATTATAAACCACTGCAATATGACGAATACACAGACATGGGGCTGGAAACAATCGTTTTAAGCCGTTAAATGGAGCATTTTTTCAAACGTCAGACAAAATATGCTCACCTCCATTCTCAGGCCCCTTGTACAGTATTTTGAAGAGGATGAACACTAGAGAAATTCATAAGCCTGCAACATTTTCAAAACAGGATTAAGGATCTTTTTAGTACTGAATATACATGGAAGCACATTGATTTGTTTTTTTAGTCTTATCTCTGTTCTTATGTGGTGAAACCTGATACGCTGCCATTTTGACCAGGAATGTTATGTAAAAGAGATTCAAAATCTCAATGGGATTATCCTGGCTAAATAATGGTTAAATACAATGAAGATTAAAGACAGATAAAAGCGAACACCACCTATTTTACAGTGCTGATATACATTTCAACTACATTTCTTTTTTTTAATCTTAATACAAAACATGCCCATATGTACAATGGCCTGTCTGTAATGGCCGCCATTCCAATAAAAGCGAGCCCAACTCAAAATCAACCCATTAATTAAAATATACTGTAAATCATAACCACAATTAAGTCCATTTCATTTTCCCCTCCCCTCTCAATGTGACAGCACAAGAACAACAGTTACCCAGTTAGCTTGCAGCTTTCGATGTAACTTCACCGTTGATGAACATCATCATGAGAGAGATTTGCCATGCCTAATTGATATAATATGCTTGGAAATTAGTCTCATTTACTTGGCAGAAAATGCACTCTCACCACCAATATTGCCTGTTACTGTATCTTGACATATCTCTCACTTAGTGGAGGCGTACAGAGTTGTTTGGAGGATGTTGTAATTATATTAATAGACAAAGGCTGCTCAGGAGCTTAATTAATGGAGGGGGAACGTTTGCTGTGTTTTCTTCTCAGCCAAAATCACACTAAAAGAGGTGCGATCGAGCCATCTTTTTTTTTTACCACCTTGCACCTTTCTGTCATGATTCTATCTTCTACATGTCCTCTGGTCACTTAAAAAATACTGCAAAACATCAAAATAATTTTCCTCATGGAAGGTCAAAACGGTTTGAGCACTGCATTATTTTAAGCATTTATTTTAAGCATTTATTTGTAGCACCTTCACTAGTTGTGTAATTTCTAACTTCCTGTCTTCTCTCACACTGGGCTGGTGTGTATGCCATATAAAACACTGGCAGTATCCTCATTTGTATAGAAGCTCACACTATTAGTTTCCTGCAAGTTTCCCCTGGGGAATCAGTTCTTTGAAGGCTGAACTGCACCACATCATCCACTCTTCTCTTCCTCTCTTTCACTATCTCTCCTTTCTCTCTGCCTCTCCTCAGTGATGCAGCCCAGCCAAGAGCCATATATAGACAAATTAATACCCCTAACCAAACACAGAAGCCCTTTTCACAAATACTGTTAATACTCGTAAACACATATATAAAGATTTAAGCATATATTTAGATTTTCTTTTTTCATTTTGGGCTGTAACTCTTTGGCTTATCTCCCTTTTTTTCTTTAATTTAATTCATGGAAAACCTGAAACATTTCTCTAGTCTCTACTCTACATTGCAGCTCGTCATTGCTCCCCCTGGTACTCAAAGGCACATAGTGAAAGGCACATATAATGAAACTTACACACAGAAATCCAAACATACACAGTGCTGCAAGCGATTTAAAAGTCAACACACCTTTTGAAAAGTATAACTTTGAATGTTTTGTTTTTTTTCTCAAATAATGAAAGCTGAAAAAGTGTAAGATTTTAGTTTGGTTTATGTAGAATTCTTTTTAATTATTGAACCTTGCTGTTCTTGCCCCAAAGCAAGTGCACACACCAAACTGCTTCATTGACTCCGTGAACCTCAGTAGGGCATCAGTGCATGTGGTTTTAGGATAGATATGCAGGAAGCCCAATTCCAATTACCATGTGTAAAGTGAGAAATAAGGCTTCTAAATCGTCTGGCTTTAAAGTCTTTAATGCTTAAGCAATTAACTGAGAATAACATAAACAGGGTTCGGGCCAACGCCAATGGGATATTGGGACTGGTGCCGTCCAGCTAATGCACAACAACATGATTTCTAATGTGTTATACAGATGGTAAAAGGCTGCCTTGCTAACACCTGCTGTGCATCACGCACCAGCACATTTAACAGCAAGTGTCACACCTCCTCTGTAGGAAAACTGGCTAAGGCTATTAAGTCTGAGGAAAATGGAAACGTTTGATTTTCAGCCCACATTTCCAAATATACTGTAGATTTCTTTAAATCTTTTTGTGTATAAGAAAGTAAAATACATTCCCAGAGTTCTTTATTTGCAGTAGGCTTATTCACATCCAATAATGGTCATTTAATGTGTTTGTTTAAATGACCTGCATGTTATCTCAAATGAGGTCTGAACCAGTGATCTTTCAGTTGGGAGCCATCTGAGTGGGCTAAAATAAACAAAATAATGACTATATTAACTTCTCAGTATAATAAATGTTTCACTTTACTTGGTGGTGCACGGAAAGAGTAACTACGAGTCAAGTAATGTATGAATGAGTTGTTACTACGGTAGTTTGTGCTGGTTCAGAGTTAATCAGGAATGAAGAAAGTTCATTCATAGTCATGAACTAATCATTACCAAATGATTCATTAACATAAATCTCCCTCTGTTGTCTAGTAACTCATTTTTTACAATGAAATCTCTAAATCTGAGTTATTCACAAACTGCTCATTAACATATTTTGCCAAACTCATTACTTAGTAACATTTGTGTTACCCTAATGTGAATTAAAGAAAAGCACAGACCTCATCAAGAAGCTGACAATTTCAAAGTTTGTAAGCAGAATTATATTTGTGAGCACTTCTCATTGTGTTACTGCATGGCTCTGAAGGCTGTTGTTCAGCTTCAGGGCCACAGTGGTAGAGCAGCCTCACTATACCTTTGACTACTTCTGAACTTGATTCATCTTAACTGTTTCGATTCAAGATGGCCATCTGTTTTGGTTTTTATCCTGTGACACCTGCTTCTGTCTCTCTGGGACACAGTCCTGGACAAAGGACAAAGATTGAACCAGAGCGTCACTGACAACTATTACGGGGTGCGAATCACACTGCCCAAACCACACAGTCACATGTGTGCAGGGAGCTTCTCTCTGAGAGCTTTCTGAGTTTTCAATCAGGCTGTTTACATGAATCTACAATTCCAAACATTAGTGTAGACCCCCAGCAACTTGAGATGCTCCGGAGTGTTTCTCTCCAAGGGTTTTTCAGTCTTCACTTACATTGTCTGACTTTCAAAAGCTCCTCGGTAATTAGTGAAATCAGTTAAACATTTGGTTTCAAATTTAACCTGATGGTAATTATGGAGTCTCGGAGTGCCAAGTAAACATTTACCTAAGAGAGAGAGAGAGAGAGAGAGAGAGAGAGAGAGTTCCTGATTATTCATCTTGGAGGGAAACTGAGGTAAAACAAAGCGTTATCACAGTGTGAGATGTCGCACTTAATTGAACAACACAGGTGTTTCTTCCGCCGGTTTTGTTTTTCTCCGCCAGCATGCCCTCTTTCTTTGTTGATGTTGCCTTTTTCACATGATTAATCTTGGGGCTTTCCATTCTCACACAGTGTGATCCTATTGGATACATTGCAAAGCATCATGGGGGACACGAGAATTGTAAACCCTTGTCATTTGAGATGGAGACAGTGATGTAAAATAACCTCATGGCTATACATTGCAATATGTATGTGTCATTGGACATTACTTCTGCTAATAACTAATATAGAGTACCAGCACTGGTAATAGTTTGCTAACATCGAGTTACCGTTGTGTGAAATATGTGCAACCATATTTGTGTTCTGTTCAAACACCTTTTAATTATTTATAGCCAAGTAGGGATACATCATTTTATGTATACAGGAAAATTCACCGTCTGAATTATCATTCTGACCTGAACTGTCAAATTTGTGCATTTACAGAAATAAAATGCTGAACTAACTTACCCGACAGTAATATTCCTACAGACCCTTGAGACGTTGTAACAACACTCAGCCTCTTACAAGAAACAGAGGGATCAATCTGTTACCCACTTCACCAATAAAATAAAAATATAAATAAAGCATCTGCCCTCGTAGCTCCCCTTCTGGGAATACATTCAGCAGAAATCAATAGTTCCCTCTGAGAAGCACAGTGTGCATGTGTGTGAGAGTTTGTGTCAGAGTCTACAGAGGGAGACTTTTCCACGCTGACACACATCCCACTTCTCTGGCACAAAGATCGACAAGGTTCCTCCCACAGCGGCTCTCAAATCAGAGGTTAATAAGGAGTGGGCGCACCTCACTGACTGGCTGGACTGCTGCCGCTGTGTCCATTTACCAACATTTGTCCCTCATTCCCCTTAAATCATATTCACAGTCAAGTAGTTCCTTGAATGAATGAAAGACAGGCATCAACATTTTATTAGACCATTTTATGTGACGCCTTTCCTTTGCTGTCCTTCATGCCTCACGCCATCTTGTTCTCCTCTAATCCTTTTCCTGCTGTCCTCACATAGTCCTCTCTCTCTACGAACTATATCTTTTATCAAATCATCCCCACCACACTCTGTGTTTATCCCTCCACAACCTCACACTCCATCCTACTCTCTATATGTGTCAGGTTGTCCAAGTGAATGTGTTTATTCAGCTCTGTCACATGCATATTTGTAGTACTGTTGCCATGGAGGCTTGACTTGTTTAATTGATAAGTAAAATTTGTCATTATCAGACTTTTTTCGTATTTTCAATTAAACGTTATCTCAAATAGTTTTTGCAGCACACGTTAATATTCCTTAGCTATTCTTGACATTTCTTTAGTGCCATTCATTGTTAAGGTCAATTAGAAAAGGCTATATTTAATTTGAGCATCATTTGAGGTAAGCCACATGGCTTCTCAGAACGGAGAACACATTTGCGTGCAAATCTTGGCACAGCCCCATGAGAATAACTCTGCAAAGGCAGTCAAGTGTTCTCTTGCAGATAATCGTTCCTTTCAGCTTTAAGCTCTCTCCAAGAACCAAAGTGTTTTGTTGCCACAGCAATGATTGAACTGCTTTGCCTCTTTCACTTGCTGATGAACCAGCCGCTCGCTTTAAACATTCAGAGAGCCAGCTGCCTTTGTCAAATCACACGAATCTTTTTTAAATCAGTTTTGATGATCGATGAGCTGAAGTGTTAAAATGTGTCAGTGTATGCGGTGAGCTGTGGTTTCCTCTGGTGCGCATGTAAAGTTTACCGACTAAAATGCCATTCTCAAGTGGAGAAAACTAGCACATCCGCAGGCAATGAAGTGAATTTTTCATCCTGATGAAATATGATAGTAGTTTTACAAGGGAGTGCATGGGTCATACTTTATAGCCCCCTCTGTCAACTTAAATCAACAGTTTGCAGTACATTTTGACAAGAGAGAAAAGGTTACAGTATACACTTTTTTGCATGCAGCCCCAAACAGGGCATGGCAGTCAGGATCAGGAAATCCTCAAAGTCAGATTCCCCACCCTTTATGATAACAGACTGGGCCAAAACCCTGCCTCCTCTTCCTGAACCATCTGACAGTTTTGAGAACTTCAAATCTTTCTCCTTTACTCTAACATCCTGCCACACACACGTTTTGGCCTCTGCAACCACAAAAGCTACAGTCTCTGTGGTCTGGTGCTAGCTGTCTGCTATGTCAGGACTTCCTGAGCTTTTTTTCTTTCAACCTGATGGTATTTTTCACAGGTTCCTCCATGGGCCCTTATCATGAAACACACAGACAATCTTCTGGCCACAGCTCAGAGCAGCTGTTTTGCCAAAGGAGGCTTTGAAATAGACCCATATGCTTGGATAAGTGTTCCAGGTAAATCGCTTTCATTTTTTTTTTTTAGGATACATTTCATCCCCTGATTGGGTGATTATGGTATGCATTTCTATATGTTATAAATACAACTATTGGCACTATTTATCCATAACATTTGGACAATGAGGTTGTAGTTAGAAGTATTTTTTATATAACCTGCCATATTGAAATATTTTCTCATCAAAAAGAACTGCAGTTATGATGGAAGTAGATCAAAGCGAATGCATTTGAACATTAAGTGACTAAACTCTAAAATAACCACAACATATTCAGCTATCTGGCTCAGCCCTCAAGTCAGCAGGTGTTCCTCTCAGACAGGATCAATTTAAACCCTCCACCAGTGTGACCCTTATCAGATTTGTCTGCAGAGTTGATATCTCCCCCTCAGCAGTCCTTAATGCAGAGTGATACCTGAATGACCATTACCAAGACATCAATCTCCATTCAATTGCCTTCTGGGGAATATAGCTTGGTAATAAGTTAGGGAAATTACCACTTTTTGCCAGCTGATGGTAATTCACTATGTATGCAGGCTGTCAAATACATGGGCTGAGATCTTTGATCAAAGCTTATGAATGTTTTGAAGTGGCTTAGAAAAGATAAAGGAAGGGGGAGGGTCAGAGATGTGGGTGGAGAGGGAGATTTGGGGGTATAGGGAGAAGGGGAGAAAGAAAAAGGGGATTCACACTTTTAGGAAACGGGTGAATACTTTAAAATGATCTTTCGTGGAAGAATGCTTCACTTTTTTTCTTTGGTTTTTCTTTTGATACTACCCAGCTGTTTTTCTACCAATTAAAGGCCCCTGTGTGAAATATTATAGCGCATGCACTTTGCAGTGTTCAGTTGGATTATGTTTTTGCACACACGTATAACCAAAAAGCACAGACACTCTCTGTTTATCTTGGCGTAACCATTGTTTTCAGTCTCAGCTTCATTACACAATGAAAACACAGTTTGATCTCACATTCTCTTCTCATGATGACGGTACAAAGCGACCATGGGGGCAGCAATTGCTGGAGCTGTTGCCTAGCCCTTGTGCACCCTGTGTTCAAACAAAAGTATAGAAGTTATAAATGAGACAAAAAATACAATCCACGAATTTAAATATGCCAGACTTGCATAAATAATTGTTTGCAAAGTTCATGGATCTCCAGGAGTTCTGACATCTTTAGATAAAATAAGCAAGTGAGGAAGGGTAGTCTTCCATGATTATCACTACACCATCAAGTGATATGTTCACATTAAAGTCCATATACCGTAAGTCATGCATACTTTACATTACAGCAGCAATGATGCACGTTTCCTTTCACAACAAGAAGTAAAAAAGTAGTAGTATGTCACGTTTGAGCTAATTGCCAGTCCTGCGATATGACTGATGCGCACATTGGAATGTCGATGCTGAAACGATATACCGTGCAGCCCTGCTATGAGCCCATTGACCTTACTGCTGTGATGACAACAACAAGGTTTCAGCTTTTTATAATTTCATGTAGTAGTTTCCAATTAACTTCCTCAATGCCATAAGAAGAAACTGAAAAGAAAACCACCCGTCTGAGTCGGAATGTGTGTGGCTTTCTGTGAAAAGCTTACTCTTTTTTTCATTTTTTTTTTTCAATTCTTGATGGAACAGATGCGTTTTTACACCCTCACTGGTTATCTTCAAACACTTAAGTCTTTTGCCCGTCAATTTTTGAACTGAACTGAATTATTGTAGAGACATTTTCTTGGGCTGCCCGCATTTAATGTGAGAAATATGCCCCCATTTGTATTTCTTTTAGTGTTGGGCTATCACACATACCTCCGGTGAGGTGAATTGAGTGTGTGAGCACCTTATCTTTCTACTGCTGTAAATCAGCCACACGCAACTACTGTACGTCACTGAATACTTACTAAAATAAGATTCGGGTAAATGAGATGGAGAGAAAATGGTCCACCCTGTGATTCATTGTGGCAAATGGACTCTGGACATGTGCACAAGTCCTTAAAAATGTGCATTAGATGAAAATAACTCACAACAGAGGCAGAATATACAGTAGAGGAAAAATGGAGGGACATCTGGCTTAGGAAAGAAAGCAACACAGGAGATATAAAACAAAGCGAGAAGGTCATAAACAGCACTCCAGTGGTCGAGTTAATGGCCGAAAAGAGCTGCAAGACAAACGCATCTTCCATCAAGAGGTCAACTAAACAGCATTTGGGCGTCATACATCTCCAAATGGCAATTACTTTAGGAGTTAAAGATGGAGAAATGTACCCACCCACTACAACAGCGGCAAAAAACAGCATATTCAAATTACATCAAGTAAACCTTTCCTTTAGAGATTGTCTTTCTCTTCCTTTGGCATTTTTATTACAAAGAGAGCCAATTACGGCGCTGTGGCCTCACTTAATGTAGTCCCTAATATTAGTGCGATGCCAACGCCCAGAGGAGAATGATATGGACACAATTATATATTGCATTTGTTCTGCTTGTACAGGTAATCTTAGGATAAATTGTAATAAGGAATAATTCAATCTCCATTTACTCTGTCCATGAAATTCCATTCTCCAGTCGTATTGAATGGACACGCTGTCACGTCCGTATAAGAGAATGAAAGACTATGTAAGACCTTGAGTTATTATAGTACCTACTGTGCCCTTATCAAGGTGGTGTTCATTCTAAAATGGAGTAATCTTATGTAAAAATAATTCAGGAACTTCCCAGTTCTAAGATGACTTAGAATGACTTAGAATTATTTCTGCATAATGAGGAAACTTTGACAGAATCGTCACAATCATGGCTCTACTATGCTAAAAGTGAACATGAACGAGCTATATTCTTTACTATTTCCCTCATGAGATCATAAGGGATGACAGAGGAGCAATCAAGTTGTCCTAATACCGTCATGTTTCTTTGATGCTCTTCAGGAAATCATGTAAATTATTTCCTGCATGACACTGATATTTGAATTTGTGAACAGATGCATGTTTGTGAAAAGAAGCATTCAATTGTTATTTCAGAAGTAAGTTTGGTAGCTGTTATTATTTATACATGGTGCCATTATCCAAAGCCTCTTTTCCGACCACATATTTACCCATATTTAACACAAGTAACCCCAAACAACATGGAGCTCCAAATGATTTGCCAATACCTGTTTGGGTTTAGTGCTGTTAGCAAATTTCAGCATGCATTAGTCGACTAAGGATTTCTTTGGTCGAGGACAGCCCTACTCTACACAGCAATGTGTGCGGATCGATTCCTTTTAATTCAGTTAGATATTTCTTTCATCCACCAACCATCCTATTGTTTGTTGGATTTGCGTATCTTTTTAATCGTTTCTTATTCCCCAGTAGTATGCAACTCACATATAGCACAAGTCTGCTGCTCTGCATTTTGAGCATGTTCTCAGTGTACAGTGTGGACCTTTGACCCTGATGGAAATACAGATGGACCAACAGGCAAACACAGACCTGTGGCAGTAGAGGTCTCAATGGATAACGCGTTCTCCCTCAAATGTTTTAGTCATGACGCCCCTAAATAGAACACTAATGATGGAAATCAGTAAGGTTTTTAATGCCCTGACCTAATAGTTATTTCTCCAGCTTCGTCTCATGATGAAACAATGACTACTTCATGAGCTGCAACATTTCTGGCTTTAAACAAATTTTTTTCAGCCTGATGTCTGTGTTTTGAAGCAATAACGGCATTGCCCACTCAGTTTTTAAGCCCCTCTTCCTAACTTTTTTTTTTTTTAAATCACAAATTGTATCCAATTAAACTGCAAAACTACTCACACAACAACTACTCACATAACACCTTCGGTGCTCTGCGATCGCACTGTGAGCGCAAGCTTTGTTCTACACAAGGCGAGACAAACCTGGGCATTTTTAGTATTCTGTTCATCTGTGTTTTTCTCTCAAGGGTGCGAGCATCAACTTTGGCAGACCACTTTCACTGGAAGAGAAATTAGAGATTTATTTGAAGAAATACAAAATAAACTGAATACAAACGTATTTTTCCCAGTGTGATATTGTAATTGAAATTGTAGAGTACTAGAAGTTTTAAGAGAGAGCAAGACAGAGAGAGGGCAAGAAAAAGAAAAAAGATAATCTAATAATTCAAACTGATCAAAATGTGATCCTTTGGGTTTGAAGTTTAAAAAATAATTCTGGGAGAAAGGATGAATAAATAGATGTGATCAGTATCTCCAGAGAAAACGCTTATTCGTGCTGGGATGGCTGCGTATCTTTTCAGCAATCCGCCCTGACTTTGAAGAATCTTTGCAGACAGTCTATCCAGGCCAAACCAAAAGGACATTATAATCCAGGTCACAACGCCATTACACTTTCACTCTGTTTCCAAAGTGTTTCTAGCTCTGAGTCACGGCTAACCTGACTAATCAAAAGAGACTTGAAAGTGTTGCTCCTTTTGAACCAGAGTCATTAGCAGCAGCAACCTCAGGGACTCAGTGGCATTGCAAACAGTGCACTGTTTAATCACTGGGATAGCGGCTGCATTTAACCAGAATCCACACACGTCTGACAGTTGTGTGAAGTTTTACAGTCAAGTTTCGATGCAGAGCTCTGGTTGGCTTGCTGCTATCTCCAGCTGTATGTCTACCTAATATGATATCTCATATTGAAGAGGACGGAGATGCTCTTTCTGTGGAAATTCCAACCCTCTACACCTCTGTCTAAACTTACTGTAGAAGACTGTGGTGACCACTACTTAGACTGCTGGCCGTATTAGCAAACTATTTACACTAAAAATCCATATAAATCAGTGTCAGAACCATCGGAACACCACATTATATATACTGTAAGTTTGGGGTTTTGTTCACCCATCCAACCACCCCAACTGGGTGATTACTTTGTGGCTCCTTTTTTATTTTATTTTTACATGTTTTTGGACTCTTTGCCTTTTTTTGACAGTGCAGAGAGAGACAAGGAAAATGAAGAGAAAGAGGGCTGTGACATGCAATAAAGGTCTGCCGTATGACAGTTGAACTGTGGACGTTGCAGTTACTTATGTGGTATGCAGCTTAACATATAAAGTGGCCATCTATGACACCCTTTATTGTAATTAGTGACGTGCCCTTTATTTCCCAAAGATCACTTTTTTTCATCCACCATAAATCAGTGCAGACGTTTGTTTTAGCGTGACTTCTATCCAATTAGTTACAAAGGGTCTGTATAATTTTCCATTATTCCTCTTGCCTTCCACCTGTTATTGGTCTTTCAGATGGAAATCATTCTCTCACAGTGTGATGACACACCGTTTTCACCAGGTCACATGAGTTCCTGTAATTATGTAAATGGCTATGGTTGTGTGAATTGAGAGTTCAAGCTGGTCAGTAGGTTGGAGAGAGGGATCATGGGTACAGCTGCGGTTCAAGGTACTGTCAATGCCAACATTTTTAGTATGCATGACTTATTATGAGAATCGTATACACATTTTGTCCCTGATGCAATTCTTTGCAATACAAAACTTTTGTCAAGTTAAAGGGAAACTTTCTGTGGGAGGTATGTGCAAATGAACGATGTCTGGCTTCCCTCTATGTACCAGCGCCCCTAACGCTGACATTTTAGACAGCAGTTTGCAGAGGCATACATCAGCGAGACAACTATTCTATTCTCCTCACTGTATTGCCCTTTTTCAGAAGTCTCCCACTGTTCAAACATCCCGCACCAACCAAAGGTACTAAATATCATGAAGATAAGATGTCTGTGAGTACATCCCAGAAAATCCCATCCTATCTCTCGAACCTTGTTTGTTAAAATAGAGAAGTTGCACAACTCGGTCTGGATCAGCATTGGTTGGTTATTGGACTGGTCTTTACTGTAAGCACAGCTGCTCTTTTTTTAAGCGAATGGCAGCTTAAATGAAGAGTAGAGTACAAACATCACAGTGGTGGGGGACTTGCTCACACCAATCTGTAATAACGCTGAAAGGTTCCCTGTCTAAATGCCATAGGATATATGGGATCTATATTTGATGGTTGTTGGAATTTGCTCAGTATTGGCTGTTAAAGGAATTTGTTTTACATCTCAGTCCCCCAGTCAGGAGACAACATGACGGACAATTAAGACAATTCTTCATGAGTGTTTAAAGTAACAATTACATTTAATTGTTGTCGTTCTCGTAGTGTACAAACAAACAACAATGTATAAAAAAGAAGCATAATCTTGCTTTCTTTCGTAATATCATTAATTATTGATTTTTTGCCTCACTTTAAGTCACCATGAATTCTACATGCATACACATATTTCATCCACCCATTCACCATTGGTACAGCACTCTAGCACTGACACAGATAAAAACTACTCTCTTAATGATGTATTTACCACTTATTATAGGTTATGGGTCAATGACCAACCCAGTCCCGGTTGAAATGACAGAAAAATGACTGGTTTCTCTTTCTTGCAGGACAGCAATGAGCCAGGCATTGTGATGTTTGTCTCATCTGAATCCTGGAGAGATGAAATGACAGCCAGTCTTTTTCTCTCTCGCTTCCTGATGCGCCCATGTTGTTCGCCATATTTCAATTGCCAGGACATCTCCTTCATTATGCTTTCCTTCACCATACCAAGGAATACATTTTACACACATGCACATATTGTTTACTTGAAAATACATGTCCTGTACACAGTCATTTTCCTTCCTCATTTCAACCCGAGACAGGCGAGATATTACAAACTGCTTTTGATTGTTTATTTCAAGAGCAGCTATGCAAATGTCACTGTATCAAAAATGATGTTTCCCAAATTGAGGTCGTCAGCTGCTCCATTGATTTTACTCCAGGTTTCAGGTTCTTGAGGTGGCAACTGTTTTATGCCCAATGGAGGAAAAGAGTAAGAAAAAGAAAAGATCTGGAAAAGAAAGGGAAGAGAGGTGGGAAAAGGGAAGAAGACAGAATGAGGTGATGGAGGAGAGGAAATGAGGCCTGAAGGGCACTAAGAAAAAACAGAAGAAAGTGAAGGAAGGGGGAGATACAGATACAGGGAATGAGTTGCAGGAGTAAGACAATGAGGGACGGAATGAAAGCAGGGATGATGGATGGATGGACTGAGATAGAGAGGGAGGGAGGTGTCCAATTGAATGTTGGTAAGGATTTCTCCGTGTTAACAGAATACCTTGTCATGTCCTGCTTGTCTTGAGGGCTAAAACCTATCGGATCTATAATCCTTCATCAGCTGCAGAAATGGCGACTCAATACTGCCTCAGCTGATGTCTGTGGCAGTATTGTACAGGTTTGTGCCTTTTTGAGGTAAATCAAGTGATCCTGAGTGAGCGAAAAGATCACACTGAACATGGGAAAAGAAGCAGGAGAAATGTGAACGAGTCTCTTTTTCAGCTACATGCTTGAATATTTGCACAAACAAATGCTTTTGCCTCGGTGACAACAATCTGCAAAGCTGCTTTTCTAGTACTCAACATTGAGGAATGAGTCATCATATCAACTCAAATCGTTGCTTCTGTTTGACTTTTGTTTTGTCATATTAAGTGAGTCCATAGTAAGATTTTTGTCTTTTATATTTTGTAATTGAGTTTCTGTCATGCCTTCTTGCCTTCTTGTGTGTTAGAATGGCCATATCATTAATGGGACAATTGTAATGGCCTCTGTACCTCTTTAGTTGTAAAATGCTATTTCAGGTAACTCAGGGTGACTTTATTAGGTGCACCTGACCAATCTAAACCTCACAATACAACAACCAATCAATAATCTACTGCTTCTAATACAGCTGGCTTGCAGTAAATCTTGCTCGTTTGTTGACACTGTCAACTCCATTGCAGCTTTTGAGGCTGAAGATTAAGAAAGTGTTAAATTGGAATACATTATGCTGAAAGATGCCTTTGTTGTAATAAGGTACAGTAGAAAAAAAGTGACCTAAACATACTCTTGGGTTTCATTGACTTATATATTAAATCGTGCCTTCCTGTAATGCATGTCAATCACATCCATTCACATTCCCTCTAATCAATTAATGTCATAAATTCCAGAACTACAGAGATTTATTATTCCGAACACGACCCGGACTCCACTGTGAGCAAAGGTGTGGGAGGCAGAGGTGTCTGTGTCCAGAGCGGTATATAGCAAACTTCTAAAAGCAGCTAATTAGAGCTAAGATGAATGCCCAGCAGGGAATGAGCCAAGGTTAGGCCCCATCTGGACCTGTTTCACACAGATAACAAACGCAATGGGCCTTCAGTCTCAACTAAAGATAGACCTATAACTTATGCATATGCCCCTGCGATCAAGTCTTTTTTTCTATTGCACACTACAAAATTGGTTTATTTTGTGGTTGTGTTTTGCTTAAATGCGGTGCAGGGGGCTTTGTTACATTGTCACTTAAGTTCAGTGTGGCTCTTGTCTGTAGGCTAACTGGCTTGCTCCTATACAGCTATGCTCAAAGGAGGAACATATATTATAGCAGTTCCAAGAATGAGTTCATGACTCTGAAAGAAAGGTTGCATGCTTTTTAATATGGAACTCATAATTCTACATCCACAAATCTCCCATTTTTAAATCCTGTTTTTAAAGAGACAAACAATATACATACTGTACCTGTATTCTAGACAGAGGGCTTTACATGATGTACCATATTGTTCCTGCATTTAAATTCCTCCCTCCCCATGTTTAACAAAGAGCCTTAAGTATTGCAGAGATTTGAGAAGAAGAAAATTACAGTGAAGCTCTATAAATACTTGTCAATCCAGGACGAGTAAAACAAGCCAGACTGGCCATTTGACTGGCAGCTGGAATAAAGGAGCACACAAAATCACTGCGACAGCGTCCAAGTGACCATGACAAATACGCAATCTGTAAAACAAGAACAGCGGAGGTTTTTATGGTGGGTGTTTGAACAGGGTGGGTGAAAACACATTTGTGTTTCTGCCAGCAGAGACTCGAGTTCTCACACAGCCAGATGGCTGGTGCTGTCTTGATTCGTCTGTCCCGGGCAGCTAAAATAGATAATTACACACCTTGGTGCCAGAAACTGTCTGCTACACATCAGTTGAAGTGGCTGAGTATTATATCGGTAGAGAACTAAATGACCTATCTAGCTGAGTGTTTTCGAGTAAACATGTGTTTTGCCTCTTGCTAAATACAAAGTCTTCCAAATGTCAAAGGGTCTCCTCAGCAGTTATACAGGTACATAATGGTTAAACAATATTTGTAAGATTGAAACAAGTTCTTGTCAACATTTGAGGTGACTAATAATTCAAGGTTGAAATCCACAATGTCTCTCTTTATGTTACCTCTCAATATGCAGAGCAGCCTACTATACCTTCAATAGAAACACAGAGGCAAACATTTACAGTGCATTGCCTTACGCAGAAGGAAAACGTATTGAGCAGTCAGACAGCATATTAAACCACCGCAGGGATAATCTTCAAATGAGAAATATGTCTATTAGAGAGAAAACACTGGTCCCAACTGTTTTCTTCTTCCTATGACAACAGGATAATGCTATATTCATATTTAGCGTTGTTCACTTGAGCTCCAGCTTTTTCCAACTGTGAACACTTGCTGATTGTTATGCATAGGCGCTGTAAAGTGAAATCAGGCTGCAGGTCAGAAAGGTGTTTCTCCAATGCCCCCTATGTGTGAAACAATAGGGCCTCATAATAAATGGTGGTCTAACTATGCGCACCATCTTTGTTATGACTCTCAGGCTCTTTTTTTTAGAGCAGAACCCATCGAGCTAAAATGAGCTGCAGGTCAGGAGGTGTTTGGCGTACTTTCCCAGTGGGAGACTGAACCGAGCTTAATAAATGACTTGTTTGCCAGAAGAGGAATCTTATGAAAAGGAAAGGAAAGGAGTTCACCACAGTAAAGTGCAAAGATCGAGAGGTCTGTCGCTATCGCTCTTACTGTGGACAGCGAGTAAATCAGCAACTGCAGAGAAAATATGGAGAAAAAGGTCAGAGTACATAATATTATATCGGCCCACTGTATTTTACAGATGTTGAACGTTAGAGGAAAGCGAAACAAAGCTACACATGCAAAAGAAATAAAAAGTAAAAAAAAATCAAGAAGATTTATCAGGAATGATGAGTTGCTTTTACATCTTGTCCCAACTCGCAGAAAATACATTCCCAAAAAGCAACCAGACAGCTTAATAGTTCATCTTTTTTCAACAATAGCACAGCATGGCAAGCCAACAAAAGGCCACATCAGTCATCAGCTCAACAGCACAACAGGTTGAAGTGTTTAGTCCCCCCCCTCTCAGTGAGGCAGCATCTGACATATCACCATTGCTCCGTCTCAGTTATGAACACATCTCAGACTGAGTGAAGTCCGCAGAAGGGGTCGAAAGGCTTCCAGCCCTCACTGGGTCATCTGTCTTGCCAGGTGTGGCTCATAATGCCTATTTATTTCAGGCCTCAGAGGAAATAACAGTTAATTTATAAAGCCTTCAAGTTCAAACACTTCTTACAGCTCAATGGGCATTGGTACGAGTAAAGATGCATTAGAACCCATTACGTGTTATTAATTAAAGCCTGAGTCAGTGAATGTATGGATGATCAATTCCTGCATATGCCTGACCTCAGGCGGTGGCGTTAGCATTTTTGATTAAATGAGGATCGGCGGTTCGATCCCCGGCTCCGGCTCCACTAGTCGCATGTCGATGTCCTTGAGCAAGACACTTAACCCCAAAATTGCTCCCGTAGCTGTGCCTACAGTGTAGAAATGTGATAGAATCTGAATTGTAAGTCGCTTTGGATAAAAGCATTTGCTAAATGACTGTAATGTATATGAATGTTCTATTTTTGTGACATCAGTTTATATTAATATTGTTTCATATTTTTATATTTTTTGTATTGGCTCTTGATAGATGGTTATCCAGTTGCTCCCGTTACGGCTGACGGGAGTCCACAGCCTGCTATCATGAGATGTTATCGCCCTCGAGGTAAAATGTGTTTTGTGCAGGACAGAATTTAGAGCCATGCTGTAGACTTGCTCCCCTTACCCCAAACGTAATGGTGACATTTCTAATTCATGTACCTCGCCGTAGTCTCCCTGAGGACATCTCACTTTCTCTCTTTTATTGATATTTATGGTATGATGTCTGGGTGCGGGGACTGTGACAGCTCACTCTCTAAAGCAGCACTTGGATTGTTTGCTGCTGTGCGTAAAGCAATAATGTATTTGTCACCTGCTGCCAAACGCCATACATTCCACCGTTCATCTTTTTGTGTTCCACTTTCTGTACAACAAAGCAAAAATATGTCCTACTTTCTGAGGGCAGGTAGGTGAATATATGGGGATCTGAAATTAGATTTTTGGGTGGAAAACTGCAAACCGTTATTAAAGAAACAATTGGCTCAGCGTGGTGCTCCTGACTGAAAGGGAACAGGACAAAGGGCTCTGCACTGCCGGGTGCTCAACAGGATGCTCCTCGCATTAACGTTGCAACGGCACCAGGGTCTTCTACTCCATCCCAACCAGCCACAAGAGAAAAAACAAAAACTTTTTCGAGCAGCTAATATCTGGGATCTGTTCCTCTCTGTGAGAGGCGACTGATGCTCGAAATTAGAAGAGGGCTCTCCATTTACACTGTAACAAAGACTCTGTCTTTCTCCCTCTTTATGCGTGTGTGTGGGTGTTGGTGTAAGCATGCATATGATGAGATGGATATTGGTGCACAGTAAGCCAGCCATTACCTTTTTGGTGATGCAATTTTCTGTATTGTATGCTACACTATGGGCTTATAATGATTTTGGGACTTGTATTTGATGCCGCAACAATAGTAATAGCTTGGGGGAGTACGGAAGGGCATTGGAAAAGTTGGAGACCCAGGGCTCATGGTGCTTTAATGTGTAACTTCACCCCAAGGTCTGAGCCTAAGTCCACCCAATACATCATTTTGGAAAATGGAAAAAAAAAGTGGGCAATTGGGGCTTAGAGATGAAACCACGGCCACTTCCGTGCGACAAAAGCCTCGAAGCAGCGTTGACAATTATGACAGCTACAGTAGCCTGTAGCTAGGTATCATGATTCCCATCGCTCGTCTTATACCTAATCTTCAAGCAGGTAAAGGCAAAATATGACTGGTGAGTGGACCGTGCACTGCCTTCCCCAGCCTTTGCCGTCTGGTTTAAAGCAGATCTACCTAACTAAAATTGAAGGAGTCTCTGTCTGTATTGCTTTACTTGGAATCGACAACCGTTATCAGATCAGTCTTACATTTGGCTGGTGTATTGCAGAGAACCCAAAGTAGTGCAGTGTCGAGTGCAAGCTCTTGAGATATACATATTTATTAGCAATGCGTTATGTACACCCTGTGTAGTACATTGTGAGGAGACCCCTATTAACTTATTTACAGCAAATGGCTTGCTTGGTACTAGGGCAATCACGACTGCTGCATTTTGGTAGTCACTGACTTCTCTCAAAAATTAGATGACTAATCGATTAATCGCAAGAGATATATCCAAGGAATCCATTGTCGAGTGTTGTTTGGATGAGTGGCTCTCACGAAAACTGCATGCAGCAATAATGGAGGCCAAGAAATCTGCACGCTAGTATCGGGCACTGCACTAGTCTGAAATACATCCATGAAATGTTGGATAGATTAAGTAGAAGGTTATTTATAGAGAGCTGTATAAGGGGGCTATTCTCTGTGTCGTGGTGCGTCAGTCTCTAACAATAGTTGAAAGCAATAGATTTGCTGGAGCAGAAAGATTGGGACTTCCTCTGTGATGCCTTGAAATAGTCAGAGCCGAGACAATGATGTCACGGCAGCGACCCAGGCGTTCAGATGGAGATCATAGGGCTGTGCCTTGTTAGAATAGTTCTCCTGTAAAAATGACGCCCTGTCAACAGAAGTGCCTGGCCCATCCCTTGCTGTCTCTTTCGGGTACAGACCTAATCACTGAATATATTAAATGCGATTGGCTGGATTTTGTGCAGATGCATCTAACCTCTATTACATCTCATTCCTGTAATGACTAAGCCAATTTAATTGGATGGATGAAAGCGAGATCTCCGCCACAGTAAACTAAGCTATTATGTCCTATTTGTCACCCAATAGCAGCATGCACGCATCACACGTTGGAGGGGCCTGGGGTTGCTTCAAGGCTTCCTTTTTTTCTGCCAGCTTCCTCAGTAAAATCACTAAATGGAATGAACATAATTGGTGATTCTGAGGGCAGAACTGTGTGGCACCATGGAGGTCCAGACTTATCTAAATTCAAATTGAAACACAATGTCATTTTAAATGTCAAAAGAACTGAGGTTCAGTCTGAAATTACCAAAAGATAGAAAACACAACAGCAGTTTGTCTGTTTACTTCATCTCTGTCAAACTGTTTCCAACATGAACAACACAGAAATTTTGTATTTTCAAACGGCAATTCTGAAAGCACCTTTCTTTCCAACCAAATGAAACGTTTTCCACTTTCAGTTCCAGCTATTCTGAGCTTGGGTATTTTATGGGACAGAATATTGGGTGGAAAATGCCTTTTCACTCTTCCGCTATTTCTTTGTTGCCTGCTATTAACTTCTTGCTAAAAGGATTTGACTCCCATCTCTATGTATTCTTACAGTGGCACTCTGTCCTTGATTTCCTGTCCATATCAGAAAACACAGAGGATTCAACATTTGCAAATGTTTCTGAGTGTTTGTTTTAACTGGGATGCAGAAGTAGTGAAAGTTTTGATTGTCCAGCGTAATAAATGACACAAATCAAATACTACAGTATGTGCAAGCTAACACAAGCCATGAAGATATTTTCCCATATTATGCTAATCATATCTGCCAGGATAAAATAACATTATAGAATACAAAAGGTTTGCTTTTATAATAAATATAGGTATTTCCTTTGTCATTACAATTAGTGTCATACTACCTCTAACTTCAGTCCATATAAGCTCATTATGAAGGCTCTGCAATACTTTTTATTACATTCACTGTGTTAATATCGACTTTCAATAACATACAATTCAGACCTGATTGAAAAGCAATGCCCATTTTTATTCTGTTATTGCCTCTGTGGAGATGAAACCGATCCACTGACAGCTTGCAGGCGGGATTCAGTGATGTATTGATGGATAAGGCTTTCATTTCGGACAAAAAGGTAATATCCGTGGTATTTCCTTTTTAAAATATTTTTGGCTTTGCATTTTTAAGTTACACAAAAAAGCCATTTTATACCATATTTATTTTAGATTCAGGACCATTAAAGTTGGCTATGGCCAAGAGAAATCCTACATACTGTACCTTGAGTCTGCACTTATATAATGCAGATTAGGTCTTACTTTAAAATCAACTTCTAAACTGTTCAAAACATCTCATTAACTATAGCAAATTCACAATAAGAAACGGCAAACAAAAATAAATCAATACATAATGATTAATTAAATCATTTAGTAACCTCAACATCTCTCAGGCTGTTTTCAAATGACTCAAAAACTACTTATTGTAAATCTGGAACTACTAAATACTGACCTGATTAAATTATCAGGTGCCTTCTAACTAATTCCTTGCTCATTGGTTCTTCTCAGGGTTTTGTATACCTTATTGTGACCTCCAAAGAAACAGGTTGCAATCTGCCTTAAAACAGAAAGGAGATTAAGCAGCTATGCACGGATCAAGTAGGATGTACCATGACATTTCCACCATAAATGGATGCAAATTCACCTGAATGCAGAAAATGAAGTGTTTGACACAAAAAGTTTCTTGAGGGTATACCCTTAGACTTAATATGTGTCACCCAAATGTTGAATAAAAGCCCTACACCCTTGACCTTTGCTTTGCAGCTATAGTCTGTATGCTAAATAGCACTTAGATAAGTATAGCTCTTGAATGCTATTTAGTGAAAAACTTACTTTGTGTGCATTCACAATGGAAGAACCAATGCAGCGTCATGATCTTAACTATTTCACTAGCAATATCATGGTTCCCTCTGGCCCTTCAATATATTCATGCTTGGATTTAAGTCATAGTGTAGAAAAATGTGCCCTCATGCTGTGAATACAGTTTGTAAGGATTTGAGCTGACATTGATTTTGGATTTCACACCACTGTATTACAGGCTAGGAAACCAGCTTGACTAATGAGCTCTACGCATGAAGAAGTAACTCATTTGTCTGCTTGCACCTGTCTGCCCTGAGCTGCTGACCCTGGTTTGATGCTTGGGGATTTGAGCCTCTCTTAATCTCAACAGCACTCACCTTGCCAACCTAACACAGGCCCCTCTTGCTCTCCGCAGAGCCACACTCAGCTTTTAGGCTTCATACATGATAATAACTGGGCTTCCATGTTGGCAGGCTCCAGTGTTCGCCAGGATTCAAATCACTAGTGGCCTTCTCCTTGGCAGCGGTTAACAGGTATCCACATAAAGAAAAGGCTGTTTCCAGATTCCTCTAGTCGGGCTCTCTCTACTACTTCTGTGTTGCTGTAACATGTTGGCTATCAGGCTTCACACTTTGAAATAATCGGCTGGGCTTACATTTGACGTTGCTGTCACTCTGCCCAGGAGAGGAAAATAGTCCATATATAGAGTTGTTAGCCGTACAAGGAGTAAGCCCAGCAATGGATCAGGAAATGCAAATAAAGATTTAGGCGATTTCTGAAGGCAATTAGTGGAAGTATTTGAAACACTGGAACTATGGTATCAAATTGTAGCGAAAATCAAAAATAGATATTTGTAAACTGCAGATACACATATGGCCTGCTTGCAACATGGCCTACCTACAGTACAGCTGGTTAATGCCATATGGTCAGCTGGCATGTCCGAAACCCTGGTGCCGAAGCAATGATTTGCAAAGATTTTGTGACCATCTTTTAATCTCAAATATCAAAATTCAATGTGCAGTTTGCTGTTAAATTAATGAGCACATCCAAGTCCCATGGTATAGTTGAGGTTTTAAAAATAAAACAAATGTCATTCAATTCTTTCAGCACTTTCCTATTTTGGGGAGTAATAACTTCTATGGTTTACTTTTACAGTTGCTACTTTTTGTCTCACGAGTCAATCAAATATCCAGTTTTCCTCTTGTGTTTATCACAGTTTTGAGAGCTAGAATAATGGTTATCTCCCAGTAATTGGAAAATTATGAAATTTTGCACATGACTTTATGAAGTTTAACTGGATTAAATCTCAAAAATAGAACTGTCTTTTAAAAAATTGCTTGTTCAGCCCTCACAGATATCTCACAGGTAAATATACCCGGGCCTTTATTGTTCTGCATAAATGAAGGACCTTCCAACAGGCCCAATCGACACGTTTGCAGATGACACCGTTCCTTACTACCTATCACGTAGTGAGAATGACAGAGTTGTGATAGCAGGCTCTAACAGAGGATGTAGAGAGAACTGGCTTACTGTATGGTTTGTAGTTAACAAGCTTTCCCTAAATCCTTCAAAATGAAAATCCATGTTTGGGCTTTATATATTTAGGTGTGACGATGGCTAAGGTCATTAAAAAGTGGCAGCTGGTATGGGCATCCAATGTAGAGCAAACCTTTTTGTAAACAGCTATTGACAATGTTCTTTGTCTTACACACTGTGAAACAGCCGATCTTCCCGCAGTGCTGCAGTGCAACGAAACAGGGCTAGACCAGAATGATTCAGCAAGTGATCAACAGACCAGACTTAAGAGGGTCATGTAAACCGCATATCCTGCTATGCACATGAGATGAAGCTAAACAGCTGGTCCTGACACTTCAGTACAAATAGAATTAAAGACATTTTGAAGAAAACATACACACTGAAGGTAGAATACATCTTTGACATTACAGATCCAACATGATTTATTACACAACAGAAGACTATACTTACGTGTGGTACTGTATTTGTTTACCAGCCTCGCCATGCCGAGTACAATTAATCACAGTGCTTATATTAATGAGTATCCTCCATTAATCCGACAGAGTGTTATAGAAATAGTCACAGCCTTGTAGCGTAGCTAACAGGGCCTGGTCACGATGTGTAAAGCAAACACTATGTTTATCATGTGATAATGCACATACACACAGTAATGGCTACACACACAGAAACACAAGTTTTCCTTGCTGACTTAAGAGATATAAAGATTGTGCACCAAGTTGATGAAGTATGTTAGATCGTATTCCCACAGGGCACTTTAATTAACACATTAAATATTACAATGTTGTGCAATATTAATGTCTCACATGTAGTGCTACCCCCCCCCCTCCTGCATAAAGGCTGACTATGTTTGTGTATATATGCATGTACTGTAGAGAATATGTTTGTGTTTTGGATTTATTTTATTGTTCAAATTAATGAGGTGTTGGAAACGTGTCTCCTGAAGTTACAGCTAACTGCCAAAAGCACAGCAGAGATGGTGGCTGATTTTAGTTTTTCTATTTTATTTTGGCATTTGCGAATTTGGCGTTCCTTCTTGGAATGGAATAATGGAACACATTCTGTGGAATAACAATGCTGTCCAATAACCGAGGCCTTCAAAGAAAGCTAATGACACGTTTTCCCGATTGAGCCGTTATGAGCTGATTGGCTTCGTTGATCCGGCATCAGCAGCGAAGATACGCAAGCTGTTGACAGCAGAGGCAGCCAAATATTGTGAGTCAACATATCTAAAAATATACCAGGTCAACAATGAGATAAAAATAGGTAGGTTTCTAGTGTGCCTGAAGAAATTACTGTGCACGCTCACAGTGGCTTATTTCTTAACCGTAGCCCTGCCATCCAGGTTAAAGGGATTGAAGTCATCAGATTTGGTTTACATCTTCTCAGCTTTCAAGAAAGCATTCAAACAATGGAATAAAAACCTAAATGCAAGTATAACAGCTGGCAAAGCTTTATGCAGGCAAGACTTAGCGTTTACAGTCTTGCAAACCTATATTGGATTTAAGATAAGATGCTCTAAGATTTTTTTTAAATTTTGATACTAAAATATGTGTTTCATCTTAATTGATTTTGAAAAAAAAAAATCTCTTTCTCCTCCCACTCGGCACATCCAAGACAAAAATAAATCCTCTTCCATTTACACAACACCAGCACTGCAGATACATTTAACACTGTCACACCTCACCCTATAATGAGCACATCAGTATGAACAACAGCAGACTAATGGACTTGGGTTGTGACTCTTCAAACTGGAAATGGCCTTCCCTTCATTTGCAACAACACACTGTATAAACAGGCGTACATGATCCTGATGGCTTAAAAATCAGTTATGAGAAATGTTAGAAGTAGTCAATATTCACAGGTGAAGCATTTCAATCAATGCAAATGTTAAGTTAAGTGATGCATTAAAAAAATCAAAAAATATACCATTTAAAAAATAATTTTGTATTCTAAAATGGGATGTATTTATTTAACATACATGTCATCATACTTAATTACAATTAATTTGCCTCTTTTAACATTTACAGTTTAAGTTGAACACTGCTTTACTGTTTGTAGACGGCTCTCAGATGTGTAAGCAATGTGTCGACTGAAAGTGAAATCTCCAACCTACAAGAACAGCAACAGGAGCTCTACAGTATTTGGCAAACTGTCATCCGTTGCTGTTGTCTGTCTTTTCTGTTCACTTCTGTTTCTTCTTTCTGTCCCCATGTGTTTCTCTGAGATACGTCCCTGTAGGACACAAGTGGTAGTGAGGGAGGAGAGGAAACTAGCAGATAAAAGAACACACCCAATTTAAAAATGGCGTATGAAATTATCTCGGTCTTCAGCTTCAGACTTGCACAAGAGTGCATTTTACAGTCTGTAGTTAATCAGAGCTAAAAATATCTCTCATGAATATGTACTAAAGAAATTAATTCACATATCTCAAATCAATTTCCCCAATGTTGGGGAATGTGGAATACCAGAGATAATGAAACGTACAATAATAAACCTAAATCCTGCAGTAGACATAAAAGGCATATTAAAGGCTCCCTGTGGAGTTTTCTTGTAAACAAACACTGTATTATTTGCATTTGCTGTTTTCTAACCAAAACGCATTGTGCATGATATATTGATTGCTTATGCTGATTAATTTAATATTTTGGAAACCTGCTTTGTTTACATCCATGGTTCTTCTTCCCTGCCTTTTGATGGTGAAGAGCTACTGCCACCAACTAAGAATAGTGTGGAACCGACGGCAGACGTGTGCCATCACCAGTCAGCTTCTGCATATACTATGTGTATCATTTTGTTAATAAAACAAGAGATGCAATCAAAACAGGGACTCCCTCAACAAATAATTGCTCGTGGTCACAAAGTCCAACAGATATCACAATGACAATTTTGTTAGTTTTGGCACATCAGCATCAGCATATACACTGACTAACAGGGTACGGGTACGTTTTTAAACCGCTGTAATATGCTGCAGCTTATTAGCTATCTAGCAAACTGACATTATCAGTCCACTTTCCTCTGGTGGGTATTTAGACAGAGAGCCAAGGAGCAAGTCAAGACATGTCTTTTTTTTATCTGAGATAAGACGGAGACCGTTTGTTCTTATTCATATTCAAAATCTGTGGCTTTTATGTTATATCTCAGAGTGCTGTCTGGCTTTTAGGCAGTGTGAGATTAGCATTTAGAATTGGTCAAATCAAATTATTCTTGCAAAAATATGCTGGAATAAACATATATTTTAAAGATCCAATAAGTAATCTTAGACAACGTAACTTTGATGTAATTGCTGATTTTATCAAATGTAATCTGGTCTGAATTTTGAGTAAGTGCTCCTCTTAAGTAACAAGAGCATAGGTCCTCCATGTGGCCTTTGATTAAAAAGCAGCAGCACCAAAATCTAAGATAAAAAAAGAAACAGTTATACTATAAATTCAGTATAAGGTGCGGCGTTAAATGTTTGATTTTTAAATGATCCAAAAGTATTCGGATGGAATCACAATTTGTATTGTAATGCCATGGATTTCTGTACTAATTACCTCCATGTAATTTGCATTCAGTAACTGACGATATTTCAAAGTAATGTAGCTCAGCAGCTCTCAAATCTCACAAAACATCCTGCCGTCGTTAGCCCTTTGCTGACAGGACTCCTGCACTGTATATTAAAAAGCCTGCTGTATCTATTATGTGACTTTCATTGCACAGCAGGGCCTCAAGTAATGTTTGGCTCGGTACAGTTCACATAGAAAAAGAGATAATGCATTAAATGTCCTTTTACTCATCTTGTCAATGGGATAGTGGCTCCAGGACACAGTTAACGCAGGATCAGCCTATTGTGCACAAAGGGCTTGTACCATTGTTCGCTCCACAATGGCTGGCAGTGTGCATCATTCAGCTGTGTTGTTGAGAAAATCATCCGGACTAGTTGCAACAATGGCGATACACGCGGCTGATCTGATTGCTGTGCAGGAGCGCTCGCTTTCATCTGTAATGCTGGAAAACAGATCATGTTGCTGGAGCGCTTATCTTGGAGATGGATGCTGACAGCTAACACAGGCTCTGTGTGCTTCCTCCTCCCCCCCCCCCCCTCCTAGCTCTTCATCTTTTATTTCCTCCTCAATCCCATTGCTGATGTTCTTCTGCTCCTTTCCTTCCTTACTCCTGCACCTGTCCCTACACCTGCATCGAGTTGTCTTTATGCTGCTTCTCTGCCTACAAAGCGTCTTTTCTTATCCTCAATATCTGTGACACATTTTTGTTTCCTCCCTTTTCCTTTCCTCCCTTTTAATCTTTATTCCATCCATCTGCCCAGCTTACTTTCCATCTATCTTGTCCATCCTCTAACCTCTCCCTCCGCCCATTGCCTCTCCCTCATTTCCCTCCCCTTTCTCACCTTTTATCCTATTTAATACCTTTTCCTCTTTCAACACTCTTTTAGCACCTTTCCCTTACACTTCCATCCACACCCCACACCCCACATTCTACATTTCTTCTTTCATCAGTGTCTTCATTGCTGGATCAGGCCAGCTCTAAGAGCCACATGTAGCCGCCATCGCCTGATCTTGAGAAGATAGCTGATCCCACTGATGCTATTTTAAGCCTGTCATGCATACTCTCCCTCCTCTTCCCTTCCATGGAGAGCTGGCAGCTACAAAGAGGGACTTGAAACATGCATTCTTCCCTCACAACCAGACTTTCTCTTCCTGATTGTGACTTTGAAATCAGTATAATTAACTGTATTGTCAGGGGACAAGCCAGTCGGACAGAAATAGCTGATTTCTCTCCATATGCCAAATGGATGATTTAATTGTCTTGAAGTTTTGTCAGAGGATTTAGAGGCAACTTTTTTTTTTTATGGTGAATGTGGACTTTTTCAAACATGTGTCTTCATTCCTGCTTCATTTTTATCTTCTCTGATTAGTCTCTGGTCCTAGTGGCCACCATGAGAACTGTACCCTCAAAGACTTTGATAGACATTATCTGCAGGATCAGTGAAGGTGCTTTAAGTGGAAAAAGGTTGCTTATGAAGATTGGGAAAATCTTGGGAGTTTGAAATAATTATCTTGGCTAGGAAACTGCATGACTCACATTTGAGTGTTTGTTGGTGTGTTTCTAAATTTAATTATTGTATGTATGTCAATATTTAACATCATCAGGCCTTTATTTCACAAAGGACCGCGCACACTTCTGCTACATACATTATCCTCTTGTATCTTGTTCTTGTCTGTTCTTTTCTTTCTTCATGATTTCTGATTTCCCCTGTTATTGGAATGCTGTGAACCTCCGCAGCTGCAGTTCTTACAGAACAAAAGGGCTCATATTTGTCCCTATCCCATATTACAGTACACATTTTTACTTTTTTTTTTCATCCTCTGGCTGATGTCTTGCTTCATTTCCTATTAGAAGAAAAGCACAATCATATGTTGTTTACTCATTCAAAACACTTTGCTATGATGATGCGATGAGCACTTTGCAATGTGTGAATATATATTAAGACTGTGAGAAACATCTTGTGTTTTTGTGTACTGTACTCACCTGTCACTTTCCCAACCCTGCCTCACTCACCTGCCCAGCATTGTCAAGCTTTACCGAACCCGCAGCATGGACAGAATTTTCAGAATTTGGACACTTATAAAATGTATTGAGTGTAAATATGGTTCTATAGTAAAGTATATAAATATATCACTATATTCACAGTAAATAGGAATTGATTTTAGAGGCAGCATACAACTCACCTTTCCTTCCTACACCTGCATAACAAAAAAATGAACATATGCTGTAGATTGCAGTACTTCAAGTTATCGTCAATGTCAATATTAATGTTTTATTTCATGAAATGAGCACACACTGAACTAAAAAACAAACATTTTTGTTTTTAGAAAGTAAACAGTGCATTGGGCTAATGTGATGAAATATGAGGACATCTTGTTTCAAGTAAAACTCTGATTGATGCAGTTGCAGGCATGTTATGTATTAGACTAGGACAGAGGTATTCAATTAATATTCAACGAGGTCCAGTTAGAGAGAATCTCCTCATACAAAGGTCCGGAACATCACAATAATGTCTAACGTGCGCTATGATTTCGTCCCATATGTATTGAAGTATCAATGTCTGTATGTAGTCTGTACATTTGTGTGCAGGGACTTTATCTGTGGTTATTGAAACCACTTGTTTCAGCTATTCTCCTCTCAGTTTACATCATTGTTGGGCAGTGAATTAATGTGTTAGGATTCTGATCATGCAGGGCTCATAAATTGTTTATTTTCTGTGCCTTTATTTCGTCTTTGAGTGGGTTTGCTGAAAAGATTTGTGCTTTGTCTCATAGTGGTGCTTCACATTGCCGCTTTTAATAATTGCCACGGTCTCTGTACATATGAGACACACTGGTTTTGAAATGTCCATTGGAAGAATAAACACAAGAGTCTGTCCATTCCTGGTTAAAAGCTCAGGTTAAGCTGTCCACATTCCTCTTTTTGGAGAATGACATGAACGACTTGGCCTCTCACCCGTCTCTCCCCTGTGAGTGAATATCTCCCTAAAGCTGCAATGCTTATCGGAATACACATATTTGATTGGCTGAGTAGCATCACGTGATACGATTTACAACGCATGCAAATTGTCGGTAGTGTTTCCTGGATCGCTGAACGCGGTCAGCCTATTAGTGACCCCTGGAATATAGGATCTAACCAAAAAGGCTGATATTATACAGCCAGTGCCCAATAATATGACTATAAACACTAACACTTTGCCACAATAGACAGTATTTCAATGCAGCAGTTTGGTATGAGCGTCTCACCGTTTTTCAACTGAGGGCAGCTGATCAGTTCACCTTCAGATTCACTCATCTGTAAAAAACAATTAATCTCAAATGAATGATCAATTTCAAAGATTCACTATCTTTCTTGATATCGTGTGGACCCCAGAGGATTATTGACCACCACAGCAAAGGCAGATGAGAACTAGGAATAAAGGCAAGTCTTAGGTCGCTGTACAGAATGTCTTGTTTATTGTTGTCGTCATACATTTTCAAAATGACTATATGCTTTGTATCTAAAGACTCTCAGATGATTTGAACTCTAAAGGTAGACATGGTAACACCTGGAATACAGGGTAACTCTCACCACAGATGTTTGGCTGTTAATGGAAAACAATAATTTAGTTTCTGGACATACATCTATGTATAATTTGATAGGCATGTTTTCCTAATTCCATAATACCAAAATACTATATCATATTTTCTGAAGGATTTATGGTGAAACAAATATTTCCATGAACTATTTTCATATGCCTGGGGTGAGAATAACTCTGTTTTGCAGGAGCTCAGTCACACTGCAGACTTTTTATTTGATGTTATACACCTGTGGAGGAACAGCAGACACTATCAACACATTTGTGCTTATCTTTTTTTTTCTTCTTTTGTTTTTTTTGCAAGTTTTCTTTTTTCTGTTAAATATCAGTTTTTTGACATAATCTTTTTCACAAGAACAGACTAAGTTAAATCTGTTATATGTTTTGTATACCAACATGCTCACAATGTATCTGAACCATTTTTTCTTTTCCTTTTTAGTGTCAGAACAACATACATAAAAACAGACGCCCTCTTGTTCCAAACAGTATGTGCCAGGTGCTATCGGAATAGATGATTTTGACAAATTCAAAGACAGGAGGAAAATAACAGGGCCTGCAGTCATGTACATTGGCTTCACTTGCAGGCCATGACCATAACTTCAGGAAAGAAAATCTGTAGACGGGCACTCCAAGATCACATTAATTCACATACTTAAACATCACTTCAGTCGCTCTTCTTTTTCATACATCACATTTGACTAAAAACCAAATTGAAGTCATTCTTTTTCAATTAGTTTTACATCATCTTTTTTTTTTTTTTTTTTCAGGCCCAAAGAACTGAATATCAATTTATGTGCTCTAAAGGTGAAAACTGGTTAGCTTTCTCTCTCATGACAGACACAATATTTGTGACTGTGTTGTGCATGTAAGGTGATTATTGATTTATCTCTTTTTCAAATACTTGTTTGTGTTTCTGTATAACTCTATACATTGTGCAAAAACAGCTGTATTCTACTCTAGAAGGCCACCGGGTGTCTTGGTATGCATTTTCCCTCTGTGTCTGTTCAACAGCATTTCTCCCTTCTTAAGACAAATCTGTGTTTGAAAATGCTCTCAGATAGATTTCCGTGACCGACCGACCTTGATGTTGAATCATCTCAAAGTAAACAAAACCCAACACATTTTTAAAATGGTAGGCAGAGTCAAGCAAACACGGTTCCTAGTATCCCTTTGCTTAAGCTGGACTGAATAAAAGCAGCACAAGACTATCTACTGCGGATGTCAAAATTAACTTTACAAACAAAAATATGCAAAAAGCTATGCAACAATTCTCTCTTGATAATCAGAGATGTTCATCTTTTATATGGATCATGTTTATTCAAACTGTGTTGGATCATTTGGCCAAATAATAGTTGTGCCAGCAGCTGAAAACACACATTTATAAGTAAAAGAGAAACATCTTTATACAGTATCTTCAGTCAGCATGCTGTTCTCGGAAAGCTTAAAGCAATAATCAACCAAAGGCAAACTATTGTCTGGCCTAACGCTAAAATTCAGCAATTTCCTCCTGTATTTACAAGCTGTTTGGAGACCAGAATACATGTGACTTATAATCATGAGTCCTCGTTTGTAACTGGCCAGTGTGTATGCAAGTCAACAACTAAAAACTTGTGCAAAAAGTGAACATTTTTTCCTTTGCTTCAGACCAGGAACGCTAACCGAGAATACAACACCACTACACATTTTATATAGTGCAGTCTGTTTTGTTGTGAGTTGGCTCATAATTCCAGTGCATGAGACTGTTATGCTTAAGTTCTGATTCTCAGCTTTGACTTATTGGTAAATGTAGAAATGTTGTCCTGTTGTATTGTCCTGAAATTAGGGAAAAAGTGCTGTTTACTATTATATATTGCTACCAGCGTAATCGTAAACCTTAAACCAATTCTTCACCCTAAAATGTACTGATGTACGTTATGAGGACACGATTCAGTATTCACCCAATGGGGATGTAAAACACTCCCAAACACTGTTAGAAGCTGAACGTTAGCACTTTAACTTCATAGTTGTTGTTTCATTTCAAATCCTATGTCCCAGAGTACAGAGCCTAAACAACAACAAATGCACACAACACCTTCTGACTGCACTGCACGGTAGCAAACGCTTCAGGGATAGATTGTTTGTTTTAAGGCATGAACATCTTCAGATTTATTGATTTCAATCCAGCATTGCTGAAATGTCTTAGTCACCATTGAATGCTTGTGTTGCTTGTGTTGCGCTGTCAGACAAATGTGCTGACAACCAGTTTATGATTATGTTGTCTCGGAAAGCAAGTTGCTCATCATTTGTTATGTAAATATAAGCTATAATATGTTATAGGTGTTTCCCCGTCGCTGATGGGCCAATACTCTAAATGATAAAACAGGAATGGCAGTATTACATTAGCGTCAGTCTACTGCATCACTAAAAACAGCGCGGCAGCCACACCTCATGGATTTGCGTGTTATATACAGATAGTATAATACATTATTCTGGTTAGGTATGATTTATGGTGTTTATTTACATATATTGTGTGGTGTGCATTAACATATCTCAACTTCAGCTCATAAGATAAATTACTCCAAAATGAAAATGTAATATCCCAGTATTGTAGAAAAATATGTCATATTCATTGTATGGACATGAGGAAAATGGTTGGTTTGCATCTAGCGCACCTGTTGCAACCATATTAATGTATACTATAATAAACCACAGCAGACATATGGGCACCACTGAATATATATAACTACAAATATCTTACTACCCATGAACCACTTCTCTTACAGGAAATACATGTTATGGGCAACATAAGGGCATTGGATAATCTATTCATTTAAAGGCCTTTAGATAGAAAAATAAGTGTAAGAGAACATTTTTAAATTGGGGTATTTTTTAAATAAACTGATCTTTGAATAACATTATATGATTCATATTTTATATATGCATATGTGTGTGTGCTTTTAATTTAACTTTAAACTTTGTGCTGTGTAAAAGCTATGATTGTTTATAAGGCCCATTCCTCTACACGTTCATAAGCTGCAATAACAAAACATATTGAGAACTTGAATTATGCTTCACCGTGAAAATGCTTTCCACTTTGTCCTCTTTTTTTATTGTCGTACTACTACTACCAAGACGGCCTTTCTGAACTATCATCTGTACAAGACAGTTCATCAATATTTATAACTACATCTTTTCATCATAGCTGTCTATCACACTATTCAGAAATAACTTGATTTTTAAGCTGGGACCAACAAACTTGTCTCTGTATGCAGTTGTTTATCTTATCAGCTACTTCCCTCTGATGGAAACTTAAACTAAATCTGATCAAATTTGTCTCAGGTCATTGAAGCTTCCTTCCACAGTACTTTGGACATCATGCTTTTAATTTGCCTCTCACAGTACAAGCTGCTAATAAAATATTTGTTTTCATTTTTAACTCTAATTCTCACTGAATCATGTATTTGTTTCCTTAGTTGTACAATCCGCTGGACAACATACGTCCAATCCTTTTTCTATATGTTCTCTCTTTTGCATGCGTCTCTCCTAAAACAGAGATTGTGATGTCAGTAACACTACCTGTTTAAATAAACAATGAACTATATTAAAAAGGGATGTGTTGAATGGCATTCATCATCTTCAAAAGTTTGCCATCATAACTGAAAAGCAATGTTTCACATTTACGACATCACTGAATGCCTGTGTGCTTTCGCCCTCTGCAGTCATCAACAACATAATTTGCAACCTGAATAAAAAAAATCAACCTACTGGGGAAATGAAATTGTGTTCTTGAATTGCACTCTTTTAGAAATAGATGTCTGCCATCTTTGTTGTTTCTGTAACCACAACACAATACATCACAATAACTGAACCAGGAGAACATCAATCCATACATGAATAATGGCTAATTTTCACTAAATACATAACCAGCTTGTCTTTGTACGTTACCCAGGGGCTTCATTCATTACTGTAAAGAAGAACCACATCTATCAGCTCTTTCACTGTGCCCTATCGTCAATAACTATCAATCACCATGTCAACAGTCCGGGCAGAAAGCATCCGTCTGTGTTGATGGGTTAGCCTGTGTAGCCATTCTGTCTATTTAATGTAGGCGTCATATCCAGCATGGTTTAAATGACCACACAATTGATCGCCTTCTCTGTGGGAATAAATGCGAGTGTTGTGTTCTTTTTGATAAAGTTATTCGCTAAAAAGGCTGTGATGTAATTGGAAAAGTGTGTTGAATCAGGACTTTTCTTTATGGAACCTTTCCCCCATGGTTTGACAGTCAAACACAATCCTTCACTCTTTCACTTATCTTTCACACAGTAACCTGGGAATTGCTCCACATCCAGCCAACACAGCAAAAATCAATGCAATGCAGGGTAGTTTGATTCACTAGGAGTACGTTTGCAACATAACTGATATTAGAAGAAGAAAATGAATTGTGCCGCTGTTGAAATTGTACCGCCTCCTGCTTCAAAGTCCCCAAATGTTGCCTAAAAGTTAAGTAATTAACCCAGCTGTTTACGCCAACCTGGCAGCGGAGCGCTCTAGGAGTATTTATAGTGAGAGCACTGTCGGGACAGCATGAATTATTAATGGTTCCTGATGTAGATTTATTCATGACCTCTAGGCCACCTGGGTGCGAAAACACACACACATACACACACATTAACACACATTCACATACTAAATCAGTTCGTCTTTGTGGACTAAAACTGTAGCTCCGGTGATGGTTTTCCATGGAAATTATGACGGATGACAGTGTGTGTAGTCCAGTAACCCTCAATAACCCCCATTGTAGCCATTAGCAAGCCTTCAGTTGGTTGATCGGCTCATAGAGGCTGTCTTTCACCCACATGGATTAGTCCTCAGGGATATAATTATTCAAGGCTCTGAAGCATTCAGCAAGTGCGGCACATACGTACGGTACATACAGTAGACCTAAATTACATACACACACATACATACTATGTCAATAAGAGAACAGTCTTGTTTTTATGCTTTTTACTAGCTTCTGTGTAGACTTTCAACCTACTGGCATGAAGGTGACATTTCTCCCAGTAACCGGATTCTAATGAGCTAGGTGTTATCTCCCTTTTGTTGCAAAAGTCATGATCAAAAAACATGTAAACTGATCCTTGGCCTCATGTGTCTGCACCCTCTGTCCAGTTTCCTGGCTCAGACGCGGTACTTTCTCAGCAAGTCGGCCTGCCACATGTACTTCTTCTCGGGGAACCTCTCTGGGATCTTGATCTTGTGGAAGTCTTGAATGCACTTTTCCAACTCCTCCTCGACCGTCGGCTTCTCTTTTGCTGGACGTTTCTTGCACGTGCTGGTGTCGCGGGAGCTCGCCGTGAGTGTGCGCAACAAGTCACTCTTCCGCCGCTGCTCGGACTGCTGGAGCATGGCGATGGGGCCCTTTTTCAGCGGCCTGTCCAGGGTTTGGACGTTGGCGTGGGGGTGTGACTGGCGGCTGACCGGGCCGCAGATGATTGTTCCCTGGGGAGAGCTGGCCTCTGACTGGCTCTCAGAGCTGGAGGTGGAGAGCTCGTTGAACGAGGTGCCGCTCTCGCCCTCGCCGTCACCCTTGTGGTTCTTGCAGCAGCAGTCACATCCAGGGGAGGACCAACGTGATGGACCACCTGGAAAGAGACAAAACCAGGAGAGGAAGCTTACATTAGAGTTAAGGCAGAGCTATTCTTTTCCCTCTTTTCTTTCTTTCGAGGCCGATCATCATGAAGCGTAAAACGAGACGGTGACACAAAGAGAGCCACAAATTAATCAGACAGGAGAAGAAAGACAAAGTAAGAAGCACTGAAGACACACAAAAGGGAAGGTCAGCTTTAGCCAAATGGCTATCACCTGGAACAAAGTGACGTGCCATGAGAGACACCTGGCTTGCTTCTCGTCTAAATATGGAAATGAGCTGGCTGTCTGTGGGACAAGCCTACTCCTACTGTACATTGTTCAGAGAGCTACCCTCATAGATCCATGCTGTCACTTGAAACAAGTGAAAGAGCTAAAACCAATTGCAAAACACACCACAGACATCCAGATTTACATTCGATGAATGTATTTACAGTAAAACTCTAATGACAATGGTATTTCAACTTTATTATACACTATATTGCAGCAATATTGTTACTGACAAACAACGTATAAAACTAGAGTCTGGCAATTTAATAATGAGTAGAGGTTAAACTCTAAACTCTAAAAACCTTCCAATCAACATGACTGGAGTCGTTTTCTTAGAAATAAATAATAATATATAAAAAAGCAGAGTGAGCTTTGATGTAGTGATTTTCCAGGTTAAGAGATGTCTAGGTGACAGTTTCAGCAGCATTAAAATTATACATTTTCAATGTATTACAGGTCTTAACTGCGTGTTATAGTTTAAGTACCGTGAGAGTACCGTTTTTTCAAATTTTGTGCAATGCTTGGAATTGAAGTGGTACAGGTCAGACGAGAGTTTCTATTAAACTGATTATCTCTCAAACATACCATCATTACACTTGAGTACCACAACTGTTTTCACCTGACGTGGAACTTCCAGTGAGTCATAAAAAAAGTTGAGAGATATCTCACTGATGATGAGTTTGTGGCAGCTGCCCAGAAGTTGTGGTCTTGAAACAATAACGAGAAAAAATGCAGTGATCCGCAATCATAGCTGAAAGAAAGCTATTGCCCAGCCTGTCCTCTGTGTGGGTGTACAGCGAAAGGCTGAAAGACTCACTGGAACCAGAGCAGCAACCTACCTCTCACTGCAGGAAGAAGCCATTTATTTTTCATGCTAACCTCTTGAATAATTGAAAGGGTATCTGTTGATGATGGACTCCACTCTGTTTAGTGAGGAGAGAGATCAAAACCTCTAAAGGCAAACACACACACACACACAGGCGACGTCCCTCCATTCTGATTTTGAGACCCGCCCCTCAAACATGAGCGCAGGCTTCCGCTTTTGATGCATCCTCTACTCATCATTCAATAGCACTGTTGTTTATTTTCATGTGCATTTCGCTTCAAACAAGATAGAACAAGACTATAAATAATGCTGCTTAAAATAAATGGCCCCCCTGCTTTTACTTCCTGTCCTCAGCAACATATTTGGCTTGTTTACGGAGAGGCAGCGGAACAGAAATCAATTCATCCAACCAATATTTGCTCCTCTGAGTACCACTCAAAAAACAGTTACCACATATTGTAACTATTTATGTCAGTATAAACTGAAGAAGTATTTCTTGGATGACTTTGACACTTGCACCAACTGTTATTCTAAGGACACATATTAAGTCCAGAAAAGAAAAAATAAATATATAAATATATATATATATTGCTACCAGCCTAATCGTAAACCTTAAACCAAGTCTTCACGCTAAAATGTAATGATGTACGTTATGAGGACAGACATTTTGTCCCCATAAAGAAGGCAAATCACCACGATGTGACTGTAAACAGATTTAGTCCCCACAAGATGGATAAAACACACCCACACACACACTGCTGCCTACTGTATATTAAATAAACATCACACATCCAAGGCAGTGACAGAAATGGAACGCTACACCCTTTGTCACCCACAGCAGCTCTGGATCTTTTCCATTACCACAGGCATTTTACAGCTCTCACATGCACAAACACACAAAATATAGAGAATACACTAAGCTTCAATAGTGTGATTTAAAGGTACACATACAATTAGAAATGTATCAGCCTGTTTGTTATACAGTTGCTGGATAAAGGACATAACCCCATGATGGGTGCAATTATGTCTCCCCCCCAAACCTTTGTTTAGGGACACATGAGTTAATTTATGTCACTCTGAGTGAATAGCTAGCTCTCTGATCGATGACACGATGAGATACAAACTCGTAATTGGTGTTTTGAAAAATGGCCCCAGACTCTGGTGAATTGTTAAGTCTGCCAGTAGCCAATCAGCCTGTCCAAATAACATTAACACGATGAGACGGCTAAAGCAGCTGTAACAAATGTCTTAAAGAGCCTTGTGTGTGTGTGTGTGTGTGTGTGTGTGGCCTTTCATCTGTACACTATATGACATTCTGATTAAACCTCTGTGTAGCTCATGACACAGTGAGTCTTGACAGCAACAACGCTGCTTTAATTTACAGGTAGTGTGTCTCGCTATTAGCCTCGCTAACACTTAAGACTACCAGGGAGGGGTCTGATTGATCGCTTTAGATTTCCTGTCAAACCTTAAGCTTCATGACAAATTGTTCAACAAATAATTCAATTGGACCACCACATACAGGGACTTTAAAATCCAAGCACTGATAACTGAGATTTGTAAAATAGGTTATTGAGTTGTATCGCCTCTCTCAGCTACACAGTGATACTTTAATTAGGTTCCCAACAGGATGTATCAGCGTGCAGTGTTGATGCTTTGTAGCACATTCAGTCATGTTAGTGGTAAAACCAATTAACCCTGCTAATTGAAATTAAAAAAAAAAAGTGTAAATTTAAAGACCTGCATTTTCTCATTGGTATTTACACTGTCTGGTTATAATATCTTGCTAATTAAGGTGACAATTTAATCACTGTTTATGTAATGTTTATTCAGTTATTTTTGTCTCATTTTCTGTCTGGTTGAACTAATTTCTATCTTTTATTGCTTCTTACAGGCGATTCACTGAAGTCAGGTACATTTTTCTGCATCACACAGTAACTCCTCTCCATTTTAGGAATCCACAAAGGAAACCGTTGCATAACTTGATCCCGATCCAATGCAAGGATCCTAAAGTTCAGGCTATTTTGTCTCACCGTAGGTTAATGATGCATTTGACAGTGTGCTCTAGAGATTCAAAATTTATACTGATAGAGGTGCCATAATTAAAGGTCAAGGTTTCAGAGTGCAAAGGCAATAGCTCCCACATAAATTGATGGATTTTAATTATACTGGGGAGGAATTATGCATCTTGTTACTTGTGACTGGCCCAAAGGATGCCTGCATCCATCACTCTAGGTGAAAATTTCTAGTTGAAAGTTAGCTTCTCTTTCAGCTCTTAAGGTCATTTAAACTGCAGGAACTGCGATACATTTCCCCATCATACCTTGGCACTCCACTTACTGGGGCATTGTATTTGTACATCTTGTGAAAAAAGCATACATGATTATTAGAGAATGACCAATTTCCTGTCTAGTCATCGTCATAGAAGAGGAATTTTAGCACTCAAAATGCCAGGATGTTGACAGTTTCTCACTATGACAAGTATGCGACACTACTGAACGATCCGCTCACTCAAAAAATAACCTGAGGTTCTATATTCCTGTCAGTCAGGAGATACCAAAGGGAGAGTGTGTCCCCACTTCCTGTCAATCACGTGGGCACGTGCAAGTGGGCACGTCAGCATTTTTGGAAAAATGCAGAATTAATGACAGGAGTCGAGGAGGAGGCACGGCTACTGTAGCAAAATGTGTCTGAATATTAATGTTTAATTTAGTAACTCATGGCACCCTATGTACAATTCTCTAGATTGAGACATCGCTTTAAATCTGCATTAAAAAGTGTGTAATTTACAAAAGGATTTGTAAGAAAGAAAAGCTAACTATTTAGTAAATGATAAAAGATACAACTTAAGTCCACTGACAGGACAGGAAAACACATTCACACCAAATCAGATAAAGATCATTTCTTTCAAAAGTACTCAAAATTGTCATACAAGTCTTCTCATGTGACTCGAAGCAATGTTCACTCTCACTCTTGTTTTCTAATTAATATTGCTATACAATATTCCGAGCGTTAATATAGAAGCAGCGAAGGTTACGGTATTTCAACCTTTGTTCTGTAAGCACAGGCAGAGCCCTCTACCAGTGGCTGAATGCGTGATCAGCCGAACTCTAAAAATGGTCAACGCTGTTGATCGTTAGTGGAGCTGAGACAGGCCCAGGTGACACCCTGGTTTGCACTGTAAGCACTGTTAGCTGCGAGCTGCCGGCTTAGCCATCACCACATGTCTTGTGATGACATCAAGCAAGCTCAGATCATAGTAATCTATTCAAACTTGACTGTACATAGCTACATGTCCAATAGATCTCCTGCATTGTTAAATGTAAAAGCAGCAACCCAAAAGAAAGACAAGAGGACTTATGGCTGGAAGGCAGCCAGCTCAAACTTGGACCCTCAGGCTAAAATTGGGCAAGAAAGTGTGCCAGGAGCGCTTGCCTTGGATTCCTGAGCATGGCAGTTAATCCCAAAACGGCCACAGGGACCAACAGAAAAGACTTTGCTTGTACTGAGCTGCTCCTGAGTGAGATTGTGTTTAACTGTTTACATTTATGGCAGGGAAAAGGGGCATCTTTGGTCAGCAAATCTAGTGATTTAGTGTCATATAACTTTGTTATATGACTTTGTTATGGCAAGAAGACTGAATTAATAATGTGCTTATGACTTGTGTTACGTTTATGCCCAGATTGCAAATTAGGTAACAAAAAGAGTAAAGAAAAGAATTGTACATAAAAGGAAGTTTATTTGTGCGTTTCTATACTCCTTAATCTTTCTCGGTTTCCGTGTGAGTGTTTCTGAACATGCTTCGGCAGGCGGGTGTAAATGTAGATGTTGTCCACAGTATGTGTAGGCCTAATGTAGTATATGTGGCATGCTGTGCTCTCATGTGAGAGTAAGGTCACACTTTCCTTCAGGGCTGAGGGCAGGATGTTGTGTGTGTGTGTGTGTGTGTGTGTGTGTGTGTGTGTGTGTGTGTGTTTATGCACATAGGAATGCCTACGAGTACGGTGGCCGTCACAGTACAGGCACATATGTGTAACATGTGCCAGATGATGCACCATAGGCGAGAGCCTTTTTTCAGGTTTGTTTGTGTTTTTCACTGGCGCCTCACTTCCTCCATATAGGCTATATTATACATGTTGTAGTGCGGCGTGTGTGTGTAAAGTATGCACCAATGGCAAGTGAGGACGCCTGTGGTCATCCCTCTGTGTGTAAGTGGCATTGGCCTTGGAACTATTATCTGTATGCCGTTGGGCAGTGAAAGGGAGGCTGATGTCAGGTGGGGTTCCCATTCGTGTCATCAGAGGTGTCAGACTGTCGGCCGTGCCTCTGGCCAGCATCACTCAGCACACACATCCTGTGTGTGTGCGTCGGTGCCTTGTGTTGTACTGTACATGCAGCAGTTGATTCATGTGATCTCATGTTGTTTCTCTTCCAGGGAAGTGGGCAGGAGGTCTGACTGATGTCACATGCTATTACACACACACACACGCAAACACACACACACACACACACACACACACACACACACAGAATGCTTCCTGACAGGTGCTCCGGGCTCTGATGTATTGATCTCAGCAGGTAGCTTCACAACTTGTGTTAGCTCTGGTCAGTAAAAAGACCTGGCTGACTCTCACTGTGCTCACAATTAAATAGAATGAACACGCACACGCACTCAAACACATTCAGTACAAACCCAATTTTCTATCCACATATCATCAATCATCTGTCATTTCTGTGGATCGGCTGACAATATATGACTTGAAATTAATACATTTCATGTTATCTTGTTGACTTATACAATGTTGGCTTAGTATACCTAAAGCATTTGATAAGTGGTGCTTTGCCACCCGGATTTCAGATTGTGAATTTTCCCTAAGATTGGCAGAATTTAGCCCCAACCATTGACCTATACGTATATCACCACACTATCTATTAACCTGAACATAGCCATTTGACTTGTGATGCTTGTCCACATCAGTACACACTCTAGAGGTAGGCAGTAAGCACTGAATGACTGAGAACATGAGCAAGCTTCTTTAATTATATTGTCTTCTTCCATCCACATTAAACCCCATTAAACCCCATCAACGGTTTTAATTTCAAATGTCTTTAAACTCATGGAGCACGATTTTCTTTTGTTCCCAAAATATTGCAGCAGATAAGATCATCATGTTAGGTATTCTGTAGAAAAAGTAAATGTTTCCTCATTGAGTAGAGATTCAAAATAAGGGAAAGGCTACAGACTGTGGAGTGTTTGGGGATCATATAAAGGGCACACACATGCACAATACGTTGCCATCTCTTCTCTCTTTTTCCATTTTGATTTATTTTCTTGTCCTCCATTTCTTTCCAGCTTTCTCTCCTCCTCTCCCCATGTATCTCTCCTGTAGCAGTCCCCTCCTAATGTCTGTATCGATGAGTTGGGGCATCACGGGAAGTGTATGGACGATTGCCCTCTGATTGATTTCTGTCATACAGCCTCTCAGCACTGGGAGGCTGCTCACCTGAGATAAATGATGTTGGCACAACAAAAGCAAATAAACCTCTTCTATCCATCACTTCCTCTCCGTCAGTTCTTTCTTCTGCTTCCCACCTCGACTCTGCCATCTGCATCTCTTCGTCACCGTGTCTCGCTCTGTACGCCTTCTCCTCCTGTCTCTCCCTTCTCGTTCAGATTGAGCTTTTCACCTTTTTCTTACCTATCAGTCACTTTTCCATTTTCATGTCTGTTCAATGTTTTTTTATGTTTAGTTTTTTCTCTCTTGCTAACTTATTGTTCTTCCTATTTCTATATTTTGGCAAGTCAGCAGTAATTTGAAGCGTAATTGAATTTGTACTGAACAGACAACTGGTCGGACCGGTTCTAATATCTGGAAATAATGCAAATTAGCTAGGTTATCTAAGAATAGGGCCAGAGAACACCAAGAACAGTTCTGAAAGATAAACTCACTGATTGTAAATAATTTGAATCCAGTCCTTTCAGCATTTGTTTTGACAATCATTGTCATTAGAGTTAAGCTACATAATGTGTGAACTTTATGCACTCAGACACTTCTTACATACCATCAAAGCTTATTTTGTGATAGTGTTGCAATTTCCTTTTTTTCATATAACCACCTCCACCCAACCTGCATCTCCTCATCCACTTCTATCACTTTAATCATTGCGTCATACTGTCCTCCAGTGGATTCATGAAATTGAAACATTATTTAACATGTGGCTGTAAAATACCAAAATGTTAGCTTTAGAGGATTTTGTAAAGAAATGTAGCATTTATTTCTCCCTCTCTCAACATTTTTTACTCTGACCTAACATTAAAGTTTATTACTTATAGCACTGGACCATAAGGCAAGAAACCCTAGCAAGCTAGCGTGCATGTCTTTGTTTGTACATAAATGTTAATTGTTTGTACAAATAGTCACAATTCCACAGCTAATCTATCAATACACTATTTTAATACACAAGATTACTGCGGTTCTGATGCTAACTGGACCCAGTTTGGTTGATTCATATCAATAATGTTTGTCCAATTTGTTTCTTTTTGTAGAGTGAATGGCAATGATAGTACATAAGGTATTTGTCAAATGGTGCCATAACAACATATAAAGCATAAGCTTCTATGTATAAGCCTCAGATCATACAGTTACTGTATGTTAGTGATCATTAATGCACTTAACTCTCATATGCTTTTACTACAATCCCAAGGAAAGTTGTGATTATATGAGTGAGTGTTTAAGCCACCCGAGCGACAACAGTGAGAGAACAGAGAGAAAGAGTTTGTTTTTCCCTTGAGAATCAGACCGATGTGTAGCGCCATAGAGGAATCAATCAGAGAAGAGGGAAGATGAGGCATTGGCTGTACCCTGTGTGGTTTTTCTTGGAATGGGAGTCTATTTTCTGGTTCAGAGCTGATATCACTGCTATGAAATGGATTCTATTTTGGTTCAAAAGCTCAGGCAAATGCTCTTTAGGTCCACAAAGTTGGTCTTATTTTATTGTTAATGGAGCAGCGCCCAGCGCTAAGTTACAACCTGATGCCATCACAGGTTAAATGTAATAACAATGTGATAATGTGTTTATCCCTATAAAGAGATTATATTTTATTTTATTAAATCTGCAGGGCAAAGAGAGGTCATTTAACAGCAACTAAAGTTGTCAGTAATTCAGAGTCTTGCCCAAGGACACTTCAGCATGCTGGTCAAGTGTGAACCTGCAGTAGCCTGCTTTACATCTCAGCTGTCTGGTTTCTCGCTGTGGGTAGAAGCTCAGTTGGTCAGATATTGATTGAACTGTCCCTGGGAATGAGCTCTGGACAAAGACATCAGCTGCCAGATGAAAATTCAGCGTGTGTTTCTAAGCAGATTATTTGTTCAAGCCATATTTGCAAGGTTGGCATAATAGATAATGAAAATAAAGCATTTCTTACCCCTCCCTCTTCCCTCTCTGTTCTTCTCCCTGTCTTTCTCTTGATGCAGCATAATTAGTTCGTCGCAAGGCAGCGTGAAATGACACGTTTGACTGTTCAGCTTCTTCAAACCAGCCACTTCTTTTATGCCAACGTGTTTTCACCCCCGTATTTAAGGGTCCTATGCCATGCTGAGTGTGCCTCTGCACTCACATTGTTTTGTTTTGTGTGTCTTCTGAGTGGAAATTACTCTCTTCCATACAAGCAGATGTTATATTGCCCTTCTGAGAGTGACACAGCTTGGTGACAGGAGTTTCTATTTCTAGCAGCACATTTATTCCGCTATTGCTGTCCCTCAAACTTTCAATCTATTGATTTTCTCCTCTCCTCCAGCCCTAGGGTCTTTACTGTAAATCTCAGGGTGTCTATTATAAAGTGACAGTAATTGTCTTAAAATGTATGTAATACAAGCCTGTGCGTGTATAATTTACCATATGTTTCAGAAGCACAGCGGCAGGCTTTTTCCTGAGCGTTGACAAGAGGTACTTTGGCAAAATTGGCGCAAGTTCCAAGAATAAATGTAATACCACTGGCACTCGCTTTTATTCTCGTTTCAAGTTGAATATGCAGAAGAAACTATTTGTAGCAGTAGGGGTGGATTGGGAACAGAACAATGCAAAGAATTTGCAATTATGGTTTGAAGTTGTAGTAGGTTTGAACATTACCCATTAATGTCTAACATAGACCAGCAGTGCCCTAATTGTAACAAAGAGGACTTGGGCGGTTTGAAACACTTCCGAATAGACACAGAGACATTTCCATCTTAAAGTACAATCCTACTGATTGCTAATCAAGCCTCCTCTTCAAATGTTAGAGTTTTTTGGACGGGCACCAGCTTCCGTTACCATTCATTAATGATACTTGCAAATTATCACTTTCAACCCACCGAATACAGACTGCTCTCTTAAACATTCATCATGATGCAAATGAATGCTCCTTCTCTGAAAAAAAAAACAACAACTCTGGTCCGTCTCTCACAGCTCACACTGAGCGCCAGGCCATCAGTGCTCACACTGTTGTTACTTATACAGTATTTACAACTTACTTTAACTTTTTTTAGAAAAAAACAGCTGTAGCATTTCTTTCATAAGTTGGAGAGATGAAACAATAGCATTCATGCATTCCCCTTTTTTGGTCATTCAGAATACATAAAGATCACACAGAGTTGTGTCACAGCCATTAGAGTGTCATTATTGCATGATAATACATGAACCAGCCATATGTAAAATATATATTAATTGTCACGTTGTTAGTTCACTTTTTTGCAACTCCCGGTCCCTAATATTATCTTCAGGTCTGCTCACAGCCATCAATCAATCCACATATCTGTCAATGAATGCTACATCTACTATTCCTCCATTATCTCTTTACCTTTGACCCATTCATTAATTATCCATCCTTTGTATGTTCATGAACTGGAACAGCAAACAATAATGTTACTTATTAAAACGTAAATGATAAATATCAACAGAACGTCGATGCAAAGGGTAAAAGTGGCCCTTGGATTTACCAAAATGGTGGTAGAATAAAAAATGAGGGTGAAATCAATTATTAGCAGCAGTCTCCATCTGCAGTTTTCGTGCTGATTTTAAACATTCATGTTTGTGAATGTGGCTATGTCCCCAGTGGGCAAACATGGGTGATTAATGAGAGCCTACAACCAGGTGATTCTTTACAGTGAGAAAAATAGAGTGATTTTTAATCTGAAAGCAACCGAGCGAGCAGCCTGAAGCCGCAGAAAATGTTGGCACCGTGCAGCAGTAGAAGAAAAATACAGGCCGCACATACAGTAGAGTGCTGCAATATCAATAAAGATAACAACTAAACTCTACAGTCAAAGGGTGGAAGGTGTACGGAGAGAAGGATGTGGCAACTTCTGAAAGACAGATTTAGACAAATTTAAAACACTCTGGAATAAGTATTGGTATGATGTGAAATTGAACAAAACAATATTGAATTTAGGAAAGAATCTGACCTGTGGCTGGGTGTTGTGATAGAAATGAAAAGACAAAACATTGAAGTTTATGAGCATACACACTGTAAACATTTGAAAAATTGTTGAAGACATGGTAATACAAGTGCATACTGCCAAAACCGTCAGGAGAAACATACACAGTGTCCAGTGATGAATTATCTAAGATCAACTAACTGTAATCAAAGACCGTAATCGCCAAACAATCGCACAAGCATTATCACTGCCCAGCAGAGCGCTCACCAGCCACTATCTCTGTCACACACGTTCACTCACTATCCATCTGTTACACACAGACACACAAGGTTGGGAAGGTTACTTTCACAAATGTAATTGCTGACAGATTACTGAATGTTTCCCCATGACTGTAGTAATCCTGACACTGTGCTGCTCTGTGATGGTTTCAGTCATATCTTGGATGGCTCTGCTTGCAAACTCAAGGATCTGAGGTTAAATGGCGCTTCATTTCATTTTAATTCCCCCATTATCATCATCGGAAAAACGATGATCTGTTTTTCATCTTTTATAAAATTACTTCATTAATTATTATTTTTGTCATCATTAGCAACATTGGGCCTTATTGTCTCTCTTTTTCTTCTCATCTCCTTTTCCCTCCAGTGACTAGTCTCATTTTTGTTCAGTTTCCATCCACTTGTTTCATAAATTCTCAGTCAATCTCCACCCTTTGTCTCCCCAATCTCTCATCTGACCCCTCTTACCCCTTTCTGCCAACATAATGGAGTGCCATTGCAGACGTTTTCTCTCTGTCTCTCTTTCTTTCTTTCATCTGCAGTCTCACTTTTTAGTTATTTTTCCAGACATTTGCTCTAAGTCTATAGTTTGTAGCTCCATCCTCGATGGGAAATGATGATTGAGCTTCATTATCACTTTTTCTGTAGTCTCGCATAGCCAGACCTATCTTCACAGCGACGTTTCAGTCATCAGTTTTGGGCGTCACTTAGCCCAGGATGCAAAGTAGATAGCGCATATAGTGAATTGGGAGGAGAATGCAGGCTTAAATAGTTAGCCAATGGCATGCTTGCAGTCTGCATGCGGTGAGTCAGACTACTTTTGCTGTGATGCTGGATGCATCCAGCCATTGTTGGGTATTCATAGTAGTGAGTGTCAGCCTTGACCTGCCCCTTAGATCCATCAACCAGTGTCCAATGTAGTCTGTAAATGATGCAAGACTTCAGCTACGTACAGAAACCACCAGATTGGACCTTCTTTTTTCTGCAGGCTTGGATTCAACAGAGTGCAGGACATGTTCAATAAGAATCAGCTTCCCCTTCTCACGTGCATCATCCTTTAGATGTTTCATCCACAAGACCGCCACTGACTGCTGGTGTTTTGGTTTATTGTCATTCTTGGGAGGTGAAAGACGCTGTGGTGCAGGAAAATCCCCACAAGCATGCAATTTCTGAGCGGTAATGATAATACCATATTCCGTTATTCAAGTCACATATTTTGACCGTAGTAATGTGGCTGAAACGTTCAACACTGTCTGTATTTGTGACTGCATGACTTAGCTGTTTCATGGCTGATCATGGTTTATCGACGCTTAGTTTCATCCAGGCAATCTAACGGGTCAAACATGTTTTGACTTGTAAGAATGATGCTAAATATTGTATAATTGTAAATAGCCAGCACAATGGATGACATAGCAGGGAAGCAAAAACCAAAAGCTGTAAAACAAATGAGAAAATGAAGGGGAAGAAAGAGGCTGCTAATTGTGCTGTAGAGAGATGGAAAAGCACAGAGAAGCAACATTTACTGATTTACAGTAGGTTAAGTTAAAGAACGTCACTTCCCCTCAAGGACCATCCTGTCCCTTTTGGTTAACCTAATTTATCACCAGGCCTTGGCATGTACTTGACATTATCAGGTAAGGGATTGGACATTCCTTTACCCAGCCTTGTGGGGTGATGGGGTTTTTCCTTATTTATTAGACCTTATTCCGTGCTGCCAGTGGCGTCTTTGTCACATTCATATACGTCAGGTAAAGGCATACAATAAACATACAAATGTGTTATTGCTATGCTGCCATTTGGAGGATACAGCTCTGAAGGAGTTCATGAACAGTCAACACACAGCCCCATGTGACCACTTGAATTTAACAATTCATGGGTCTGGCACTGATTTCCCCCGAGGAGTCTGCAGCAAGACATCTCAAGTGCCTGGGAAGTAAACGCGTTGTCCATTTTGCGGCCTGGAATGTGACATGTGCATGACTGAGGCGACTGCAAGAAGTGGTGGACTGTCAGGAACAATCCAGGCAGATTGAAATATAACAGATACAGAAAATAATGAGTTCATAAAACAAAAAGAGATTTGTGCTGTATCTACAAAGAGTGCAAAATTCAAAGACCAAATAAGAGTTTAGAACAAACATCAGCAATTCTGGCTTCAGACAGAATCAGTGTGGATGTCCAGGATGGATGGTTCGAGTGATGAAAGGATTGACTTAAAGTAAATTAATCAAAAGATTAAGAAAGGCTGTTGTTGGTTTTGAAAGGTATACAGACTGAAAGGCGTCTGATCAATACAACCTTATCGTGGTGTTAAATCCTCTCACGTCCTGGCAGGACTCTTTGTACTTGGCCTCTTTATCTCTGATACCATCATGCTCTTTTTTAAATTTTTTTTCTACTCGCTCTGTTTTACTCTTTTTAAGCAGGCGGCCACATGCTCCAGAATTGCTTTTTCTTTATTGTGAGGGAGAGCTGAGAGATGAAACAGATGCGATGAGCTCTGGAGAGATTTGGTCTGAGGCCAGCAAGGATAATTTTCAATTTAGGCATTTAGGCAGGGCTTTACCACAACACCATCTTCTGGTGTTGTGAATCTCCCAGAGATAATGCTTTATCTCTGTGCAGGTGGCTGTGAAAGTGCATGCTTATGAGAGTTTAACATCTCATCACCATGAATTCTGCAAAAAACAAAACATTACATGAACTTGAGAACTGCTTTTCCCTCTTTACACTCCACTCAAGTGCCTCAGTCTGGAGCATCATCTGAAAAAGGCTCTTCGTAGTTGGCCCATTTTACCTGGAGTATTCCCAGCAGGGAGGATTTAAAGAAAATGGCACAGGACAGGATGTCAAGAAAAAAGCATGGTTGGTGAACCAAAAGGAATAGGATATTCCCTGAGGGGAAGCGACATTCTTTAACTTAACCTACTGTAAATCTCTACATGGTGATGCTCTCTGTTTCTCCGTCTCTGCACAGCACATTTACGGCTTATTTTCCCCTTCATTTTCTCATCTGTTTTGCAGCTTTTGGTTTCTGCTTCCCTGTCAGTTATCAATTGTGTTGCCCATTAGCAGGCATTTTGTTAAAACTAGAGACAATATTTCTCTCTCTGTGTGGTTGTTCTGTTTTAAGTCATCACTGATTCTCCCCGAGTGCGGCTCGCGATGCGATAACTGACAAACGGGAGAGAAATGAGGGGAAAAAATGAAAAAGAAACAGCTTGGGCAAACAAAATCCACGTCATGCAAGTGGCTCTGAGCTATTTTTGTGTGAGTGTTAGCTTGCCTGTCTGGGCAGTTTTTGAAAATTTTCAACAAATGGAACATTATTTCAAATATCATCATATTGGCCAGATTTGATAGCGATAATGTCAGTAAGGAAGGACGATGACAAAGCTGGACTGCTGGTTACCAACCATGGCAGTTCAAAGGCGGAGCTGCCTTGAAGGGAGCAGCTTTGAAATAGAGTTGGAACAGGAGCGGTTTTGGAGAACCACAAGCACTGGACAGCTTCCCAGGGGCCTCATTAGGGACTTTGCATGGTGGGTAGATTGAGAAAGTGGGGCACAGCCACCAAACACACAGACACAAACACAAAATCACGCATGTTCTCACACACACACACACACACACATATGCAGTTTTTCTGTTGCTCACTCTCTCTCTCTCTCTCTCTCTCTCGCTCACACACATGTATACATGCAGACATAGCAGAGCCTTAGAGCATGACAGAGTGCAAAAGTAATTGGCAGTAAAGTGATGTGTCACGGATGTTGTGTATACCCAGTGCCATGCAAATGGCAGCAACAAGTTCGTACGTTTGTAAAGCAAAAGAAAAAAATGATCATGTCACTTGAAATTTCTTCACAACAAAAGCCAAAAGAAGCTAATTGAAACCCCAGTGTTTTGTATGCTACATTGTTGTTTTGTCAGTTTAGTTCATTAATTGTATGTGCTTTTGTGTGTGTTCATGGATGCGCACGTGTACACATCTGTGTGTGCGTGTGTGTTGGGTCATTAGCTTCAACAGCTTTGGCTCTTTTTGACTTTTAGGGCGGTTCCAGGCTTGATCTCACGCTAAGTATCATTAAACCACTCGTCTTTTCACGCAGCTGGTGAGCATTAGTGTGTGTACTTCTCAATGTGCATGTGTGTGTGCATGAATGTACTGGGAGCAGGCTGTGTTCCGACACCCAACATTTAGCTCTTCTACAGCTCACTGACGGAGCTCCGTATGGTGTCTCTCAGTTTCTACCTCATACACCCTTCACAATGTGTGATTTATGCTTTTTTAATGGGCAGGTCCACATACATACACATCCAGACAGGAGGACACGCAATGATGCAGAGAAAAACAAAATTTCCCCCTGAAAATCATTATTTTCCAAGAGAGGTGTTGGCTCAAAAAAAATCGACAAATGACCACATGTAGATCTATGACGGTCACAAGTGAGGAAGTCAACAAAGTAAGCAAGTACCTGCTTTCTTAAACTGTGAAAAAATCTATTTCTAATAGATGACATGAAGTTCTTTTGGCTCAGCAAGCTGAAGCATGAGTGTTCTGTACCATTTGCTCACTATGTCAAAGATTAAATCCAACCCACATAATCATCTGCTCTCCCTCACACATAATCCCCGTCACTCTTCGCTAACAGACGGACACTGTAGAAATGTCATGTGTAATTATATTTCATAAATGGAAATACTCATTGTGGTTGAAATATGTTTTTAACATTTTTACTCATTGATTTCTATTCATTTTAGGTATTTTAACTTTATTGATTTGTTTCGACGCAGTTAGATGGAATATATGTCATTTTGGTAGTAGAAATGTTGGTGTATGATATATTGTTTGCAAAAAACATACCAACGATTTTATTAAAGTATATCAAATAGCACATTGTTGTTAGTTATGTAAATCACCAATGCTTCTCAAACTGCAATTGGTAAAACAATGTGTTAATTTATATAATTAATTCTAATATATATATATATATATATATATATATATATATATATATATATGTATTGAAACATGTTTCAAGGAAAATACTTTCAAATGAAAACCACTAGATCAAGACAAAACTGTTAGGTAACTATTTCTCCACTGTGGGCTGAATATGTCACTTAAAAATGCACATAATGGTACAATGTAAACTGTTGCTGTTCTGTAAGTTAATGGCTGACAATGATGAGTTTTAGTGTCTGTTTGTTTTCAGTCTATAAATTGATCTATCCATTCTGTTTGTGCAGACTGACTGCAGAGAATATCTTACCTAAGCATCTGCAAGTGAGAAAAGAAGCAGCTCAGGGGTATTTTATGCCCCGAAGCAACTCGTATAGCTTCCAGCCACGTGGCATCCAATCACATCTGCAGTGTATGCTAATGCACTGCATATACAACTACTTACTTCTCATATACAAATTTATACACAGTTAGGCTTGTCTCTACGTTTCCCATCAGCTCCTACTGCTACAGTTCAATAACATGCAGCCGGTGTCTTGTAATGAGCCCTGATGGCACAGTAGGAGGGTCTGTATCCTCCCCACCAGGGGTAAAAGCATTTACAGTACACCATACGACCCCTGACAGCAGCAATATGTTCTTAAGGAGGCAGACAAGCAAAGGAGCTTTCTGCTGTTATCAAGAGGAAGTTATTCTCTGAAGGTGTTCAATGACATGCATTGAAATGCTTTGCTGAGGTGGTAAAGTTATTGTATCGATAGTAGGCTAAACTTGCGGTAGAAGAAAACATAATATCTGTGTGACAAGGAGACTGTAACTTTCCTTAAATTAATACATGATTCAAAGATAAACGCCACATTTCCATCATGTTATCCACATCATTCTCTGTCGTGTGATGGCGAGACACCTCAGGCAAAAACATCAGGTTTCTTTTTTTTTCAGCTATTTCGCTTTCATAACATGTCTTCTTTCAGATAAGGGGAAAGAAAACATACAAAATACACATTTAGGTGTTTATTTTACTACTTTTGTTTTTGCGTCTGTAGATTTATCATAAATTCACCAAAAGCTTTCATTAGATAATGACTCGTTTGAATATTTAAACATACCATTTCAGAAAACCTGTAATACTAAAATATATCGTCTTAATGCAAGAAATCAATTGTGGATATTGTATAGTGATATCTTTTAGTTAACATTTGTACCCCGTTCCCCTGTAGATGTCTTGCAAAATGTATGAACTGCAATATATCATTTTCTCAAAAATATTTTTTTTCTCAGGCTCTCATCAAACGTTCTCATCAAACTTTCGAGTTTCATTCTGAAGGTTTTTACAGAGGGATTGGTTCATAGATCATTCATAGCCTGATTTATATTGATGTATTTCCTTCCTAAAAATATGGCAACATTTTATTTATTATGGCTGCTGACAGTTTTTCTGATTTATGGAGTAATACGCAGAGATACCCAAAGTTCCCACATTAAAAACCTTTGACTGCATGTCAACAAAATGAAATAAGAATTTTGACCGTGCATGCTTTATCCAATGGTTATATTTCTGTTCCGAAAATGTTTGTAAATGTAATTATGTCACCCTCTTCGCCTGTGGTGGTTTAATTGCACCCAACTGACGAATAAGCACCACCAACTGTTTACCTCAATGCCCCCAAATCCTAATATTTATTTATTTCAACTTTTTTCAGTGTGACTAGCGGATCTATTGATGGAAAAACTACCTTTACAGCCACTTATATGTTTATATAAGCTTTCTAGCTATGTAGGAGAGGAAAATGCAGCTTACTGAGGCTCAAAAAATCTAAAAGAAATCCAAAAAGCGGCAGGTGTTGATGTGCTTGATAGATTTCATGTGCCAGATGTCAGCTCCCTTTAGCAATATTTGTGACTCAGCAGGACAACGCAGGGAAAGAACTTCTCTCTGAATCGCTCCCGTCTGCATCTTTCACTGTTATGCTCTCTTAACCATATGTTGCTTTTCATATTGAGGACTCATACTGGCCTAGACTCCAAACCTAACTCTCCCTCTGCCCTGCCACTCTCCAGCCATCCAGCTGTCTGTGTGAGGTATACCACATCCCTAATCTTCTAATTGGTAGGTAGTTTCGGCCAGTACCTGAGCGATGACAGGGTGGAATCGATAAGAGGCACAATGCTAAGCGATGTGTCCCGCTGTTTCTTTCTCTTTCTCTATTAATCTCTGTCTCTTTCTCAGTCGCTAACCATTTTGCTCTCTCTATCACCCTGTATTTAAATTCATGGTATCCAAGGCAACAGCCATTCAATCTCAACACAACGGTGAAATGAACACTCCTTTAATTTGTCTTTATTACTGTCCCGTTGTTCTTTTCTTCATCTTCTTTCCATATTTCACACACACTCTATGTGAAATAGCGGGCAAGGTTTGCAAAAATGTCTCTTCGTGCTCCATCAGCTAAGAGGTAATCAATGGGAACCTGGTTCTCAATCACTGCCAGCAATTTACCCCCACCAGCCCCCACAGCCTCGAATGATGCATTATTCACCGCATGCCACTGCATGACATGGTGCGGCATGTTTGATGAACAACCCTTTAATTGACGTTGAAGACAGATGTAGATAGAGGGAAAATGATGCCAGAGAAAGAGCAAGAAGAGATAATTGGAAAAGAGAGAGAGGGGTCAGATAGCACGTGGGTTTATGGAAAAATGAGGATGGTTCATTTTACAGCCGACGGAGACGTAGACAAACTGACAAAAAGAAAGATGAATAAAGAAAAAAATATGCATAAGCTGATTTCAGAGTTGCTCATCATTCCTACTTTCTACTCATCCCTCTTTTAATTTTATAATCAGCAAATGAACATCATTATCGTGAACATCATCGTCGTCACCATACAGTTTCCATTCATTTAAAGGCAAATTTAAATGCTTTCGGTGTAGCAGTTATTGCGAGTAAACATTTATCCGTCTTTCTTTGCAATTTGACTCTTTACACAATAACACAATGAATAAAGGCTCCTTCGTTCCAAGCCGTGTGAATAGACTGCACTTCTTGGACCATTGTCACGTCTGAGCTTCTCGAATATGTGCACGCATACAGAGCAGAAAATGAATAAATTCCCCCTAGTAGAATTATGTAGGGCTGAAAATCCTATTTGAAGCCTGCAGTGAGCGGCACCGGCAGATTATTCACCTAAGCGGCGGCAGAAAATGGTGACAATCAGTGATTTTTAGAGCAGGGCAGAACTTCATAAAGCTCTGTCATGGTCGACCAAATTCCAGTAAACAAAAAAAAATAGATGATGGATGAGAGTGAGTTAGAAATTCATAAAATTTATGAAAATGGTTTAATCTCAGGGTCAATATCTGTCAGTGTCAATGGATTTTACATGTTGTGGCAACAGTGTGTGGTCTGAAAACATAATATATAATAGAATATAGCCTTTGGTGTACCTTTGTTTAGTTAAATCTGGATATTAATTCATGCCATTGAAATGTCAGAAATAATAATACAATAATACAATAATAATGGTAGGAAAAAAGCACCAATCCTTCATTGCAGATTGCACTACATATGCTGATAAAACAAACAAGCCAGAGGTGAAAAAATGTACATGGTTCCCTGATTGAGAAACAGCATGATAAATAGACAACAAGATCTGGCTGTAAAATATGAAGGTTTATCCAATGTTGGCTTTTTTTTTTTACTGCCAGAATTACATTTGAACCTTGCATAATATCTTTGCAAGCTAATAATAGAAGCTCCTTTATTTGGAACAGGCTGCTGAAACTCCTGCTTGCATGTCGTCTTTTAATTAGGACATTGTCTGAGTTTCAGCCTGGTAATCTGTGAATATTCCTGAAAAGCTCTTACTGTTCTCCAGACCAATTAAAATACTGCGTGCAAAACGGCCTGGAAGGGCCCCTTAGGTAGTCTCGCCTTGTGCTCGACAGGCTCTTGGTCAAAACTCATCGAGCAGAGCAGGAGATATTTACATATTGAGCACGGAAACAGATATCATTATACTGATATTGAGCGAGTACTTCTGTTTTGAGGATGGAGGCGGGGGGGTACTCACAGCAGCTGGATCAGCCCAGACTCACTCTGTAGCACTTGTAACCTACAAAAGCCCTTACTCCACTTTCACAGCAATGTCACTTTTAGACAATGGTACACGGGGGATTTTTGTAGCAGCAGTGTTAAGAACATGCTGACAAGATGTGATATTCAGTCATTAAAGCTTGTGTTAATTGAGCTCTGTCAAAACGTAACAGCGGATAAATGTTGAGCTGGGTGGTGAGTTGACACTTACACTGGTAGAATCCGGTTTGAACATCTTATTTTTGCTTAGAATTCAGTTAATTAAATTATCTTCATTCTACTTTTTTGGTTGCCCACGAAGGAGATGTTAGATATAAAGGTATTACTCATCAGTAGATGTAGCTCTTTATTTTCAGCTTTAGAAGTTTCAATTCAAAGGGATAGTTCAACATTTTGACAAACGTGCATTTGCTGTTATTCTGAGAGTGTTATGTGGTTGATGTCTTATGTCTGCGCATTACGTGCAGAGCTGCAGTCAGGGCAAGCATAAATACTGGAAGCAAGTGGAAACAGCTAGCCCGTCTCTACCAACACCTCGAAAACTCACTCACTAATGAAAGTCTTGTCGTCAAAGTGAGGTTGCCAGGTTTGGCACCATTATACCTGTACAGACACCAAAACCTTTGCTCACCAAAGCTATCTGAACCTGCATTATGACTTGAGATTCTGCACAGAGCTAGTTGGTAGATGGATAAAGAAATATAGCTCCAACCAATTTAGTTTAACTGCAATACAAAATATTCTTATTTTGGAATTGGGCAGTGTCTCTAATATTTAATCAGTAATAGCATCCATAGCGTGTACCAGAAAGCCCTAATCTAGACTAGATATTAGAGAAAGGGATTTGAGTGTCTCGATGTAAAATAGGTAAACAGGCAGGGACTGGCGTCTACACACAGCCAGGGCTTCCGGGCTGATGGATGAAATGGCTTACAGAGGACACAAGCGCTGTGACATTGATGGACAGTCTGATATTGCCTCCCTAATCTTGCCTCCACTCAGTCTCGTACACACTCGCGCATACACACACATTTCTCCGTCCCTCTCACTCCTCCATCACCTTCTTTCTATCTTGTTTTCTCAGCTCTGCTCTGACTCATACTTTTTTTTGGTCTCAGCTCTTCCTCGTTTCTCTTTTCTTCCTTTATTATCTCTCACTTGCTCATCATCTCTTGTCACGTCCTTCCGGGGTCTTATGATGTCTCGTGTCTTTTGTTTTCTGACGGTTCTGTGCCTCCATCGCACTCTTTTGCTCTGCCTCTCCCCTCAACTCTGCTGCTGTTCTCTCTGTCCTTGTTTGCACACACCAACATGCTCACAAACACGTAGATTCCTATAATCATTTCACAAGATCAAACAACCACTACTTTGTGTGAAGGACACAGGGGAAATACAGGAAACTAAAAATCGAAAAAGTATATAAACAAACACATAAAAACTAGCATTGTGTGCAATGTATAATTCAGGACCAGAAGACTTATGTCTACGCAGTTGTCTGCATGCACTTAAAGGAATCGAGTCTCACCTGTCTCTATTCTTCCTGGCTGTCTGTCTCCATTTGCTTTTGTATCTATTAGTCTGTTTGGCTACATGTCAGTTCTGCGAGCCATTACAGCTGCACTAATCAACTAATCATTTTATCCCTTGGTAATTTGACAATAATTCATTTTGTATGGTCGAATGGCTACATGCAATGTCAGAAGTGTTATTTGTAGTGACAAACCCACAGATAATGCTCAGTCCCACTACTTTGTACGCCACCTGCCCAGCACCAAAGGACTGACAGACAATGTTAGCGACTTGCCGGTGAACAGAGCGGAGCGTTTAGCAGCTAAAGAGCTGGCTATTTCTCTCTGGAGTTGGTGGAAAATACAACAGAGCCAAAGGGAAGTCACTGTTAGACCACTTCATCAGATGCAAAGAAACAGGACTCCAAATGAATGTTACTGTTACTCCATGATGTGTCAGTATACGCTTTGCAAGTTTGTCACAGCAACTTACAGTAATAGGTTGATACTATGTCAGGCAACCCTGTGACAAAATTACATCCAAACTGCATTCTCAATTACGTTTAGAAGGTAACATGTTTTCTCCGGGATTACGGTCTCAGATTTAAATAGTTTAAAACAATGTCGTTATTTGATACAAAACAAAACAAAAAAATGCTGCAAAACTACTTTGAAAATGATTTGTGATACGTCAAAAGCAAGCGTAATCCATATCAAAATACTAATTTCCTTCTTAACGTAATTTACAATGCAGTTGCGTTGTATGGGAAAGTCATTTTTTAGGAAAAAGGGCTATGTCGTGTACGTTTTTTTTCATCCTGTTTTCAGCCCCAATGGCAAAAGAAAAGAATGGAGCGAAAAAAAAAGGTTTTGTGCAATCGTAATCCTCAAAAGAAAATTCTTTGACTTGCGGTTAATGAGGCATTCCAGCCTCAAAAGAAAATCCTTTTGGCAATAGTTACCGAAAGATGTGAGTGTGCTTCAGCATTCAGGAGAGGATACCACCAGATTACAAAACGTGTTTTGTAACTCTATATGCAGCAGATCCTGGCATGTCATTGTTAGCTTTTATTCATTACTGCTTTGTTTCATCTGCATGTATGTAACATGAGGTTACCATCTATCCTTTTATTGATACGCCAACTTTCCCACCTCAGCCAAGTGTAAAAGAACAACACTTTTTTTTTTTCCCTCGAATTGCCATTAGGCTTTGCATTGACTTTCATGGATTGTGCAAGAAAGCTAGTGGATAAGCTCACAGCTCTCGCTCATGGCGCCCATCATCAAGTGAGAAGAGTACAACAACTGATGTTTGAAGTTTGGTTATTTTGACTCCTATCTTGCTTACTTGCCTCTTTGCATTAGATATGGGTTGCATCACAGATCAGGTAAAAACTGTCCAAGAGCAGCGTGAGTCTAACCTGAGCCTGAAGGTCTGCATGCTGAATGTAGCCCGTCTGTCTCTGCTGTGGAGCACCTCGTCTACTCTGACTTCCTATCTGTTGCCTGTCTGCTGGCTTGTCTCTCTGCCAGCCGATTAACCTCCGTGCACTTACTGTCACTTGTCTCTCCTCATGCCAGGAAGGAATATTTTCTCTCTTTCAAAGAAGACAAACATTGCATTATGTGATGGAATAAATAAACACAGCGAGGCCTCTTCACAGTTTACCTTTTCGTTCCTCTCTACCACCCACATGAAGTCTATCACAACATATCTGTGCGACTCTTTTACTACAGGGAATAGTGGGGGGGTTTGGGAGGGGGGGGTTCCACTGTGATGCTTTTGTTTTTGCTTTATGTTTCCCCGCTTACCTGTGACCTCATTCACTCTGTGACCTGCTTGTGCAGAAAATGGGAGTATTCCTCCCAGCTTGGGCTGGAGAAGTGGAAAATAGCACGGCACTCTCGTACGACCTGGCGACAGCCTGCTGTTTGATTACAGCAATCAATCGAGAGAGAGAGAGATAGAGAGAGTGTGTGTGTGTGTCCATATGTTCGCATGGGGGATTGTGGGTCAGACAAAGCAGAACAGACAATCACCGAGGACTCTCAAACAGACTCTTCACTCCACTCTTCTGCTCATCTGAAGTACATGTGGGACGAATTTCAAAGAGAACTCTGGATTTTCCTGAAGGGGAGATGAAAGGACAACAAATGATATTCCCACTGGACCACAGTTTGTTTCCCTGACTCTCTGTTCTGCCTTGTACTGGGTCTGTCAGGGTGGGAGGTTTCAGTTCTACGTTAACATGCTTCGGTGCTCTCTGTGGACATATCATTGGTTCCCAGTGATGCATTACTGCCCCACTCCAATAACAACTTGAATGTGGAACGTAGGTCGGATAAACCATTCAGGAATTAAAATCACATCCAGTATTGGTGGGCTGGTTGAGGATGAATGACTGATTTAGAATGAAAAATATCCCAAGTAATATCAGCCTCTCACATCTCTGCAACAACAGGGCTGCATATATCAGTTTGGGTATTCCACAGCACTTCCTTTAAAGGCCATCCTTATACTGTACATCTGCACGACCAGACTCGTTTGAAAGGCACTAATCCGACCAAATTGCTTTGTGAAGCATAATGATGTAACTCAAGTTGCAGAGGTGAGATAAGTTACACACGACAGTTAGCAATAGTCTCCCTGGAAGCAGCACCAGAATCAGAATGACTGGATAATGATCTCAGGGACAGAGCGATTGATCCAGTCTTCCATCACTGTAATGAGAGACTATAAGACACCCAAACCACTCCAATTGCGCTCCCTGAAGAAGTGGCAGCAAATATTGGACAATTTCTCCTACTGACTCTAACAGAGACATTAAAGGTCCCAGTAGGGCCTTTGAAAAGGGAGGGGGCACCACATTAAACGACTAGCCCTTACATAATTTCTGCACCTTCCATCCAAAAGGTGCACACCAGTGCTGATGAGGCAAGGGATAGGGTTTACACATCAAACAGCTGGACCCACAGGGATATAGATTCAGCCTCGAACCACAAATGCCGATACATGTGCTGGATTGCTAATGATAATTAGCCTCATTTAGTTGCAATATAACAATTGCAAATTGTTATATTTCACAAGATCTGTCAATTGATTTAGCATTACACTTTCTTCTGCTTACTGAATACAAATGAGAATTTCCTTGTGTTTATACAGCTGACAAGCTGTTATGTAATACTGCACCATCTTGGTATATTTGTTACCAATGTTCTGGATACTGACATAAATATCCCCTCTGTAACTTGATGATCTGACCGAGAATAGTTTTGGTTTTTGATTGTTGTCGTAAAACGTCGCCCGTGTATTTCCCATACTGTAGCTCTCTCAACATCATTTCACCATGAATTTACTTTTTGCCTGAAATTTAGCTTTTACAATTAGTGTCCTTCTCACACACATCCAGCTGGCCGATGAGAAAAACAAGAAAAAAGGGACACAATTACAGGAACATTGTGAATCAGAGCTATCTGGGTTCCTTCATCGTTCAGAAACAAGTGTGCATAGAGCTTTTTTTGAGTTACGCTGACCTTTGAATTAGTGTGATGAATAACTCCTTCCAGGACGTAATAAGTAAGGTAATATCATCCCTTTTAAATTGAGCTTGTTGTGCATCTTATTTATGAAAAAGAGACACGGATCCATTTTCTGTGTCATGAAGTGTCATGAAACTCTTTAAAACAATACTTAGAGTAAAGAAGACTCCGATTGGCACCAAAATAACCTGTGCCTGTAATAAATAGTCCCGAGGCAGTGACAGGCATGAACGTGTTAGCAAATGCTGCATTCTTTTCTCTCGCTTGCATCCTATCCAGCATTATGTTGGGTTTCATTTGCAATTGAAATCACTGTAGAGTTCAAGGGCTCAAATTGACATCAAAGACATGGCCATAGTGCTCCTTTCAGAGACAGATGAAGATGAGCAAGATGAAGGTGCATGTTGCAGCTTTCCATTTCATTCTCTCATGATCACTATATTTTCATTAGATACTTAGCATCAACAAAAGTAAGTGGCATCTTCCGCAGTTGTATCATCCTCTATTCACTGCTCTAGCTTCTGCTACCATCACCTTCACCGTAGCTACCGTTGAACTAGCCAGATGCCCAAATGAGCCTCATTTGCATAATTGCTTTGCAAACACCTTTGTAACATGCATAATTAATGCACAAAGTCCAAACCCAATGAAAGTGAATAGGAGCATCATGCATGCAACCAGCAGTACTTCTAATATATTTATGTGAAACTGAAAACAGCTTGTGTATGTTTTAGTTGAGTGCTTCATGACAGACACATTTACTTTGTTGTTGTGTACTACCGTCAATCGTCCTACTGTATGTTTTTTCACTACCACACATTTTTAAGGTTGTGTAGCTGCGTGTTACTTTCCGATTTATAGAGTAACATTTATTTTGCAGAAGAAAACTGATTTTGTGAATAACATAATGTTTCCTATTAATATATACCCCCCGAGTTGGCACATTCACATTCCATTTGCTGAGGCTACAGTCGCGAATGACATGCAGAAAAACTGTTGAAGATAATGCAAAATGTCCTGTAAGATCTAAGTTTAAAGAATTGTACACCTGTTGAAAAGTAAAAAAATTCCCAGCAGCTTGGCATTAGGTGTATTTGGATATAATTGTGTGTATTAACATTGAAAACATAATCTAACTGCTACTAAAGCTTGTTGATTTTAACTTAATATTTCATGCATTGCGGCCGCGTCCACAATAGAGGCTTTGAACATGGTCCATTCGGATTCCATGTCCCCAACCTCCCTCGGGATGTGTGAGAAGTTCTTCCGGAGGTGGGAGTTAAAGACCTCCCGGACAGGGTCCTCCGCCAGACGTTCCCAGTTCACCCTCACTACACGTTTGGGCTTGCAGGGTCTTTCCAACCGGTTCCCCTGCCATCTGATCCAACTCACCACCAGGTGGTGATCAGTTGACAGCTCTGCTCCTCTCTTCACCCGAGTGTCCAAGACATACGGCCGCAAATTAAGTGATATGATTACAAAGTCGATCATTGATCTCCGGCCTAAGGTGTTCTGGTACCAGGTACACTTATGAGCCACCTTATGTTCGAACATGGTGTTCGTTATGGCCAAACCATGGCACGCACAGAAGTCCAATAACGAGACACCATTCGGGTTCAGATCGGGCAAGCCGTTCCTCCCAATCACCCCCCGCCAGGTTTCTCCATCATTGCCCACGTGAGCATTGAAGTCCCCCAGGAGAACTATGGAGTCGGTAGGTGGTGCCCTTTCCAGGACCCCTCCCACCGACTCCAAGAAGGCCGGATACTCTGAACTGCTGTTTGGTGCGTAAGCACAAACCACAGTCAGAGCCTTGCTCCCCGCAACCCGTAGGCACATGGAGGCGACCCTCTCGTTCTCCGGGGAGAACTCCAACACAGCGCCGCTCAGCCGGGGGCTCATGAGTATCCCCACTCCCGCCCGGCGCCTCTCACCCTGGGCAACTCCGGAAAAGGACAAAGTCCAACCTCTCTCCAGGAGCTTGGTTCCAGAGCCAGCGCTGTGTGTGGAGGTGAGTCCAACTATATCTAGCTGGTATCGCTCCACCTCCTGCACCAGCTCTGGCTCTTTCCCCGCTAGCGAGGTGACGTTCCACGTCCCTAGAGCTAGTCTATGCTGCCGGCGATCGGCTCGCCCAGGCCTCCCGCCTTACCCGCCGCCCGGTCTGCATTGCACCCGACCCCGATGCTTGTCCCTGCGAGTGGTGGGTCCACAGGGTGGCTGCTCCATGCTGTTTATTCGGGCTGAGCCCGACCGGGCCCCATGGGCGAAGGCCCGGCCACCAGACGCTCGCCGACGAGCTCCCCTCCTGGGTCTGGCTCCGGGAGGGTGCCCCGGTTTCCCTGGTCCGGGCGAGGTGGCTAAAGTCCGTGGGCTGCTTATCATTAGGGTTGTTTGAACCGCTCTTAGTCTGGGCCTACCAGGGGCTAATGCCCTGGACAACATAGCTCCCACGATCACTGAGCCACTCAAACTCCTCCACCACGTTAAGGTGGCGATTCACGGAGGAGAAGGGCTGCAGCTGCGGTGGTCGCAAATGCTAAAACTCGGGCATGGGAGGAGTTCGGGGAGGCCATGGAGAAGGACTTTCGGTTGGCCTCAAGGAGGTTCTGGCAAACCATCCGACGGCTCAGGAAGGGAAAGCAGGGCTTACCCCAGACTGTTCTCAGCAGGGGGGGGGAACTGCTGACCCGGACAGGGGACATCGTCGGGCGGTGGAAAGAGTACATTGAGGAACTCCTAAACCCGACCAACATGTCCTCTGCAGAGGAGGCAGCGCCTGAAGATCTAGGGGGAGGCTCACCCATATCCCTGGCAGAGGCCGCTGAGGTAGTCAAAAAGCTCCTTGGTGGCAAGGCGCCGGGGGTGGATGAGATCCGCCCTGAGATGCTGAAAGCGCTGGACATGGTTGGGCTGTCCTGGCTGACACGCCTCTTCAATGTCGCATGGGGGTCGGGATCAGTGCCCATGGACTGGCAGACCGGGTTGGTGGTTCCCATTTTCAAAAAGGGGGACCGGAGAGTGTGCTCGAATTACCGGGGTATCACACTACTCAGCCTCCCGGGGAAGGCTTATGCCAGGGTGCTGGAAAGGAGGCTCCGACCGTTTGTCGAACCTCAGATACAAGAGGAGCAATGCGGATTCCGTCCCGGCCGTGGAACAGTGAACCAGCTCTTTACCCTCGCAAGACTACTGGAGGGGTTCTGGGAGTTTGCCCAACCAGTCTACATGTGCTTTGTGGACTTGGAGAAGGCTTTCGACCGGGTCCCTCGGGGGTTCTTGTGGGGGGTGCTGCGGGAGTATGGGGTGCCGGACCCATTACAACGGGCGATCCGGTCTCTGTACGACTGCAGTAGGAGCTGTGTCCGCATTCTCGGCAATTAGTCAGACACGTTCCCGGTGGGTGTTGGCCTCCGCCAGGGCTGCCCTTTGTCTCCGGTCCTGTTCGTGACTTTCATGGACAGGATATCTAGGCGCAGCCGGGGGGTGGAGAACATCAGGTTCGGGGGTCTCGGGATCGCCTCTCTGCTGTTTGCAGATGATGTGGTCCTGTTAGCCTCCTCGGATCGTGACCTCCAGCATTCACTGGGGCGGTTTGCAGCCGAGTGTGAAGCGGCGGGGATGAGAGTTAGCACCTCCAAATCTGAGGCCATGGTGCTCTGCCGGAAACCGGTGGATTGCTCCCTCCAGGTGGGGACGGAGTGCCTACCTCAAGCGAAGGAGTTCAAGTATCTCGGGGTCTTGTTCACGAGTGAGGGTAAGATGGAGCGGGAGATCGACAGATGGATCGGTGCGGCTGCAGCAGTAAAGCAGGCGCTGCACCGGACCGTCTTGGTGAAGAGGGAGCTGAGCCGGAAGGCAAAGCTCTCAATTTACCACTCGGTCTACGTTCCTACCCACACCTATGGTCACGAACTCTGGGTCGTGACCGAAAGGACAAGGTCGCGGTTACAAACGGCCGAAATGAGCTTCCTCCGTAGGGTGGCCGGGCTCAGCCTTAGAGATAGGGTAAGGAGCTCGGTCATCAGGAGGGAGCTTGGAGTCGAGCCGCTACTCCTTCGCGTCGAAAGGAGTCAGCTGAGGTGGTTCGGGCATCTAATTAGGATGCCTCCTGGACGCCTCCCACTGGAGGTTTTCCAGGCACGTCCAACTGGGAAGAGACCCCGGGGAAGACCCAGAACACGCTGGAGGGATTACATCTCCCAGCTGGCCTGGGAACGCCTCGGGATCCCCCAGAATGAGCTGGAACATGTTGCCGGTGAGAGGGAAGTCTGGGTCAGCCTGCTTGGCCTGTTGCCACTGCGACCCGACCCCGGATAGGCGGAGGAAAATGGATGGATGGATGGATTTTATGCATTGTGAAGGAAAACCAATTAAAAAGCCAGCTAAAAGAAATCCAAGATTGTATTGATTCCCAGAGTTTAATGCATAAGTAATCGGTTTACAGACAATCGGCTTTTAAAAAGTGACCCAACAACCTCATTGAGTGTCCCTCTTCTCTGCTTATCTTAACCTTCATCACCCCCTCTCTCATCTTCTATACTGTCCCATTCCCTTTCCTCCCCATTACTCTTCTAAGCCTATGCATCACCCATTCCTGATTCCCCAGTATACTTCAATGGATTATTTATTCAGAAAGAACTCTATAAATCATGTCAACCTGACCAGCATGTGATGCCAACTGAAGGAGAGTGAGAAATATGAACATGCGTGTGTGCAGAAAGAATTTGCTTCCCCTAGAGCATTGTGACACCCGTGTTGTTGGCGTCAGTGTTGAGCGAGCATCTTCCTCTAGAAAAAACCTGATTGTTGAACTGTGTGAGAAGGACAAGCATTAAAGTTTCATAGTTTACACTTCATGAAACTAGGCCAATGTAAAGAGCACATGCAGTGTTATAAAACAGTAATGCATGCAGACAGAGGTGTCTTTGAATGAACAGTTTCAAATATTCAAACTACACGTCAATAATAACTATGATGAATATGATTAAGAAATCAAAGTTGCACAAGGCAGTATTGAAATAGGGAAGGTAGCTTTATAATACAAGGAATTTTGTGACCAGAAGTGAGCTGCGGTAGCTAACCATGCACATAATGTTCCTGTGTATTAGAATATACCGCTCCTCATCTGAACTATACTTTTCCTTGCAAGCCAATCAGAGAAGACTTGGCTTTTCTTTTTTTTGCTTTAAATTAAATTTCCTCTCATACTTTGAACGGAGATGACTGTACCAAACAACTTAATTCTGTCCGGGCAGATGAGGTGAATGTATAGCATTTCACTTAGATGATAGTTTGTTTTTTTCTTTATAACATGTCTAATCTGTATTTTTCCACAAAAATCCTGTCAAGTGTAGTTTTGAATGTTCTAAAATGTACCAAAACTTTTCTCGAAATTGCTGGGAAGATTGGAAAATCTTTAAGTCTCCGTAGAGTACTTTTTGAAAACTTCAGAACAAGCGCACTAAAGATGTCAAAGAGTGCGTTGGGTGACGGTTGATGACAGTGCAGCTCCTCCTGCTTGCTGTCACGCAATCTGGGATTTTTGTCATTGCAATGGCACTGTGGATTTAGATAGGTTAGCAGAACTGAGACAACTTAGAGCCCTCTCTCTCCTCACCTGTCTGCACAGACACAGATGGTGAAATAGACTAAGAGAGATGTAGAGAAAGTGAGAAATGGAAAAAGGGGGTAGAGGCAGATCAGGTGGCTGTCTTTCAAAGTGAGGTGCAGAGAGAGAGAGAATGAAAGGCAGTGACCTTGAGAGCCAAATGAGAACAAGACCATTTATATAATTGTGGTCATTACCATCATTAGTCTTGTACTCAGATTCACTTGCCTCACACTCTGCCCGCACTCTTACCAGCCTGCAAAATGCCCCTAAAATAGCCCTGTGTTTTAAATTATGCATGGAGATAGAAATAGACAAATTGCAGCAGGACGATTCCCTTCCCTCTCACTCCTCTCACTAGCACATTGCTGCTTTATAAAGTCAGAAAATAACAAAGAAAGGAACAGTTTTTTTCCCCCCAGGAACAATTACCATCGAAACAAAAAGTCAATGAAATAATGTTTTATTTCACATTTGGGCCATTACAAGACCCTCACTAGAATGCATAAAATGTTTGAGTGGATACACTCTACATTTGATTTATTACAGGTAGAGGAGGTCAAGGCTTCCTTCCTGGTTGGATGGGCTCTAGGAAATGGAGTGAGAAATGAATTTGTGCAGGAGATTGATGATAAAATGTGGGGCTGTTTGATATACCCCATCTTGCCTGTACTATTTAAATGTTTGATGATTGTAATTTTCCTCAGAACAGCCTCAGTTGTGTCATTACCACAGAAGAGTATACTACTCCATGCATACACTATTCAGTTTATAAATAACATCCAACCAGGGCAGCTATGAAAACCATAAAGGAGATGTTGAATAGAAGTTGTGACAACTCATTTGTGCGTGGGTTTCTAGAACTTCTTCACTACAACAGCTACCTGCTCCCTCTGGTGGTAACAATGCTAATGAGAGGGTTGAGAGTGAACCAAAAAAGGGAAGCTGTGGGCCGTAAAACCAGATCAATAACCTGAAATTCTGCATCTCGTAAGCCAGTAGTATCATACTTCAGGCCTCTGCAGCTCTGTTTGTCACAGACGGTGCAAATTCGCAAAGAATGGATTGTGGCCGCTGATTGCACCATTAATCGTGCACCACATGCAACCGCTATATCTGCCCCGCTCACAAAAGATATTGTGCTTATGATATTACAGCGCAAACGCGCGCTTTGAGGTTTTGCAGCTGAGTGGAATTTGCCTTTTCTGTTTCTGATTGCAGTTATCCTGGTGGCAAAGGATAAATGTTGCCGTTGTGCCGGAGAGAAAGTGAAAAATTTAATTTTCAGACCACGAGCTACAGGTCCTGATCAACGATGTGTAGAGTCATTTCACAACTTTTGACAGAGAGAAACCGTATTTGGGATTTAACTGGCCATGATCACTGGAAAGTCTGGGTGTGACACCCCTTATAAATGCACTTCACTTACCACTAACTCACTGTAGATGCTAATTACGTCGCTGTAACTGCATGTGGCTATTAGCGCTGAACTTCGTGAACTGGACTGTTTTTGCAATGAGGCTCATTTGCTTATGATTCGCAAATTTTGTGCCAAATGTACTGTATGCATATTACCTCATTCAAATATAATGCCATTTGCTTTGCAGCGCAGTTATGGGTGCATTACACCCTTTGCAGGAGCTTTGATAATTACCCAGTCGTTTGTCTTATATATGTGCATGATTAGCGGCTGCAAAAAGCATTGACGTATTCTGATGTAAATGAGGAGTTTGAAGGCTGCAATTCAGGTTCATGTAAGCCAGCAAGATGAACCAAGAATATTCTCTGTGCATTCATTTTTGTTCATGATTGAAAGACATTTTGCAGTTATTATTGAAAAAGAGCATCTTGGCACTGCCCCTCCCCCGGGTGACTCATTACAGAGCACTTTTCTAAAAGAGCAGGCTATGTGTTTTTTGTTTATATTGTATTTTTTTTTATTGCTTAAGCCTGTGCTGTAACATCAAAGTGCCTCATTAAGAATGCAAATAAGCGTTCACTTCAGCAGCTACACATGCCTGAAAGCAGGAGGGGAGGGATGAGGAAGAAGGCTTTTTCATATTCATTCAACAGAGAATGTGTGAGAGAGGAGAAAGGGAGTGGACAAGAGAAAATGGAAACAGACGTAGAAAAAAGGGAGCACATGAGAAGGAAAAAAGAAAAAAATGAAATGGGAAAAAATGGATACAAAAAAGAAAGTGGGGCAGAGCTCCCCACACAGACTGGAACACACCATTGAAATTGTTTACAGTGGAAGTGCCTTAGAGGCAATGAACAGATATTGTGTTTGTGATAGTGGCAGTAGTTTAAATTGCTCAAGGTATTTTACATTTAGATCTTCTGTAAATCCGTGTGCTTCACTCAGTTCTTACTTCTGCGACGTTTCGAGCCACGTTTCACTCCACTGTGTGGTGCAGTATTTTCACTACACATGTATTATTATTATTACATTATGTATTATTGTTAGTATTGCAGCAAATTCATTCCTGCTGACTTCCACACATCATCTTCCCCCACGGGAGCATTAGCTGATGTTGGTGGCATCCCATTTTTCAGAGGCATTGTTTGTCATCTTACCACATCAGCCAGATCAAACTGTCTATTGCACAATAGCTCAGGAATTCGTGAGCCAGGGGTATGATTACAGTAATCTATTTTTCTTTTTGTAGGTTGTGGCATTGTTGCATACTGCATAATTAAAGTCCCTTGTCATTTAATGTGTGTAAACTGTCAAGTATTTCATTATTCTCAAATGACCTCAGTCTCTTATGGAATTACAATTCTTGTTGCTCGTGGCATGTCGTATTATTTTACATTCATCTATCCATTTCTTTTATACCTCTTCATGGTTGCAGGGAGCTAGAGTCCAGGGTTGTATTAACAGGAGGTTAGACCCTGAGCAGTACAACAATTTGTTATTGTTGTGAATACGAATGACTGAAAACCTTGTTTGTCTGACAGTCCCAGTGATCGCTTGTCGCTATTGGATACCAATGAACTGCAGTTACAGTATGTAAAAAAACAAATCAAGATTCTAGCTATAGGTGGCATTTACCAAACTTACCTACAAAAATGTTAGCAAATTATCTCATCGACACACAATCCACAAACACAGTCTTGATCTTCAGATGGAGGTTCCTAATGTGTTCCATGAGAGTTAAAAGCACCGGAAAAAAAGCCTTGTGAGCTGACCTTAAATTCGTATTTCAACTTTCCTTCATTTCTTCCACAGGTCAGGGCATTGGTGGGTCCTTAAATGCTGGAAATTGGATGTACCAGCACTAATTCTGACAATGAAGCTTTTAATGAAAGTTCAGGCAGGAAGGGAATTACCAATCTTATTTTCTCATCACACTGCTCTCTACCTCTCAATTACTATCTAGTAAATTCACTGGGTAATGTGTAGTGTGTGTCACTAACCAATCTAGTTAAACTACCTTACGTCTTACGTCTCTTTGCTGTCAAACAAACAGTACATTGCAGTAGAGTATTTTCTGACTGTATCGGAAGTGTAGCGTTACAGCAGCATTCAATCATTTTGACAGTGGACTAATTATAAAAAGATCACCAGTCTTTATCAACCTCTACACTACATCGTTACAGTGCCACTGGATTTCGTAGGAAACCTGCTGGATTGATTTACACAACAGGACTTTGTTCTTTCAGTTCACTCAACGTTTCAGAGTTTCTCACTCAGCCAATGTGTAATAGGCTAATTTAAAAACCAGTGCCGGCATGTATACATTTGATAGCATGACGGAAAATATTTGATGGCAAAAGTCGTCTTTGCAGCAGGATTACAGTAATGGAGATTGTCTTAATTCCATCAAATTCTAACACCTACCCTCGCTATTGCATTGCTGTTAATCTCACAATCATATGAAAAATGATATGCTAGATGCATGGTAAATATGCTGTGTGTGTGTGTGTGTGTGTGTGTGTGTGTGTGTGTGTGTGTGTGTGTGTGTGTGTGTGTGTGTGTGCTCACCTTACAGGCTTAGGCCATTTATCAGAAAGTGGTCAGGACCCAGAACAATGATGAGAACATTTGGGAAATGGAATGAGCTATTCCTTCACCGGGCTTCATCGAGAAAATTGATTCTTGTGAGGCAACTACTGCTGGTTATAATGATGTTTTCACTGCAGGAAAGAAGTACAGGAAGTGTGTGTGTGTGTGTGTGTGTGTGTGTGTGTGTGTGTGTGTGTG
>NW_022280076.1:1391225-1467554 GCF_004355925.1 Anarrhichthys ocellatus | reverse complement strand
TGTGTGTGTGTGTGTGTGTGTGTGTGTGTGTGTGTGTGTCTGGATAGAGCAGTGTGAGGGAGGCCATCGACTGGCTGCATAAGACTGAGTAAACCTGCCACTGTGATCCTGTCTTACCTGAGTCATCTTCTTGCTTACCTCTCCACAGCCCTGCAGAGAGCCAGGCAGGCACACCTGGAGTACGGCCTCGGACACAGCCTCCTCCACTGCTGGTACAACATCCTTCTTGACCCCAATATGTCGCTCTCAATAAGCTATCGGCAGACCTGGGTAAGCGAGGTTGCAGTGATAATGGTAAGCGTTCAGATGTCAAGCCTGCAGGTTTGCTGGGGGCAACTCGATGAGCCATGCAGGTCTCCCTCCATCTTCCTCAATTTTTGCCCAGTTTTAGCTCACTGTCTGTCTTCCTGGCTTCATCTTTCTTTCCCAGCTCTCCTCTCCCATGTCTCTTCATTTGTTTCCTCCCCTATGCCTTTGCCCCTTCCTTTTCACCAGGCCATGCTTACTCCTTGCCAACGACTTACCAATGAGAGAGGAGGAATCTTAGGGGCTATTTTAGGGGACCTTCTTAATTTCCTACTGTTTTGGGGATGCAGTTAGTGACGAGAGGAATGAGGCAACAGCTAAGCGGAACAAGAACACCATTCAACCAGCTGCCAGTGCAAAGCTAGCTATCAGTGTTTATGTAATTGGAACAGGGTGCCTTTGTAATTGGCTTGCCTTTCTCCGAATATTACAAGGAGTGAGAAATCTGACTAAAATACAAAGAGAAAGTAATGGGACTGTTCATAGTGATTATGTTTGTGTGTAATGCCCAGTGGCACACAACGGGATGCACTCAGATATGTTTATTTGCACACAAACACAGCATTCCTTTATTTGGGTGCTCATAGCATACAAGCGGTATGTGTAATACAGGGGCACCTCGAGGGTCCAAGACCCCTTGATCGACACTTGAGACCCCATGACAAGAAACATTTTGGAGGGTCTCTGGAAAAATATTTAAAAAAAAGGTTTTGTCACTTGCAGTTGTCACAAAAACTTAATTAAAAACTATTAATACAGAAAAATATATTGTTGTGGTGTTTCTTACCCATTTTTTCCTTGTAAGGCTTATTTTCATTGGTTGCAAATAGTCCACAATGCAAATGATGTGTAGTTAAGGAAACCTCATGTTACCCCGCACAACTTCTGCTTTGACGCTATGGTTACACTTCATTAAAAATATGGACTGAGTACGCATCAAGTTTTGGAACTATGTCAAAGACGTTCATTACTTGTGGTCCATTCTTTTTTAAAGTAAGGCTATTTTTCCATCTCTACCTTGTGTTAGCTGTGACTGAAATATACATAAGGTGCAAAGTTGTACAGCGACACAAGTTTGCGTGTGTGTCAGGGTTAGAAAGGGAGAGCCAAGTGTGCTGTGTCTATTCTGTTGCAGGGCATAGTTGTTGGGTAATTGTGTAGTTGTGTGAGTGGCCTTGTTGTTAACAATATTAGTCTCGGTAATGTGTGTGTAAAGCATGTAGAGCCTAGTTGATTGCCTTGGCTTGCATCTAGGAAATCTTGTGGGCCCATAATGCATGTTGACTCTGTGTAATACCTCAGCATAACACCGGAGCATTAGGTAGGGGGGGACCCCCCTATTGCCACTGAGTATTTTGTACACTTTAAACAAGCCTACAATAAGCTTAGATATTATTTACAGCAGACACGAATGGGTCAAAATGCACCACTGAAATTCTTGCCCTGCGTTGTTCCAGACGCCTTTATCTCACCTTCTGTGCTTCATCTCTGCTCTCCATAGATGAAAGGAGCTGCTGACTCCTTTGGCATACATTAGAATTCAGACACCGACCTTCCACCTTATCTGCTGTCAAAACAGCCACCTCAAACTTCCACAAAGAAACACTTTGACCACACATCAATGACCAGCCTCCTTATCATTGGCCTAAACAAGCTTGGTGCATGTCAAAACCGAGGACAGCGGGAGACCGGGAGTTGGAAAAAAATGCGTGGGGAATGTGCCTCTGCAGAGAGACAAACACAGACAAACACACACACACACACACACACACACACACACACACACAAAAAGAAAGCCAGAGAGAGAGAGCGAGCGCAGTGAATGTGTCTGACATTTCTAACTCTGGTATTTTGCTATATGAGGAAACCTAGAGGGAATGGAATTGAAAAAGCCTCCATTCCTCCTCCCTGCTCCCACACACACACACATTCCTCCCTAACATTTGTTTGGGGCATCTTTGCATTGGCTTGTCTGGACCAATATAGCACAGGGGGATGAGGGCTTGTCATAGAGTGGCTCAGAAGCACGGAGCAAGAAAGCGAGACAAAGAAACGGTGCGAGACAGAGAGGAGAGAGTGAGAGAAGGTATGAGACCGAGAGACAGCTCAAGTGATGGCAGAACAATTGCAAGGGTCTAAGAGCTTGTCATGATGAGGCACATATCTTGTGTCGCCGCAGGGGGCAGTAGTGGTGCTGTAGAATTTGCATGCCTGCTATTGGTAGACACACTGTGTAGGGTAAAAGTCTGAGAAGTACTGTGGACACGTGCTACTGTGGAATGCACTGCTTTTATGTGAGATTAAATGGTCCTGTGTTTCAATGTCCCATGTTTGACCACTGAAGTTTCACACTATTTTACCTTTTTCTTTGAGTCCTACGATTTTGACACCCTGACGCGATGTTGAAAAAAGAGAAAATATAGCTATACACGATACAAATTAGCACCCACTGTTTTTAGTTGAGATGCTCTGTGTTAGTAATAAAATAACTCTCAAATAGCTTGATGATAATTTGAAATACCTACAGTATCAGATAGTATTGCAGCAAGCATTGTATTAACTTGAGGGAGCCCTGAGAGACAGATTAAAGAAGAGTGGTTGATAGAACAGATCCTGTGATATCCAGACTATTTGTCTCTAGTGTGGGTCAGCTTCCAAAAACACTGGATCCTATGCTTCTTATAATGCAACTTAGAAGTATCTTTTTGTTAGATGGCCACATCTTTCAAACTTCACACCCCAAGTTCGTAACAATTTATTTTGTTCATTTGTAATTTGCCCAGACAACCCTGGTGATATTCTCTCAGACTTGATAAATCTCCCTCTAGAGCCGCAAAACTACATGATACAACATTTTCACATGCTGAGTGCAACGAACCATGATGAGTAAACAGATTTAATGTGTAAAATCAGCAAAATTCTCCCTCAGGAAACCAGACGAGTTGTCCACCATAATAACTTGTAGCCAATTTCAGCCATGATTCCCTTGTTTCTTTGCAGCAGAAATTTTCTATCAGAATATAACCCTCCTTCTCACTTGATTTATTACATCAGTAAACATTGTAAATATGAGTTTATGCTCTCAATCGCTAGTTTCAAGCGTTTTAAATACATTTAGTAAATAATGGTCCCATTTGGAGTAAAATAGACAATAAAACAGGGTATGCCTCAGGGCGTGGCTGCCTTGTGATTGACAGGTTGCTACCATAGCGTTGTCCGGTGGATGAGTTGTTTGTGTTATTGTCTTACCCTCTTTCACAGTGTTCCTAACCAGTCCCTAAACCAATCGGTGATGTCACAATGGCTACGTCCCCTTCTTATCTAAAGTCTATAAGCCAGACGAACACACAACAGGGCTCCTTAGATATATCAACTGACAACGAGCTAACTACATAAAAAGCAAATAATGAAGATCCTGTGAATGCAGAATTTTTGCTGCATGAACCTATCTTGTTTTTTTTCAGTTGATGCTCAGCTGTCTGATTCTATCATCTCAGCAAACAGCTGACAGTGATCAATGGGTACAGCATGAACTGGCCCTAGCTTATAAACCCTCGCCTCTAAAGTTGCCACCTTCTCTTCCTTTCTACCCTCCCTCCCGCTCTGCCAACGTGTTGTATCAGCAGAGTAAATATGCCGCGGTGATTGAGAGTTTAAAGGTCATCCACAGTCCTTGCAGAGACGAGCTGGAGGTGGGGGCGGAGGGCTAAATGTCATTCAAGTCTGGGCAGCGTAGCCAGTGCATGGCCAGAAGCGAGGTCACAAGGTCTGATGAAAACAAATCCATTACTTTGCAGCTCGGGTAACAGGCCAGAGAGCCGAAGGTGCAGAAGAGCTTTAGGTTACGGAGGAAGAAGGAGGGGTGGGCAAGGATGAAAGTAGGTTTTTTTTGTGTGTGTGTGTGTGTGTGTGTGTGTGTGTATGTGTGTGTGTGCGTGTGTGTGTGTGTGTGTGTGTGTGTGTGTGTGTGTGTGTGCTTGTGTGGTGGTAGAATAATGCTAAGCAAGGCTGAGCTGGCCAGAGAGGGCAGCGGGCTGAGGATGTTTAAAGTCAGGGATGAAGAGGGATGGAGATTATCGCAGCCTGGCCACCCTCTTCTGCTTTTGATCAGAGTTCTCTTTGATCCAGAATCTGGGATAACAAGGGAAAACATTACCAAAAACACTCCATAGCAATACACATTGTATAGTTGAGCAGAAAAATAGATCAAAGTGTATGGCACACATTCGCACATACATTGCTTATACACATTAATGTTCAATAGGCGTTTTCGGATATATCCCCCTTTTTATTGTGTCTGCACTGCGAGAACTAGGAACAATTATATTTCTTAGAACTCCTTTTTAAGAGTATATGTACTCTCCCAGCACAAGAGGAACCGTGAGTGAGGTAAGTGGACGACGATTGGTTGAACACATGAGCCAATGCAGCACCGGCTAACATTTGTAAAACAAACTCAAAACACACACAACTGAACATAACAAAATATATGTAAGTAAAAACAGGCAAATTGATTGACACTGAAGTCCAGACGTTAACCTGTTTATGAGCGCACACCCAATGAGCTAAAGAACGAGTGAGAGCCGCTGCTCAACGAGATAACCCAGTAGGACAAAGCACACCCCCCGAGCCAAAGAACAATAGCTAATATAAACTAAATTTGTAAAAGGTACTTTTGTGAGGGCTATTTTGCTTGAGTTTTTTTGACAGAGTTGTTTTTTATATTCATGTATTACTAAAAAAGAGAGCTTGTGAAACGTAGCAAACTAGTTGTTTGCCAATCTCACAGCTGGTGATTTATGTGAGCGGCTCCGGCAGGCTAACGTCACTTCAACATTCTTACTGGCGGTGTAAATACAAACAGGAAAAAGCCCTTGACGGTATGTAGTTCTCGGGGGAGCTTCTCAGTGGGCAGCCTCTCAAGGAGTCCCCAGAACTGATGTCTCAGCCCAGGGTCTTAACTGAGAAGAAAAACACACTATTTAACGCTGCCGAGAGGTTTGCCGACATCGCAACTGCCATAGACAAACAATGGCTCAAGCCAATAAAAAGCCACTCTTCCAGTGATTTTGTGTAGAACAGCACTGCTTCGATGTTCTTGAGCATGACAATAAACTCTTTGAGTTGTCTACAAGCTACAGCTCTACAGCTTTAGCACTCTAGAATACCCGGAGCCCTGACCTTGCTGGAGGGCAACTTGCGGAAAGAGAACTTCCCAATAGTGATCACCAAGATATCACATTATCAGGAATATGACGCAATCCAATTTACCTCTCGTTCACCACTCTACTACCTCCATTGCTACCTTCTGTAGTTATGAGATGTGTGTAAGTGACAAAAGAAGGAATGTTGTACACTTCATGCAGGAGGCACATTAATGATGTGGTGTTTTATGGTATCAGACAGGCACATAAGAACATGTGCACCTCACCTTTGCTTTAGATCATAGTAACAGCCATCACCAAACGCTTAGTCACTCTGGGTGGGTGGAAAACAGCTTAATCCGGATATCTGATTGGTCAAGTGTGCTGACTCCATCAAGAAGTTTAGCCAGACAGTGTAATTGCTAATCGCTCAAGCTTGAGACACACCTAACAAGGCGTGCCGGGTCCTGTGCCTTGAGTACATGCCATTCTCTCTGGCTATAGTGAAAGTGATATGCTGTCCCCTGTGACCAGAATAATGTATGTCTTGCTGCAGCTTCTAATGGGCTAATGGGGTGGGTAAGGAAAAGAATGGAGAACAACCTCCACTCTGATTTGTGCGTATGAAGAGAAAACCCAGATACACTCAACACAGAAAATATGAGAAAGAAAGAAATGGAGTGAGGGCGAAAGACAGTGTGAGCGAGATGAAGTGACAAGGGTAAGAAATTGAAAGATTTTGATGGAAAAAGAAAGTGAGCAGCGCAGCAGTATTAGAGACAGCATAGCAGAAGTGAAAGAGTGAGAGGGATCAGAAAAGAGAGAGAGAGAGATAGAGAGGCGAACGGTAATTATAAAGCTAGAAGGCGGGTGAGGGAGACACAGAGAGAAAGAGAGATGGTGAATAGTACTGAGATAGGCTGTTGGGGGGGAGAGAGAAACTGTGAGAGCGTTAAGAGGTTCAGCGGAAAAGCCATTTAGAGCTCTAATCAGATTGCTATTGAATGTGCAGGAATTAGATTTTGGCCCCAAAGCCGTCTTGGCTACAACCAGACACACTCAGCATCCAACACCCAAGTACAGTTGGATCCGTGTCAGCCAGACAACACGGTAGCTCAGAACACCCCATAAACCAGTCTTGTGCGTGTGTGTGTGTGTGTGTGTGTGTGTGTGTGTGCGCCTGCTCGCGCAAGTACGTGAATTTGGGGAAATGCATATGGGATTGCCAGGTGAATCAATTCCGTTGCTGTGTGTGTTTATGCTTGCGAGCCTCTGTTGTTGTATTTGAGTGTGTGTTGTGCGATGAGAACACTGCCTCGGGGAGATTAGCGGATTATATAAATTAGTTTTGCGTATTCGTAATGCTTGTGTTGGAAAAGAGATAAGATGCTAGTTGTGGAGTGCATTGTTCCTAAATTTGCAGGAAACAGCTAGAGTAACATGGAATTCAATTTATTCATCACTCAGTGTTATAATTATAACAAAAGGGAGTCTTGCACTGTATGTATTTTTGTAAAAGACTAAATGAAAGCAGAAGCAATGAATACAAAGCAGACATTAAGTCAATTTGCATTTTGTAATTATTGGGCGGAAACCTTGAATGTCTTAAAACCGCTCCTTTTGTTGAGATGCATGTTTTGTCCAACATTGATTAGAAGGCAGTAGGTCTGGATCATAAACTTACAGGTTACAATGTTTATTGAACCGATGTGTGCGCTACATTTTTTGTTGAATGCTCTTGCTATAAAAGGTTCTATGAACAGGCCATTGAAGATAGAATTGACTGTTGAATGCTGGACTAAACTGGTCCATGCACTCTTATCCGCTCTTACATGTCACAGACCTCAAATACATAAAGCATTAGCCTTTATAGACCTTGTGTTTCTAAAGTAAAGAAAACGCTCAACTTATTTAAACATGTTGCTCTTTAGCCCTGCATTGCAGCTCTTGCATCGCAAACAACAAGTTGTCAGAAGTCACTCATTTGATTTACTCATTTGACTTGAATGTTCCGTTGATTGCTGGTTATGTGATTGGCCACCACAGCAAAACGTAATGTTGTGTCCTCCCAAAGTTGATTCTGTTTCTACTTAAGCCGCAGAATGCGTTATTTAGTTGTTTTTTTGGCATCCCTGTAGCCCCCACCGCTGCAGTCTAAATGCTCTACCCACATTCAAATGAATGGGGAGTGTGGTGATTTATCAGCAACGCCTGATCTGGTGTGAATGCAGCCTTATTCAAAAGCTCCTTTAATACTTTCCATTGGTTAGATATTTGTAAAACCCATGGACAGACAAAAAGGGTGACCAATAACATTGATTTATGAGAAGAACTGAAATGACAAAATATGGAGATTGGAGGTTTCCGCCCGACAGCGACATAATTTCTTCCTGCACACATTGATAAATGAAGTAAGCGTACTTATGTTCAATCAGTACCCTATATTTTTTTCCTGTTCTGTACCAGGAGCTGGAAGTGTTATTATTTTTGCTGTGTCCTTTACTGGCTCTGTGTTTTGCTCGCACAATTTCTAGGCTGACAGCCCTTCCCATGCTGTCCTGTCTGAACCCCAGCCCAGGACGGGCAGCTCAGCTATGGGAATTATTTTCGACACAATTCACTGTCAGGGAAAATTGGTGCAGTGGGCTGAACTTCAGCATCATGGGTGATGGCAAAGGAGAAAAGATAATGAGGAGACGGACAAAGTGTGAAAGACAAGGCAAAGACGGATTGACAGAGAGCATGATGGAGTAATAGAGAGCTGAGAAACAGGGTGCTGCAAGTGGCTGTAGATAACGACAGAAAACAAACTAACATGAAGAGAAGAATGGACCAAAGATAGGAGTGGCAGTGGAGAGGAAGATAGGGAGATGGATAGATGGGAGGTGAAAAGAGAAATGTTAACGGAGGTGTGAAAACAAATGACAAATAAACACAAGTGAGTAAGCAGCTTTGTTGATTATTGTTACTTGTATGTCCTAAATCACTGAAGACAGTTGGACATGTTGACTCTCTGCTATACTCTACTTTATTTCTATTTGGAAATTTTGGTACATGTGTAAATGTCTATCTGTGTGTGTGTGTGTGTGTGTGTGTGTGTCTGTGTGTGGAGGAGTGGATGGTGGAGGAGGAGGCTGTGTGCCGTTCCTCAGCATGTGAGCGAATGTGGAAACAGAAATACATCCAACTGATGAGATCGGCAGTACGTTCTCTCTCTCTTCCTCTCGTTCTCCGTGCTCTCTCTTTCACTCTCTCTCTCTCCTCCTATCTGTGTGTAACCTGACTTCTTTGATGTGCGTGAGACTCTGAGGAAAAAACTTCAGCTCCTTCCAAAGGCCCCAAACAGGGGAAGAAACGTTTGAAGAGAGAAGGCAAACTTGCCTAATGGTGTGTGGGTGAATGGAAAGCACAGATCTTGGCTACAAAAGCGAAATGATTTCTATTCTGCAATATAAATGCAGTGAAATCCATGATATAATTGTATAGCTCGTCTGAAAGATATTTTAAATTAACATGAATTTCATTTTTAATTGTTAATTAAGTGTCTAATTATATATGTATGCTGTTATGCGCATACATCTCCCACAGACGCATAAAGATAGAGAAAGATAGAGAAAGAAACATTTGAATGTTTAGACACTACGACGAGAGACAGCATTTGAATGTTTTAGCACCGCGGGGAGAGACGGTTTGAATATTTCAAGCACCATGGAGAGAGACAGAGAACGAGAGAGCGATAAAGAAGCTGTGCCCCAATTCACAAACCACAATGTAATTTCAAATGGAGTTTAGAGTACGTAGTGCATTCACAATGATTAAACATGATAACGTGATGTCAGTGATGTCTTCCATGACATAAACCACTTCCAGCAGATTCCAATGTGTCCCATTATAAAGTCTGAAAGTAGTATGAAACCTCAGCAAAAAGATGGCAACATTTTAAATTGCTTACTACTTTCAAAAGTAACTCGTTTGGAGTTGTTTCTAGCACTCTATAAAAGTGTCCTGAAGGAAACTAAAGGATGTAAAAATGTATTACTCAGTACAATGATATCAAGCACACTAATACGTCTCCTCCATGGGGGCTTTATAATGCATCAGATTTCAATTATTGAAATGTGTATTTATTATACCTGGTCCCTGTCAAATTAACTTGTAAATAAAATATAAATAAATGAATAAAAAGTCAATAGCCATCGAGGATCAGAAACTCCCAAAAAGCAACTGAAATCTCAGTGTTTGTGTAAACTAGCGCTGCTGTTCTCTCATCTAGCGTACTCTGTTAATATTATAAAAAAGGGCTATTATTAAGACACAATGATAGCACCTAATTCAGGAAATCTCATTGACTAAAAAACATCATTAGACACGTTTGTACACCCAGAAGTGTGATCTTATTATCAACAATGACTAGATCTGCATGTACAGAACCAAAACAATAGATGTTATTCATCGTCTAATGAAGCAATGAAGCATTGTAGTCTTTATCGGAGCTTCAGTCTCATTCCTTTCTACTATGACTCAGAAATAAATAAACAAGGAAGATAGTAAGGATCGCTCTGTCTGGATGACTTCTCTCCACTTGGCTGGTTGTTAAATATTTTCTTTCCAGTGTCTCTCTGAAGTACACGTGAGCAGGTGGTAACGTTAAGATTCATGTTATGTCAGGTCGCGTATGTCAGAGTTCATTATGTCGTTATCCTGCGTAGGGAACAAGGTACGGTGCTTGTCCCTCTGGGGAGTGGGTGCACTCCTTTGGTCAGATTGTATATTCCATGTCATCCCCCTGTCCCCTTTGCCTACCTGGACATATGCTTGGAGGCAGCATCCCAAAGAGCACTGAAGAATGCTCTGCAAATGTCCATCCCTGTCGATCAAAATGTGACTCTGGGCCCTTGCAACCCACTCTGGTAACTCACCTTGACAAATTACCACGCCAACTTACCCCAGAAACTAACTGTGGCCTAAAAAAGGTTGAAGTCCATTGACATCACAGTGACTTACGAACCATAAACATTACATGGGGGCCACAACAGAAAATCCTCAGGAGACTTTCTTTATGTGTTTATTTGTGTCAGTAAAAATCTCGTAAAAGATACGATTTGTTGTAGATTTTGTCTCATGGAGCACCAATAAGCACACTAAAAACCGATGGTATGGATAGCAAAATTGTCTCAAACGTGGTAAACTTAAATAATTGTAACAGCAGCAGCCCCACTTTGTCATCATCTATTCGCTCCTGGTCCTGAAGGAACTACATTATTATAGCAAAGTACATCTGACAGAGCTAACAGTGTTCACCTGTGGGGGGACCAGAGGGTGGGTGATACCCATCCATGATGACGCTGTCGGTCGGGACGGAATTATCAGCCTTAACCGCTGTATGAGTGCAGTGCAGAGTGGCAGCCTTGAGCTAGCCAGTGGAGTATGCTAATGTGCACGAACATGCACCAAAAGCACACGCGGCCAGCACGGCTTTGTCAAAGCAAGCTTTGATAACAATGCAGAGGGAGCAGCGACTTAATTCTCTGCTCATTACTCCACCATATCTTTACATAGCAAATATTTGTTTGCTGCTATTAATGCTCATGTTAAATACAGCTCCTTTAAGAGTGAGGCAAAAAAAATTCCAAGACAGGCTACAATATCACATTAAGCCTCAAAGCCTCAAACCGTCTTTCAAGTCCAAGTCTTTGAGGTTGCATAATTCTTTTATAAATAAGAGTTGAAAACAACAAAAAAAAAGCTTTACTGTTGTCTGAGAGAGTCTGGAGATGACAGAATCTCAGTCATGTGGGGTTAATGTGTCAATGGACAGCAAGAGACGCAGTGACTCCCGCTTGTAAAATGTTACGTGAAATTTCAGATTTTTGGAAGTTTCTTTTCAATTGTTCCTTTTAAACCTTTGCTTAATTATAATGACACCCACCCAGTTGGTATTGTTTTACCTGCAGGTGTAGCCTAAAGGTTAGATGGGTGGATGCACTCAAGGAGCAACGCACATAGCCTCGAACCTCTCCTGAGAGGCTGCTCAGTAACGAGTTGTTGTTCTGGAAAACTCCCCGAGGTGATGATATGAATATAAAGTGTGTCGCTGTACAGAGGACGCTTGAGGAGGAAAATTAAGATTAATTTCCTGGATAAATGAATCTTGCTGATTATAAAGGGACAACAGCTTTGATTCACTCTTCACTGTTCGAGAGAGAGGATTCACCCTCCAGTCACAAAGGCTATCAGTGGCATTTTGTTTAAAAGAAATATAAACTCACTGCCCCTGCCTTTGTAAGTCTCCCTCTCCTTCTTGTTTGAGAGCAGTGTCTAATTAATTAATAGCATGCAACTGTAAAATTGCTTCCACCCAGAGTTCTCTATTGTGTGTAATGCCAAGTCTCTGTGGCAATTATAATTTCTGTGGTATTGTCAGAGAAATGATTGAGCATTAGCTTCATAGTTCTTACATGAACTACTTTCTTTAATGCATCATGATTCTTGCTCAAATGCATCTTCAGAGCTTTAATATTGTGTATTATGTTAAGTGCTTGTGTGTGTCCATGTATGGGAATGTACAAAAATAACTCCAATAATTGATTTTTGGCCAACATAAAACTGACTTAGCACCTTACAAAGTTGATAAGGTGAACATGTTGCCTATACAGCAGATATGGAGTGACAAAACTATTTATTTGGAGTAGTAATTTTGTCCACCTGATAACTGTAAGTCATAACTCATCATCCTTTTTAGCACTGTTTTAGCCTCTATAACCGGCTCCTGAGGGACATGTCAGCCCTTAAGCTGCTAACTGTTCCACTGTATTCGCCAGCTCGTTGCAAATTACGTTTCTCTGCTGTTTAGTGTTGTAACACTAGATTTATCAAAACTTGTTTTTGCTGAAAACAGCTGCTGGCAGAAAGCTGTGATGAGAGCCATGGGAGTGAATCAAAACGCTGAAGTTACAGGCTGTAAAACGAAATAAAGTAGATAAGTGCACTCAGTAGATTTCAGATCTCCGCCAGGTGTGTCTGCAACGACCACAGCTGTAATGTTTGATTCACTGAATACAAACCACAATTGCCCCTGTCTGGACCGCAAGTGTATTAGATGCGTTTCTCACTATCAGTGTGTGCTCTCAATGCAATCTATGCAGCGGTCTGCAGTGGCTCTGTCCAGCTAAGCTGCAGTATATTCTGTAATGCTTCATGCTTCCTCTCAACGGAATCTGTCAGTCCTGCTGTGTGTTTAGTTCAGTTAGCTGTTAGCTCTGTTAGCCAAACACACAGTAGGACTGCTAACAGCTAACTAGCTCTCCTCCTACCGTCGTGAGATAACATGCTCCATTGTAGTTTGTCATTACATACATATGTTGACAAAGAGTTGGTCGAGTAAGCAGGCCGACTCAGTTGTAGCCAAATCAAGTGCTGATGTCTTTCATGTATGGGTTGCTTAAGTCTTTATTGCATTGCCACTGCAAGTACATCAAGCCTCTCTGAGGGGACAATAAAGAGAGTAAGTATTAAAGTATCACATTGAATCGTTTCATACTAGGAAAACAAAAATCTTTGACGAGGTGGCTGTAGTCATATTCCTTTAGAGCGCTCAACATTGACTAATGCCAGATCGATCTTGACGATATGATCATTGATTTATGTAACCGGCCTGACAGCCTGAAACGGCCACTTTCTGTGATCTTTTCTGACAATGCATGAAAATCTTCTAAAGTTCATTTGGTAATTTCCAAGAAAAGGAAAAAAGCGGGGAAGTGTATTAAGTGCATTCCTCCGTTAGATATGTATTGACATTGAGTTGTGATCGAAATCCTGCACAAAGTCAAATTAAACCCAGAAGACATGAAACAAAAACTTGGTAATTCCATGCCTGTTAGAGTATATCTTTGACAGAGCTGTTGTGAGACATTCTCCCTTTTTTTCTTATATCACGGTGACAGGGTGACAGCATGGTTAGACTGCCCTTTAAGAGAAAGCCTCACAATCTGTCCAACTAGCCTTTATCAAGTGTCGCTAAAGGATAGACTCTCCCTTAAGAGAGCATTCTGGACAAGATCCTCGGGTAATTGCACAAAATGCTCAATCGTGTCTTTTTGTGGCACTATAGACTTAAACTGTGGGCTAACATTCATCAACTGTGGTGATCCAGTCACTCATTGACATCAGGCGGACAGTCAGTGCATATCCAATCATGTACTTACATGCAAATTAGTTTGACCGTTGCTTGTGTAATTGTGCTTTTATGCAAATCAAGGTCACATGAAATTCATTAGTTGAACCAAGCTTTTAATTCATCACACATCAAACAAATCACTAAATGCAGAGGTGAGGACACATACAGTAATTGCAGCTTACATTTTGTCTTGATGGCATAGGCTGACGGAGGCAATAGGCTAACAGCATACAGAACATGAGGTTCACTGTACGACTCAAAAAACAGTACTGACTCTTTAATTCATGAGACAAGCAGTGAGTTAATGAGCTGCTTTAATCCGTTGCCAATTCCATATGAAGAAAATATGTCGGAAAAATGGAAATATATCTGAGAGCAGTCGGACCGCATAGCTTTTAATGTTACCTTAAGATTTTGCTGATTACAGCTGTATGTTTTAGGATGAAGTATTATTATTTCAAAAGGAATATCAAATCAAACATCCACTCTCAATCTAATATCTGCCTCTTTCCCTGAATCTCTCTCTCTCTCTCTCTCTCTCTTCCTCACAGAGCGCCTTGGAATCAATTACACAAAACAGTTCACAGAATTAAGCAGAACAGGCTTTCGTTTTCAGATAAATAATGAAGGACCCAGCACTATTTGGGGTGGCAGTTCTATAATGTTTGCTGATTCTTCTTTTTTTTTCCTGCTAAAGACATTGTGTTTTGCAATAAATCCGAATCTTTTTGAAAGACATGTCTTAGAATGTTAGTGTTCAACTTTCAGAGAAGCAGAGAGTTAATAAGCTTGAGTTTTGAAATATGACTGGTAATGAAATTATCAACATATAAAGACTGCTAACAAGCTACTTTACCTTTATTTAGAATGCTTCAACACAATAAAGGCAGTTTTGGTGTTTCAAAGGCATCTGCGGCTTTCCTGACATTTGATTTATCAACTATCAGCATGAATCCCTGCTGTTAACCTCCTGCAGCAGATGTTCACATTGGCATCAAGAATTTGTTGACTTTGAACATGTGCATGTGTGACTGAAGCTCATTTCCCACATCCTTTTATTTTGTAGTACTTTTGTGACATAATCAGATCTTGTGTTTACTTTTTGATGTACTAAAATAAGCAAAAACTGAAATGGTCCCTCAACAATTCTTTTCAAGAGTGCTTATTTGGGCACCGGGCAATCTTTCGTTCTATTCGTTTTGATTCTGGGCCCCAACCTGCAGCAAAATCAGGATAAATCATCCGTACTATATATCTCTTTCACTTTATGCTATGAAGCTGGAGGTCCCCATAGCACAGTGAGACACACATCAATTGAATTCAATAGAGAATTCCATTTGGGACCAGACATTTCCTGGAGCCATCAGCCCTGGTATCATAATGTACAAAAGACACAAAGTACGTTTTAGCCAGAACAACCCCGACTTCAAAGGCCCCCACCCTAAAAGCGACTGGGAAAAATAATTTTCAGGCAAACCTCAAGGTCATGTCTCTCTGAGAGGTTCTGTACTGGAGAGTTTCTTGTGGGTGCTTTCAGACTGCCTTAAAATGAACACTGGTGAAAACAAGACTCATCATTTTCACAATGGCCTACTGGATCCCTGATCATGTAGTGTACTCTCTGGCACTAAGAAGTGGAGGTAGATTTCAAATCTTCAAGCAACCTTTGAGGGCAGCGCATTTAAGAAGCTGTACTTTTCACACTTTCACGCAGACTCTCAACTGTGATTCTATGAGTTTCAGATGACATGTCACACATGTAAAAGTCATGTTGCTCTGGTTACCTGAAAGTTGCCATTTGACAACAACTCTCTGACACCCTTTTCTCAAAAAAATTAAAAATAGATTTTGTGTATATCCTGATAAATAAGGTTCATATACTGCACTTATGTAGCGCTTTTCTGCCTTAGCAGAGAAATTACTTTACAATATGCCTCTCATTCACCAATTCAAACAGATGGCAGCAAGCAGGGCCTAACAATCGGAAGAAATTTGGGGTTCAGTGTCGTGCTCAAGGAAACTTCAGCATGTGGAAAGGAGGAGCCGGTGATCGAACCATGTGATTCATTTACGACCCGCTCTACCTCCTGAGCCATAGCCACTACACTTATACGTATATAGAAAACTAAGATAAATAGACAAAGAGTTGTAATACTTATATTACATAGCATTGCGTGTCTGTCTTTCTGTGTTTATCTGCATTGTAAATGTGAATTCTTATATATCTGTGTATCTTTGTGTGTGTGTGCCAGTGTGAGCTGTGGATTGGTGGACTCTCTACTGCCAGCCAATAGCTTTCCTGTCATAGTGCTACCTTATCTGATGATCCATGAGCACGTGAAGCAGCAATGAAAGCCAGCGCATGGAGTGGAAGTATCGCTTGATAATACCAAATCAGATCCCCTCCTTCATAACACATGACCTTGCAGTTTATGGTTCATATAATGCTGGGGATGCATGGGAGAAACTTCAAGGACAGACAGATTATATAAATTAGCTTGGGCAGATGTTTGTGTGAAACTGAAATGAATGAATAATTCTCTCCCTCATTGCTGAGGTGCCTTTGCGAATTGCTTGTAACTCCTAAGAGCCCCAGTGGAGTGTCTTTGATGCAAATGGCAGAAGACTGTTTGCACCCAGCAGCTAATAAAACAAGGCAATCGCAAAAAAATTGTTATTTTCTCAGTAAAGACTAAAACTTCATTCTTCTGGTAAATTGACTAAAAACAGCACACACAAGTTATCTTGTTCTCAAGACTCAACCGTTGCACTGCTTTGTTGTTAAATATTGAATTGAAACTGTGCTCAACCTTCTTTCTGAAAATCCCAAGCACCTCGAGCTTGGCAGCAACATCCCATCATGCTTTGTGAGCAACTAAGTGACAGTGCTAAAATGTTATTGGCCAAGAGGCTGACAGCTGCTCAGTGGTCATTTGATTCACAGAATGACAGCAGCTCAAATGTTATACACAGCTAAGCAGTCACAACCACCTCCAAAACATGAAATATACAATAGATACATTTTGGAAATCTACCCTGATCTGAAATTTAATTTGCACAATAGTTTCCCCCCTAATTTTACCTAAAAAAAAAGATTGTAATTACCTCAACCAGAAACACAGTGGTATATTTGAATCCCTTAAGTTTTACTTTGCTTAAATACTTAAAACTTTGGCAAAAAATGTGGCACACAAAAGATAATTTGACAGACACATGCAACAGCTTGAATAGAAGAACACCAGTTCAGCCAATCAGAACTAAGCTTTTACCTGAACCATTGTTCTAATGAAAGACACTATAAAATAAAGCGACTCTTTAATATTCCTGACATGACATAATAAAATATGAGTCCGTACAGTTGAAACAAAATGAGAACCTGCACCCAGTTTTGAAGTTGTTCTCAACTAAATCAAAAACAAAGTCACCGTATCCTGACGGCTGCCACGGAGGCTTCAAGCACCCCACCTTCCCAAAATGAAGTCGCACTGACTCGCATTCGTCACACCGTAACCAAGTTGATCACAGGAAGTCCTCCGCTCAGCGTGAATGCACAAAGTCATCACTTCAGTTGGCTGGTAGCTGCATGCAGTATATGAGGGGCATCCATTCACATTAGCACCCCACACACTCATACCACATCACTCACTCGCTCTCTGGTCTACTCCATATTGATAATGGATTCCTGTCTTACCGTAAGCATTAGAGTGTGTGTGTGTGTGTGTGTGTGTGTGTGTGTGTGTGTGTGTGTACCCAGTATAGCAATGTGTTCCTGCCTATTATTCTGAATGTTTGAATTGCAGTGTTAAGTGTTTTGATTTCAACATCAAAATGTCACTATGACTCATTCTGTGGTCATTCAGTGTCTGACTCACATGAACATATACATGAATACATGCAAGCGCAGCTGCAAACATAAACTAGAGCCGTGGCAAATACAAACAGACAGGCCTGAAACATGACTGACACAATCTCCGGCCAGTTATTTAGTGTGTGCTACAGACAGACGCATGCAAGTACATGGGCTGACAGTTTCATCCTGAGATTGAAGGTTACAGTAGGAGGCATTTATATCTGTGTTAGAGGCAAGACAGGAATAAATCACAGCCACAGAGACGGAATGGAAGAAACAGCGACACAAAGTGAAACCAAAATCCAAAACCAAAAGCTTGCATTCAAAAGACATACTGTGGGAGTAGTACTAGAACAAAATCCACCAAGCAAAACAACAAATATCTAAAGAAAAAACAGAAGTGACAGGATACCAAAAGATAACATTGGGCTTTTGCTCCGAGCCATCCAGCGCTGATTAAGACGGCTATCAGAAAGAATGCAGGTTTAAGGCACTTCTGCATTGGCTTAACTTTTCAGAAGCGGAAGTTGCCGCTAGAGTGCGTTGTCAGTAGGCAATGGTTTACACCAAGGATGTGGCAGTCAGAATGAAGCAAGGATCTTAAATACAAAACAAATTACGTTCCAACCCTCAATGATCACAGGTTTTGGGTAGTGAGGCTAGCATACAGGTAGCATTGTAATCCTCAAACATTTTCAGTCTTGTGATGCAAAGTTTTTTTTAATTCACACATTATTTTTCCTTGTGAAAACCTGGCACCTACATCCCCCACAATTCAATGTGTCTGCCGATCTCAGAGATTCAGGTGTGGTATGCTTGTAGCGGCTAATGTAACCTGATATTCCCTTGAGGCAATTTATCAGAATTTCCACACCTCCCTCTGGAGCCACTGGAGCTTTGTATTATTCTTTTTTTTTCACATTTGCAGTACTGCTCTCCAAGACCTCTAAATAGACATGTTGTGTAAATTGAGCACACTTCCCCTTCAAGGAGCCACACCGTTGCTTGGGAGGCTACATATGTAGGGTATGCAGCTTACACCATAGCTAACGTGTGTCTCCTCAGAAATGTAGCCATAAATTGGATTTCAGATGAAAAAATATCAAATAATCAAAAGTTGAAGATTGAAGAAAGACTCAATAATCTTCTTCTCAGGAAAACATGTTTTGTGGCCTAGCAAGGCCACAAAACCGCCCTCTGAAAATGTTAACAGTTATTTCAGGGCATATAAAAGCAAGATAAGGTTTGGTGATGGTCAACACATTATTCAAGAGTTATCGATGGATAAAATCCAACTACAAATAATAACTACACTGGGGGTATCTATGGTGGGACCATCACACACCGTGATAGCTATAATTCACAGGTATAATTAAGTTTATTCAGGGATAACTCTTCAGAACAGGGTGAGGAGCTCAATCATCCGAAATTAGCTTGGATTTGGGCTCCTACTCCTTTGCATTAAAAGGAATCAGTTAAAATGGTTGTATCTGATTGGAGTGCCAGACGCCTCCATGTGCAGATATTCTGGGCACGTCCAACTGATAGGAGACCTAGGAGCAGACCCAGAACATGCTGGAGGGATTACATATCCCATCTGGCCTGGAATCACTTCATGATCTCCTACAAAGGGCTGAAGAACGTGGGTGAGGAAAAGGAAGTCTAAGCTATACGTGCATAGTTTGCTTCAGCTAAACTGGATGGATCTATTGAGATGCATGCTCGGTATTCTTGTCCTGTATCAATTCTGCAAGGTGTGTGTATGTATGAGAGACAAATAAGACAGAGTAGACATGTGCCTTGCATCTATACTGGCATGTAGAATGTCTTTCTACTTAAAACACTAGGGACTTAGGTCATCACTACCTCTACCATATTAAAGGTTGAAGGTCAGAGGAAAGCAAGGGTCTTGTAGAGATTGCTTTGTGTAGCAGAAACTCCACTGGGGGAAGATTTCTTTTTTTTCCTATGTTTTCATGTGGGCAAGATGTACACCAGCTATTGGACGATAGAGGCTCAGAGATCACACTGGAGTCACCAAATTACAAAGTCAGATTTCTCTCTACCAAAACAATAGCTTCATTTAGTAGAAACCAAATCTGATTTTGCAGCTAAAATACAACAACATAAACTTCAACAGTTGCTAATGGGACTTGAGGAATTGTTCAAAATGTGACCTTTTTTCCCCAACTTTTCTCTTTTCACACTTGGGCAGCGGCGCTTCCTAATTGAGTATTGAATACATCTAACAAGGCACCCAGCCTCACTTACAAATGACTCCCAGTCCCACTCATCCTTCTTGCGCTGACCTTTAGAGGTTTATTTTACGGCCCCCTGGACCACTGACATGTATGGTCAGTTAGGCTGAGTATTTATGTTGTATAGGTTTGATGTTAGAGCACCATATACCCTTCCCTTGGTAGTAGTTTTCAATGGAGAAGATATGAGGCATCTAGCGAAGAAACAATAGAAAACTGGGACCAATAGTGTAGAATGAGAGGAACAGAATATAAAATGAAACGGAATGAAAAGGACCGGTAGTTCTGTTGTTTTGGCTGCTGTTATTTTTACTCCTCAGGTGGTTGGAGAGAAAAAGAGATAGAGACACAAACCTAATAAAGAGAAACTGAGGATTAAGACATTGAAAGCAATTTTAGCAACCGTTACAGAAAATCACAGTAAACTTGAGGTCTTGCAGGAAGAAAAAATCAGGGAAGAGGTGTATACAGAAAGAAGGATATAGACAGTAAGAGACAAAGGCCTGGAGTAGTGAAAACATCACTGACCAAACACAGGTATACAAGGAAAGGAAGACGGGGATAAGAGGAGGGTTAGTAAGAGAAATGATTATAGAATGAAACAGAATCTCAGAGCTGTAAAGTCAAAAAGTCAGAAACATCTGCCAGCAGCTTAAGCACTGGCAGCTGTGCACTCCAGAAGAGATGTTTGAAATCTGCGAAACACCAGCCAGAGTTTGTTTACGGAAGACACAAGGATGAACTCTCTGCACAACACCTTGATGCTTTAAATGCTCCAGAGAAAAACGAAAAATATCCGATCTACCCAGCTGGCAGAGAATCAAATGCTAGAAGCAGCATCAGATACAGAACAGGAAGGTGGGACCCAAGAAGAACAACAACAAATCAGAAAACAAACGCTTGTGGCATACATACTTCACGCCCACTTGTAGATTTCAATCCAAAACATATTTCTACGTTGCCAGTGAGCCAACATGTGAGCGTCTATTTGTATTTTTGCAAACGTGTTTGTTATCCATGATGGATTTGTTCACACTCAGCTGTCTCCACTGAACATAGCTTTTAAAATTGCAAGAACTTTGCAATGCCAACAGGCACAGAGATACACTGATACCATCACCAGAGATTAAGCTGCGCCCCATTCTACTAAATATGCTGTGTTTGTGTGTGTGTGTGTGTGTGTGTATAAATGTATATTGCTCCCACCATCTCTTCTTCCCTTCACCATCATTTCCTGTTCTCCTTTCTGCTCTCTTAAATGTTTCCTCTCTCATAGCGCATACTGCCATGTGCCTCTTGGTGTCATATAATATATTACACGTTGTGTGCTGGACACTTTCTTAAGGAATATCCAGAAGGCCCATGTCGTGATTCTAACAGCACAGCATTGTAGCAGGGAGAATACAAACCACCTGATCAGTAAAACGGGGCTGGGAATCATAAACCAAACACGGCAAAGGCCTCAAACACCCATGAGGAAGTAAGGTATTAACAGATCAGCCCAAAAAAAATCTTCGAAAAGATTTGGATTTCCAAACTCTGGAACCAGCTTTCCTCGACAAACACCTTGAACGTTTATTCTGAATCTTCAGCTTGGCTCATTGGTAACTCAATATGTTTTTGTTTTTTTCCTTTGACTTTTTGAGTCTATTTTTAGATTGTTTGTTCGCACAATCTGGCACATCTCTTAATTAAAGAGTCATTTACTCTTTTTTTTTATTTAAAGGCATAGCTAATTGTGTATTGATGAGGGGACTTTAAACTGGAGGGACATGTGCGAAAGAGAAGGGAGGTAGAGAAGGAGAGAAGGACCTTTCCAAAGGGTGAGTGGCGTCTGAGAGTGGAAGGCAATGTGACATTTGTTATTGGGTGTTACAGGAGAGTGCGATCTGAAAAGGCCAGTGTCCTCTATTCCACCTCACACACACTCAGTAACATGCGCATGCAACACACATAGCAGTCCTAATAAAGATGAATGAGATTTGCTCCTCAACGAGGACACGTCATTACATTATGAGACAACTACATTATTGCTCTGATCCCAGCGTGAAGTGTAGTGCGTGCGCTTGTATATACTTGCATGAAGGAGAGAATCCTTAATGATTGCACCTAAATGTCAGCCTGTAAAGGATTTAATTGGCTAAATGAGTTTCTGAGGTGATGGATGTTGATAATTGTCTTGCTCCATTTGCTTGTTTCTCGTCCCAGCACACACGAGCGTGTAGAAATGAGGCGTACCGTGCTCCAGAGATCAGATCTAGACCCTCAGTGTATGGTATGGCCATGTGGTGTGCAGACACAAATACAGTGTTGTTTTGTGTTGATACGTTGTTTGTGTTGCCGTAGACAGACGCATACTGCTTACTAATCCCTCTAAAGCTTCAGCCAGGTTAATCTTGTGGTAAACAATGTGTCTCTAGGCTAGACTGCGCTGTCTGATCTTATCTGCATAATGTGTGTGTGTGTGTGTGTTTTGTGTATATGTCCTGTCGAGTGTTCACACCCTGATGTGCGAGCTGTTGTCCTGCAAAACCAATTTACTAACACCTCCTGTCTGCAGACCATAACCACACAGTTTCAAAGCCAGCAAATCATTATCTACACACACTTAATACAGGCTTGTGTGGTTAGGAGACCATAATACAGGTAGTGTGTGTACATAGGAACCCAGGTATCAACCCATTACTTTTGCAAACAGTCGGGCTCTGTGTGGCTGCCACAGACTGTGTCCTCTGTGAACAGTACTCAATTATTCATTGCATCGTGAATAGTAAACAGGAGCGCGGGCGAGATGGGACGATAGCGGACACTCATTTTCTATAAATCGTCATCGCTATGAGACAGAGAACACAAAGTCATGAGCCGCTAACTCTTCAAATCTCACTGTATGTTTCATGAAGCACAGCAAGATGACACCAACCAATCCGTTGCTGGTGTTTCCTCCTTTATTTGTTACAATCTCAACTTATGTCGTAAACAAAGACTCATTACTCTTACATGTGTAATGCTTTCTTTGCCACGGATCTGTTAAACTAATTGTATTCAGTGTGCATTCGAAAACAAAACTCTGAAGTTTGTCATGGTGTGAAAGTCTGTTATGTAATGTCCCCATGTTTGAATTATAACGACAGGTTCACTTCCAAAACCATCCAAGTTTTAGTCCAGCCAACTCCCAATGACTGCTGGCATAGCTTGCAAATTTGCAAGATGTGAAATTCAAAACTGTACTCTTCAAATGTGAGGGGATACAAATCAAGCTTCCCACCCATAAATATCTGTTCTAATCCAAAGGGTGGGCAGTTACCAAAATGCACTGTTCATCTGACTTACTGCATACCCTGTGTCACCAAACCATCTGAGAAGTATTGTGTGGATGGAAAAGTCTTGGATAAATATGAGGCTGTTTGCTGACTTTGTCAAATGCAACTGTCTTACAGTGACATCAGTGAATTGAAGGTGAAGTGAGGCAGCTGAGGCCCCTTGAAGCAACGGGACAATGTCAACATAGTTTAGGACTGTCGTCACTTCCTTGCGTTGTGCTTAAACCCAGTGGACTAAAAGGTTTGCATCCAATTGATTGATTACATGTTGTTTATAATTCATTCTAACTTGATTTTCTTTTTAAATTCCCCATTTAGCATCGCCAAAACAGGCTCCTACACCACACGGGGCCTAAGTCAGCCTTGTTGTTGTTGCATAAAGCCTTTTGTGGCTTCAGAGAGAGCAGCACAAAAACCGACAAGTGACTCGAGGCAACGTCAGGTGGTGTTGAAGACTACAGGATTAAAAATGAAAGACAATGAGTGTGGGGAGTTAGAAAGACGTGAGCTCACCAGACCTCTGTGGCCCTCTCTTCACCTCTGCTTACAGATCATTTCTGTCCTTTCTTTTAAAACGGTCTACATGAGTCTGACAATGTCATAGGAGTACAGTGATTAGTGGAGTACTCTTTTTAGCCAAGCTAGGTTTTCAAAAATACATGTGGCTGTTTCTAACTTGATCACATGGCCGATGTAGTGAGGTGCCTCTTCGATACCATGTGCTGTATTAATATAATAATAAGAGTGTGAATCCAGAAGAATTAAACAAAATCCCTGGCAAAATGGGTTGTCAGAGTTAAAACTCCTTCCTGTCCCTGCTTTAAATTAATAGGTAGGATGGATTCCACGCAACAGTGAGAGATATAGCTGATATCTATGCACACAGATAGTGTGTCTATAGATCTAGAGTCGTTTCTGTGTGTGCTTTTAATGGGCAGGGAGCTTCACAGCCACTTAGAAATGAAATGGTGATGACAGTGTGCTCTAGCAAGCAGCTGAGTATTCTGAAATGACACCGTGGGATTACCAATGAGGCACAGTATTGGAGTTTTGAATAATCCTCTGCAGTGGAATAACTTCATGTGCTGCCTGGTGTCATGCTAAAGACTATTTAACATGTGTTATTGTTTTATACATACATAATATACAGTCCTATGTGGTAATCAACATTTGTTATGAAGTGTTTTCACTATACTCTGGAAGGAAACCTGTGTTGACAAATTATCAATCTCAGGTCTCAAATATTTGACAAATGCTTCCCAACTATATTCCAAGTGTTATGCCTTTATTTATATCCCTACCTGTGAAACCAACTGCCCTCTCTCCTTTGCTAGATATGAAAAAAAGAAACAAGATATTTTATTTTTATGAAACACCAGGACTAGGCTTTTATCACAAGTTACCATCGGTGGTTTCAGTAATTTCCTCTGGAGTTGTGATATTAGAGCCTCTAGCTTTCTTAATGCACATTAGGACTTCATTGCCACTTACAAATGAAAAGCCACTGACATTCTGCCCTAGGAAGCTATAAAGCACTGTGGAATGAAATTACAGCAGTATGGCCGTATGCTCGATCAAGCTGTGGACCACTGCTGTGTGAGTGACAACGTGTGATTCTAATGAGGCACAGTGGAATATGGAACGATCCAAAACGCGATCAAAATGTGAAATTCCATCACAATGTTTCAGGACTTAGTCTGTATATTGACGGATTGTTTCATCAGTCACACTATCTTTAGACTGAAGAAGATGAATGAAGGGCCTGGTAGAGGTAAATTAACTATCTGAGGAGAGAACAAGAAGAAGAAAAAACACACACTAGTGAAGCCAAGACTCCACGTAACAATTCTCTCCAACAAAAACTTAATTTATTATTATGATATTTCAGAACAACTCTGCAATCAGAAGTTAGGTATTTTACCTGATAGTATTCCCAGGATGTAGGTCTTCTTTTGCATGAGATCTTCTATTTGAGAAACTTACAACAAACTTAACAAATGCATCAGGCATTGATCTGAACTGTGACAACCACTCCCACGGTGGGAAAAAAGCCGTTGGTGTGATTAGGTGATGCAATTACCGATGCGATGGGAATTCTGTGCATCCTTTACATGGAGTTTCCAGCCAATCTCGGCTCGCGCAGAGCGGGACTATTAAAGCATTGATGCATTGCAGCAGCCAGCCGGTGTGTTGAGCGAAGAGGCTCTCCAGCTGCAATTTCTGTCATTATGGCAACGCTCCACACCTCGTCGCACCGCAGAGCACTTATTCCAACACAACAGGGGAAGAGCATCAGCATTATTTCAACTGTGCCTACCACCGCAGAGAGAATAGAGTGTCAAGAGTCACAGAGGACGAGAAAATGGGCTGATAGACGGCGAGGAGAGGAGGGAGTCGCAGAGGGCTGAGTGGAGAGCTTGTTGTTGACGTTACGGTGTTGGCTTGCTTTTCTCTCACTCTCTCTCTCTATCTCTCGCTTTCTCTCTCTTGTTCTCTCTCCCAGAGCCTTGCAGTTCACCATATCCTCAAGAGGCCAGGGATTAAGGGAATCTACGCTACGTAACTACACTAAGCTTCCAAGGGAGAAGGTCAATGGGAGGCTAGACAAACAAGCCGCTTTCCATATTACCCACTTGCCCTTTATCCATTATTTCTTCTATAATGTCCTCCACCTACTTTCATACAACCCCACCTGCACCTCCCACTATGAGCTCTCATCCAAAATCAATGAAAAACCAGCAGTATACATGCAAACAATAATGTTCTTTCAGGATAAGGTCACTTTAGGTTTTATTTCCCTGAAACGACTCAATTTTCCTCACTCATCTGCCACCTGCTTTAACACTGTTACTGCATTCAGTGTCATTTCTTCTATCTGAAGAATATTCCCAGTGTGAAGCCATTTTGAATGTTTCAGTGAGGAGGAGATAGGGTCATCTGTTCTTTTCTTTCTTTACAGCCTTCTGTATTTCTGACTCAGTCAAAAGTCTCTTCCTTCCCTGCAGCTTGTACAAAACGCAGCAGCTCTGATTCTTACTGGACCAAAAGGGAAGCTCATGCCAGTTTTATCTAACTCTCCAAAGCAGCGGATCAATATGAAAGGCAGCAACATAATGTAAGGAATTTGAAAATAGAGACTACTGCTTGACTACTTACCAAACATCCGTAAACCATCACCCAGGTTGCTTTCACAATCAGCATACAGTTAAAAAGGCTAAATATGGGTCATCTTTTCAAATGCAAATTTTTGAGAGCCGTTCCTATAATGTAAATAATTACCAGCCGCTACATTCACGCCGGTATTGTTTTCACCTTGTGACTGTGTGTGAGTGAGTCATCAAAATGTGGTCCTGGAGAAACCCCTCTGTAGCGCAAACTACCACAGAGGCGGTTTTGAGTACTTTCTGTCTGGTGACTGTGGACAGATTTTGTGACCACGATAGCATAGAAACCGTGCAAGTTGCAGTCACAAAACTTTACAGGCGTGTAGTTAAGATCAAAATGAAGGCGGACTTGGCCATGGTCCAAGCAAGGAGGAGGAAGGGGGGGAGAGGCCATTGGCGTACCCGCTTTACTACCCTGGCCCGATTTGGAGTCACAAAACTTAAAGGTGTGTAGTTAAAATCAAAAGGGAGCCATGAAGAGTCTCTCATCAATTAAACGGTGTTGTCCATGGGCTCCTCTCTCCTTTATTTTTGTCTCAGCCTGAATAACGCAGAGTTAAGGTGTGTGGTGGTGGTCTCCCCTGTGGAGCTGAAGCCAGGGTAGCAGCTGTCCCTATCAAGACTCTCCTCAGAGCTGTCACGGCCTGCCCGCTCCTCGGCTAATCACTTCCTACAGGCCTGCAGCATGGGACCGCCGCTGCTAATGTCGTCAACGACGGGGCTGAGAGCACCTCGCAGGAAGAGTGTGATGTAGTTTCATAAGGTGATGAGTGTGCGTGCGTGTCTGCAAGTGGGTGTATGTGTGTGTGTGTGTGTGTGTGTGTGAGGGGTTGGTTGGTGTGCAGGTGTGTTTAGCCAGTGGCTCAACGGGAGTGCCAATGCCTCAGGTAGTGCAACATGGGTCAAGCATTAACACACACACACACAAACAACTTTACCATAACCACGGCCCCTTGTTTCCCACCTGCCAAAACACATTTGCTACACAAGGAGTTACCCATCTGCGTGTAACAAGCTAATGGCACAGTGTGTCACACACCAGCACACATGGTCATATAATAATGGCCTTTTGTAATGACACACACTTCACTCTGGCATGTTCGGCTGAGGTGCAAAAAAAGATAAAGCCTGGAAAGATACATCCTGAGCCAAAAAATGTCATTTTCCTATCCTTTCAGTTGACTTTTGAAATAAATATTTCCTGTTTTTTGCCACACAGATGATGTTGTGTTGTTCAATGTTTCTGGTGCAGTAGGCTCTGTCTGGCCCTGCGGTACCACATCCAACTGTCAACAGTGATGATTCATTATCAGTCACTCTAGCCATGCAACAAATTGGTAAATATATTTTAGCCTGGGGTCTCAGAGACCATCCTGAATTTGAAACAGATTGATGCGTCCAACCAGAAGAGTGTAGGATCCAGGGCAATAGATAACAAGCAAATAGAGGATTTAAAGAGATAAAGGTGGTTCTGGCTTCTGGCAAGAAAAACATGAAACTTGTAAGTAGAAATTGACGAATTTGTGTCAGTCAACCTGGAAATGGAAAGTGAGTTACTGTTGTTGTGCCCTTAAGCACGTTACCCTAAACATGTATAGCTCCATTATAGAAGCCACATGAAGGCATCAATGTGTCTATAATGTATAATAATGAGATACCCGGAAAAAAAAAAAGATTGCTGTGACCAAAACAAACAGCGAGGTTTTGGTCATATTAGCTCGCTAACTGTCCAGCAGGTAACTTTAGCAAAGCAGGGTTACGGTTAATGGCAGATGACTGGCAACCACTAGTGCTGATGACAGCTTCTTGTCGATGATGTTAACCACTTTTCAGCACATCAAATGTGTCAAAAGAATGTGGAAAGATGCGCATTACACCCATGTGTGGTTGTTGCACATCTCTTTACAAAATAATTGGCATTAACACCAAACAGCCTCCACTCCTCTGTGAAGGCTTTCCACAAGATGGAAAGTGTGGCTGCAGGGATTAGCTTCCTTTCAGCCACAAAAGCATTAGGGAGGATGGCCACTGACGTTGGGATAAGGCATGGCTCGCAGCTGTTGTTCCAATTAATCCTAAAATGAGTGTGATTTCAGGAGGGTTAAGGTCAAGGCAAGATGGGAAAATCACATCTTTAAGGACCTCTCTTTGTGCAAAGGGGCATTGTCAAGTTGAATAACAAAGAGCTTCCCTAATCTTCCCTAAAAGCTCAATTTAGGGTATGTTGAATATGACCAATACAACGCCAACAAATAGGAAAGACAGACTCGTTGGCATTTGTACAATCAGGAGAGGCGCAAACACAAAGAGGCAGACGAAAGACTAAAATGTGAGAAAGACGAAGATGAAGGTAAACAAACAATCATGGAGATGGACAGGCAAGAGATATGAATAAGAAGCGAGACAGGAGGCGTGACGGAGCAGTGAGGCAAGTAAAGGCAACTGGCACCGCCGCGCTGCTCCTTGCCCCTGTGGCGCACGGAGCCAAATACAGCTGGAAAGCGGGAAGGGCGGGAACCGAGACGAGAGAGAAAAGCCGGGTATGATTGACTAGACCAAAATGAGAAGACATGAAAGGAGAAGAGGGAGAGACGAGACGACAAGGGAAGATGGGGAGAAGGGAAAGAGTAGCTCGCCAAAAATGTGACAGATAAACAAGAGACTGTCAGTGACTACATTTAATCCACTGGGTGACTGCAGCATTTAACAAACTCCCTGCACGATTTGGTGTGTGTGCATTGCCAAACCTCTGTTCATGTGTGTGTGCGCCTCTGTGATTGTGCCCGGTTACCTGAGCTTCTGTACACACTTTTGCCCCTGTGTGAGTGCGTGTAGGCTTTTGTGTGCCCAAAACATCTGCCACTGTGCCCTCGCCTTTGAGAGTGCGCCCTCTAACAAGCTGAACATTTGTCAACAAAGCCAGGAAGCAGTTGTTGTTTGCCAGTAAGCAAGGAGAGGCCTGCAGAGGCCGCCCACAGACACACTGTCAGATATTGCACAAGCAAGGTGTGTGTGTGTGTGTGTAAGTGTAGTGTGCGTGTCATTAGCCCCCACCACCACTTGATTTGGCTTGTTAGTGCTACTTCTGGGGTCATAAGAGCCTAGAGCCATCCAGTCATTGTAATAGCTTCATGCAGGCCATTAATGCAGAGCTCATTTAAAATGGAGCTATAGCTCAGCGAATTGCTCTCATGTGTTTTTCTTTTTACTCCTGTTTGCTCTGTGGCCATGTGATCTTTTGACATCGGTGATTTATGGGGCTGGCAGTGATTTCCCCTAAAGTGGTGGTGACTGTATGCGTGGTATCTAAGCAGTGGTCCTGGCCCCCATCCCAATCATTACAAGAACATTTTGGAACAAGATGAATAACAAGTATTATTTTGGGGATGTGAAGAATTCCCAGATAACACTATAACATTATAAACACAACTATTTTTACTTGACAAACTACAAATGATCCTTTTAAGAATGTTTGCAACACAACTGATTTTACTTGCCAAACATCTGGACGCTTGGGCACTGAAATCATGCAGCAAAGCCAGTAGTAAAAACAAAAAAAGGGGTTAGATGGTAGAACATTTCTTATGAATATGAAACTGCATCAATACCCAAAAATACAGACCACAAGGGAAGTTGCCTGTAGTGGTCTTGTATTCAAATAACAATGAAACCCACTACTCAGTCCCAAAGATTTCAGTAAAACAAGTGTTACTAGAGAGAAGTATGTGTCACAAATCACTTTTCAAATTCCGATCTTTTAAGGGAAAATAAACCATATTTCTAAAACCAGTGTAACTTTGAGAGAAACTATTACTCTATGTTATTAACCAATATCATGATAGCAGCCTTGACACATTGATCTCAGTACTGTTGGCAGCCTCTCCGGTTTTATTTGCAGCTATACTGTATCTCAGTTATGTAACAAGACTTAATGTTAGGGAATTTTAACATAAAAACCCACCACACAACACAAATACTAGAAAGTCTACATTTTTGTTGAATGGTTTTGCTGTGGTAGCTGTGGTACATAATATATGTGACTAAAACAGGGTCATTTTTATACTTGAAAAAAGACATTTCACAGAGCTTATGTGGGCAAAAGAAAACATTTACAGAAAATAAAACAAAGAGCTGCAACTATGTTGGAAAGCCAAAGGGATTTAGTTTATTACAGCACTTCAATACAGTTAATTAAGTGTCAGATTAATTATAAAAAAAGCAGAATTTATTACTTGTTGGTTATGCAAGAAAAATAAAGAGTTTTGCTTCATTTTTAGAGGCCTGTTTTTAGTATTTTCATAATATTTCATCTCAGAAATGGCCTCTGCTACAGATTCAGCGGTTATTCCAAAGAAAGTTTTGTTCTATCCAAGTAGTGCATAGGTACTAAGAGCTAAGCACAAACACAGTGTAACACTGTCTATTTTATGGCAGCAATCAAGTTTGTGACAGATTATATCAGAGAATATGGATTATTTTCTTGCATCATAAAATCTCACGGAAGCTCATTTAAAAGTCACGATCTCTTCCTCACTACTGCTCTTGCCAGATTCCTACCAGCCAGTGAGCAAAGATGGAGAAATGTAATGAATCAGAAAAGCCAGAAGGAAATGCACGAAGTTGAAAGGATGGGATGGATGAAAGCAGACGGGAGGTGGAGTAGAAAATTGCACCAAGATGAGAAATGGCAAGCGTTGACAAATCATTGCTCTGACTATTGCCGTGTCTCAGATGGGAGTGAAATTATCAAAATCGAGTTAAATCTTGTGAAATATAAACTAGCCTGCAATAGAGTGCAGAATGCTGCAACATGCTGTAATAGATTTGAAGAACACACTGTGATCAGAACATGAAGTAGTCCCTCATGTTTGCTGATAAGGTTTCATCGCTTACAGGGAGCGATAGCAACACCTTGGCTTAACCCCAATTGCCAGGAGTGATTTTATTTAATTTGTTATCGTTCCACAAGGCTCAGACAAAACTTATTCCACTTACGGAGCGTGTAAGTTTGACATTTGTGTTTGCATGAAAATGTAGCAAATGCTTTTTTTTTTTAAAGTAAAAAAAGTTACACAATTCCAGGAACTGTAGTTTAAATATACAAGTGGAAGCAGCTTTGTTCACAAGGTCTCTAACAGCCACCACACTGAAGTGTCTGGTACACCCACTTCATTCAAAACAGGGGATGTCCTGTGCTAGAAACGCCCATTCACTCCTATAACCACATGTCTCTCTCACACGCAGGACCAGCAAAACAAGTGCGCCTTCTAGCGGTGACTCCAACTTTGTGTGCACGCACGTGAACGATGACCTGCTGTGATAAAAAGCAAAGGTGCCACTTACGGTAGAAGACGTATTCTGTGTAGCTCGACCAGATCTTGTCCTCTGTGTGCTGGTTGACAAACGAGGCCGTGACTGACGAGTTGCAGGCCACCATTTGGAAACCGCACTCCGACAGCATGTCAAAAGCCCTCTCCAGGTGCTTGAACTTGAGGTAAAACCGGGAGGTGTACCGATCCGGGGTCCTGTCCGGATCCCGGCTCTCGTTCAGGGTCTCCCCGAAAACTTCTTTGGCGAGGGCCACCCGACCGCATATCAGTATCCGAGGCACCCTCCTGAACTTGGCGTCCGTCTGAGTCTCTCGGCCCATGGTGCACGACCCCCGGTACCCCACCGTGATGAAGCCGCTCTTTCTGTCCGCGGGGACAAGAGAGGGAGGCGGACACTGCCGGTGGTCGCTGCCCTGGGACCCATCTTCATAGTCGCTGTGGAAGTAGTCGTCCGGGCTGTGCTTGATATCGTCAGGGGTCAGCAGCTTCACCAAGTCAGGCAATTGGAAGTACTCCGCCTCTTTCCTGAGCCTCCCTTTCTCCGGGAAGTGGTCCGGGAGGACGACTTGCCTGTCTCGGAGGTAGTCCAACACATACCGGAATAAAAAGCCGTCTCTGTCGATGAAATAACGGCCCTTGGGGTCTCTCGCCAGGTCATTCGATGCATCTTTTTTGGAAGAGAACAGCTTGCCGAGTAATGAATTCGGGGTACCCACCAAAGTTGAGTGACGCGTGTAATAAACCTGGCCCCCCACGTTTAATTCAACAACATCTGGGAAACTGTTCTGAACGGATGCTTGCTCTTTGGTGTTAGTCCTACAGTTCCCACTCAGCGCCATCGTTTCCGTCATGAATAGCTCGAAACAGGCTACACGCCTATTACAGCAAGTCTCAGCGAGGGAAAGAACAAACGATGGCTCAGGATGTTAAAAGTTCCTAAGCTGTGTCCTCGGTTATTTTGTGTTGATTCGGGGGCCTCCAACTTCACCCTACAACAATCTGAATATGCATTCTTCACCGATCCATGGCCATTATTACCTACTAGTATTTTGCAGTTGTCGAAAATGAGGGGGGGAGAAGATGGCAGTCTGGGGCGTCCCCCCTGTGAATGTTTAATTAAAAGAAGGCTGAGATGGATGACTGGGAGGAGGAAAAGAATCAGAGCTGCGAGAAAGAGGAAATGTATCCGGGCGCATCAAAGCCGTGCTTCAGTGGCAAATGTAAAAGCATTACAGGGTGGAGGGGTGGGGGGCACCGTGGAGGCTGTAAAGCATATAGCACCGAACGGAAAAGTCCTACTTAATAGACAAATAGAAAACCTTCTGCACACACACGCACACAAACAGCCAGGACATTAAGCAGAAGAACTGGACAAACGAGAAAAGTCCAACAACTTAGGACACAGTCCAAACTGGAGATGGTGCCGATGGTGCTGATTTCTCCTCAACTTCCCTAACACACCGGGCTGATTATCCGGGCTGTGCCGACGAGCGGGAGGAGGTAGAATCCCGTTCAGTGGCAGAAACTTCACAGAGAATCGCACTCGCAACAATCGGGAGTCCTGTAATGTTTTTTGGCTGTAGCCTGTCACTACAAAGATGTCGCCTGATCCAGACTGAATTAAATGAAGTCCCCTCCTCGAGAAAACGTATCGTATTTGCTGCCTTCAAGAGGTTGTTAAAAAAAAAAAATCTCTTTTTTTTTTCCCACAGCAGCGGAGAGGACCGACCCGCCGCTGCTGGCTGCTTTTACCCGGAGCTGTCCGCGGTGCTGAAACGAGCATCCCACCCCCCCCTCTCATCACCCTCCCCTCCACACTACCCTCCCCTCCCCTACAGAGCTGGGTGGTGTCTTCGCGGTTGCTCCCCCCTCTTACGCACACACACACACACACACACACACACACACACACACACACACACACACGCGCACACACACAACACACACACAGGCTTCTAAAGGCTTATGGAGCGATTCCAGGCTTCTGGGTGGGAAAAAACAAAAGTCTCTAAATCATCGCCAAGAACCATTGAACAGAAATCAGCTCTATTGTCAGAAATGCCCTATATCACATACATCACACACATGTATACTAATTTGTATAATGTTGAATTTTGCCACCCACTACCAAAATTTGTAGAATGCCCCTGTTTAAAAATAAAGTTTTAGGCTTTAACAGCAATATCCGTGTACAGTCGTGGAAGCACTGCATCAATCGTTGTCCCGAATGAGGTAAACGCTCACAATGCTGTAATTTGACCCCCAGCTTGAATCTATTTGCATGACATTTAGTCTGAATCGCTAAATACCGGACACATTTTGGTTTCCACTATACAGACTGTTTACATTGTTCCCAGTATTCCATTTTGATTGCCACATGTTTGTAGTTTAAATTTCGGAGCCCTTTTACACATTAAAATATATCAACGAAAATACTATCTTCAAGACCCAGATAAATGGCTGTAACTGGCAGTGAGCTGTAACATTATGTGACGATTTTGTCTCGGCTTTGTAAGGTGAGCAACAGCGCCTCCCTCTGTTTGTGTTGTGACAAAGTCAGACTTCTTCTATCAGGACCATGGACAGATCCTCACACAGAAAAGTGATATAATGGGTGCATGGTAGCTGTCTTTTTACCTAATATACTTTAAAAAAACACCTTTCAAATCCATTTTTACAAAGATTTGACTAAGATTGATCTTTTTCTGCTACGTCATGCTTCACACACACACACAACAGTGCAGTTTGTGATCAATCAAAAATAAGATAACTAGCACACAAACATACAGCATCTGCTCCAACTGCAGGGCTAAATCAGGGCTTGTGAAATATTATGAAAAAATGTAGAACATACGAAGTCTTCTGCCTGTTTGCTGGTTTTATTTTCCTTTGGATGTTATCTGTCCACCAAACTTGCCTTGAGCAAAACTGCATTTTATGGCATTCCAATTCCATGTGTTCTACCTCTGAGGACATGATGCCGCTGCTTTTCTCTTTACATTTTCAATTTCGATTTTAACCATTTCCATGCACTGTAGTTTACAGAAGCAGAGCCACTTAGGCAGTCACTTGCATCGTACAGGAGCATGACTTTGTTGTTCTTGCTCAGATGAACTTATTGGGCATCACTTGTACTGGGAAATCAGCAAGTAAGACCTCGACTACTGTGTAGCCTCTCCAGCAGCCCTGCATGTATGTAGCCTAGAAAACACGTTCCCTCTGTACCAACTTTAAACATGTGTTCACAATGTAATTGATCACACTGGATATATTTTAGAAAATACCAGATATTTCAAAAACCAAACATGCCTCCTAGAATCGCTGACTTTTCAATCTGAAGATGATTAGTTTATTTAACTGGGGCTTTACAGCTAATTTGTATTTGCAGTTCCTGGGCAACACTCTGGGGTTGACACTCTGATTCTAAATGCAATAATTAACAGTAAATGGGCGGAATACTGATGTCTGTATCTGCAATGTGGTGTCATGCAATGTTTCAAAGGAATGTGAAAAGACAGGAAAAAACATTTCAAAATTTGAAACTTGTGGTTATTCAGAAGTTTCAGCTCAGTATGACACCTACCAACACAAACTAGTACATCATTAAGAACAATGTGTTGCATATCGTTGTGATATAAAGGTGGTAGAGTTTCTGTCTAATATAATCATATTGATAGTATTTCTTGGGTCACATATCAGTACAATATGAGACACTTAACCTCTGAACTCCAAAATCAATTTATTGTCATTGTACAACAGGGTTGTGCAACAAAATACAGTTTATAGTCCCATTTTGCCACATTTAAAAAAAAAAAAAAAAAAAAAAAACTATATTATATGTGGAAGGTGGATCTGTTGCCTCTTTGTGCAAACTGCTGAGGGTCCAGGCTGGCTCCGATGTTTTTTATGTGCTGGAGAACTTGTTTCTCAAAGCACTTCATCATAACGGGGGTGTCACAGGGCTGACAGACTGGCAGTGGCCAGTCCTTTGAAGACGGGGAAGACTTGACAACTGACTCTTTGTTGAGGAGAGCACAAAAGGTGTTCAGCTCATCTGGCAATGTGGCCTCAAACATGATGGGGCGCTCCTGTAACATTTTGGATCTCCTGCCACACCACTTGAGTGTCGGTATCTTCATCATAAATACAAGTAGCCACTACAACACTCCCAGCTGCACTGCTATTTAAAAGCCCAGACGACTGACCACCTTTAAGGACTTAGATCTGTTTGGGCCGACATTTCATTCCTACTCCTACATTCCGCTCTTAGTTTAACGGCAACAAAGCTTAAAAAAAGGAAAAAGCAACACACCCAGCAGAGCCATCGCCAAAGCAGAAGACATATTCCTCCATGGTTTTTGCTCACTGGATGCATTTCAAAAATATATCAACACAGACTCTCAGGAAATGGTTATTTGTAAAGACATTTTAGAATCAGAATTCCCATTTTTTCAGTCAGTGACTAAAATCGCAGAGCTGAAAGGACATATTTACACCAAAAAGTCTGTGACGTTCATTTTAGTTTCTTGGTGTCTTATGTCTTTGAAAACTATTTCAGTTCCATATTAGCCAATAAAAATATATGATGAAATATTTACTGCACAAGCACAGCCGCAACATTAACAATGTATCGTTTTTCCAAGAGAGAGATGCAATTTCAGAGAGATTTTTAATTGTCATTTGCAAAAGGTATCCACTTCTTACACAAGTAAAATCGCAGGCCTTCGGCTTCCTTGACACATATCAAATCGCAACACAGTCATTTTCTTCCTGTGCAGTGAAGAGAAAACTATTAAAGGGAATTTTCAAGCTGGTCACAGATGGTTGAAATATACAGAATACTACTTCCACTTCCATCTCTCATTACATCCACACTGAATTATGCCAGGCCTTAGATGGGAAATCTGCTAGTACAGCAGGCAGACATTCAATGCATAATACGACTTAGTTATCCCTCAAAGTTGGATGTTTGTTATTTCTCATTTAAAATTGGTAAGTTATTGAAGATTTTCAAAAGTTCCAACAGGCAGAAACTTTAAATGTCAGTTTAGATTTTTTTTCTTTTGCAGGGGGAAAAGTCTGTTGAAAGTGAGCGAAACCACTCAGAGGAGAGGGAGGCTAAGGCTGAATACGGTGTTTGTCAGATGGAATATGGTATTTGAGGGAAGTGATTATAGATGTCATGGAAACGTCAAACGCCATTGCTCATTGTAAAATGGCAAAATGTCTATTTTTAACTTACCAGTACATGTATGCGTACATGGTTGGCATGAGAGAGAGAGAGAGAGAGAAAGAAAGAAAAAGAGAACATCAACACATGTACACACACACACAAACAACATCAAAACACACTTCCACAGTCTCTCACAAGCACACACACAGAGCAAGGATTAATTGTTAATTGTCTGCTGCTATTTTCTTGAAGTTATGAATTGTACCTTTTTCTCTATAGTCTCATTATTACTTCACGCTTTGGCAATATTGTCCTTGTTACATTCGTGCCAATAAAGCATTTAAATTTGAATTTTAAAAAGTGCCATGGCATCAAGCCACTCCTCAAACCACTCCTTGGCTGTGTATGATGAGAGCTAAACACAAGAAAAAGGTCAGTGGTGGCTGAAGGTTAGAAGCAGACTGCCAGGTTATGTCTGGGAGGGAGAAAAAAAGTTGTTCCTATTGAGCAATGTCCTTAACCCCTCCTACTCCCGTCGAGCGTTCAAATCAGACTGGAGTTGTACGGGGCAGCTTCGAGATGTAAATGGATGTTAGTGTGATTTTTGCCGTTTATACAGAAGTGAGCATTGTTCTCAATGAAACTGCCCTGAGGAAAGCAGCAATGTGTGGAATCAATTAAAGTAAAATGAGCAATTAAAACAACAATAAATACATAAGATAATCACCAATGTTGCACAGATACTTTCCACATAACGACTAGTGAGTCAGCGCTTTGTATTTCGAAGCAGGTACAGTTCTCGTGTCAGGGAATCTGTGGCAATTCTTTTGAAAATCCATCTTTCTTTAAAAAATATTTTTTTTGTTTTGTAATAATTTATTTATTCATTCTGTTTTTGCGTGAGACACAAATGCCCTGCTGATGCTCAGTCCCCATGAGATCATCTTAGCAGGCTGGTGACTGGACTGAACCCCTGTAGTCCTACTGAGCAGGTACACTCCAACACCTCCGGCTGCTAATGCAATGAGTCATCAACCTCAAATGCGTCTTCAAAGACTGCTCGGCAAGGTTTTCAGCTTATTATAGTCAGCCGATGAACTCACAATCACTAAGAAACTTCTTGTCTCCGCAGAATTGATCTTCAAACATAAACTCCATGAAGTCCTTGTGGGAATCAGAAACAAGTCCCAACACCCCATATTTGGTATCAAAACAAGATATTTTTAGCTGATTCAAGCAAACAGCGAGCTTCTTACCCCTTTCACTCAGATGTGCTACATGAACTGGTTGAACCGAGGCAGTAGATTTAGTTGCTACACTTCATCACGTCTGAAATGATGGCATCAAATATTACGATCGACAAACAGTTTCTTGTAGAAGGTTATTTTCTCCGTGGCTCAAAACACAGTCTAAACGGCGTGCAGAATGACAAACTGGGGGCACATTTGTTGTGATGTTACAGTGCGATATTCTCTTGGGTACAGAGCATTAAAATTGCAATATCTCTGGATTCCTTCCCAAACCAGCAGGTCAAAAAATGAGTTTCTTCTTGCTTTGTGTAGCTTTGCGGCCCCTCAATCCCCTCCTCATCTACCCTCTGCACAGGCCAAGGCAGCTTACCCTGCTAAACTAGGTCCACTGCTCTCCCTGGAGACAAGGCTATTTAACAGGAAGCCCGCTGAACATTAAGGGCTTTGGCAGCCGGAGCAGAGAAGAGTGGTGAGGGACGGACAAGTGACTCCTGGAGCCAGGATAAGTATAAGCCTGTAAGACGCCACAGAGATTCGGGAGTTGAACGTCTCAGCTTGTCTTCCGGCCAGCAACACAGCAGCAGAGCTGTCATCCCACTCACTAACACTGACTCTTCAGGTGTCCGTGTGTGTGTGTGTGTGTGTGTGTGTGTGTGTGTGTCTGTGTGTGTGTGTGTGGTGTTCTGTGTACTGGTGAAAGCATCAAGAAAGAGAGTTTATCCTTGGAGCCTAGTCTGCAGGGAAAGCAGGGAAATGTTGACCCAAAGCTATTTTGTATGCAGCCAGCTGAGCTAGGAGTTACTCCTGTGTTTATATGTTACTTCTAGCATGTGGAGCTGACAGCGGAGGCGACGCTAGATGATGATGCTACATTTAGCTCAGGCAATTTCTCTAAAGCGTTTGATTGGTTATTGACTTTTGGTGTTTGCAGTAGAAACAAATGTTCTTCTTTGAATTAATTATCGTGTTCAGTGTGATGCTCAGATAAATAGATATATTATTTTGTATACGTATTGCTTTATTTGAATGTTCTACTTGGTTATTCTTTTTTTGTCTTGGTTTCTCTGTTTTGTATTCGCTAGTGTAGTGTGGCCATATTTACTTGCTGGTGGCATTTGTCGACCATGAATGACCTCTCTATCGACTCAGATCATTGATCGAAATCTGTTGTCACATACACTACAGATTTTCTGGTGACAAAATCGAGATTTGTCAAAACCTGATCCCAGAAATTTGTCGTGCGTGCAAAGCTCTCCCCTCCTAGCCTGTGAGCCATTCACTTATTAGAACAGGTGTACGTTTTTTTCCTGCAGTTTTTAACAAGGATGATGCTGTATTATGGACGTGTTTACTGATAAACAATGTAACTACAAGATACCCAAAAAGCGATTTATCCATCCACCAAATATCTAAACCCCTTGTCCTGTCAAGGGTTGCAGGGGGCTGGAGCCTTACGCCTCGGTTATATTCCCAGAATGCACTGGGTCAGAGGCTGGGTAACTTCAGGTCTTCACTGTGTGAAAGGCACAACTGATAAAGCTGAGGAAAATGACCAAGTCCCTCTACTTCATGCTTTTTATTTTTCAGCCACATAGTTGTGATATCAGTCAGAGTGTGTGGGCTCGCAACACTTGAGTCACAAGTGATTGTGTGAAATGATTGCAATGCCCATGGCTCATGGATTATAAGCAACAATCAGTTGTTTGGATTGTTCGGACAGATTTACACTTCCTTTTGTAACTTGCAATTGAAGTAAAAACATATTTGTGGGTTTTAGAAATATAATAGAACTGATCAATAAGCAAAATTAGTCTTTATTTCCACATGGAGACAAACACTAATGTGCTGAAAAGTGATAATAACAGCCAGACCCAAAGTTCCTCTACACTTTTGTTACAAGGAAGAAAGATCATTTGCACACAGAGATAATCAAACTGGTACGCAGTGTTAAACCCAGTAGGTTGCGTGTGTTTCTTACAGTACAGTAGCTGGCATTTGATTCAATTTGCACCATGTGGGACTCAGAAAGCAGTTGGCCAGGATCATGTTGTGGGTGTAGTGAAAGGATGGGAGGGGGCGGAGGATCTGACAGCTCCACAGCAAATGGGGGGGGGGAAACAATCTCTGTTCGCTTGTTAAAAAAAAAGACATCCATTAAGTCAGAGTGTGTAAGTGTATACTGACACATATATAGCCGGGATGAACATGTACAGAGTAACCATTCATTCAGGTCCATATCAGATCGTATAAACTCACTGGACATTACCGAAAGGTGAAATGTCATTTGCAGCATTTTGTGGTTTTCAGTAATGTCACATAACCTTATTGAAATAAAACACAGTGTACGTGCTTTAATTATAATGTAGAGCATCAGGATTCATTTAACAGCATGAAAACACATTCATATTGAACTTGCTAATTGCATATTAAGTTGCCCTCGTTATTTAATTGTGTTGTGTTTGGTTTGCTCGAGTCTTATGACATTCTTGAGGTGCTGCACATTTTTCAGTAGACCACCACATCAGCTGGAAGGATGAGAACGTTTGTGCAAATGAAGGGATGACTTTAGCCGATAAAGACTGTAATGTGACTTATTGCCAGTATCTGTCATTCAGTCTTGATTGGGGATGTAAGCAATCTTTAGGAGGCACAGACTGGTCTCTGTTTATACTTAAACATTTGAAAATGAATCAACCAGATTGTAATAAATCTGAAATGGTTTCAAATATATTTTTATTTCATATTATTTCATATTTTTCCAATAAGAGAGTCAGCCCTTGTCCATATCATTCTCTCCATCTCTGAGGCCACTCCTTGGACAGTGCACCACACAACAGAGTTCTCCAAGCCTAAAGGGATCTCGACCCTGTTGATTTGGTATACCATGCAGATGAGGTGTTGCTAAGCACCTGCTCTCCCTCTGCCAGAGTAAAGGCCATGTGGGAACACTGTGGAGGGGTAGATAGCTGTGCTAGTTTACTGCCGTAGTGAGCTCTCCTGTGGTATGTGTTTCTGCCTCTGTCTGCCTCTCTCTCTCTCTCTCTCGCTCTCTCTATCTCCCTCCCTCCAGTATTTTCCATGCTTTACTCTCTGCCTCTTGGGATTAAAGGGTGGTTTCCACAGGTCCTCAATGTGTGAAAAATCTCTTGATGGAGCCAAATCTCCAAAAGCCCTTAGAACTGTAAAAACACATTTAAAGGTGTAGTGTCCATTTTTACTCTTCAGCTAATACCAGCAGCTATTTGCTGTAAATGCTTTAAAGGGTGTTCAAATGGAAATGTGTTGCTGAAGTGCAGGACATGTATTTACTCACCTTACATACTGTATACTCATAGAATGTAAATGTACACCTCTCTCCAAAATGTCCTTCTATCTTCAACAACATTCTCAAACTGAGATTCAATACAGTATAAAGTCCGATGACTGAAGTACGCAATCAAGAACTGCATGGAGCTCTCTGCACACACGCGGAAATGAATCATTTCTGTCAGTATGGCGAAAGTGAAGGCGACAGATAGTGAGTAGGCCTAGATGTATAATTGAATGTGTGGTGGGTCTCTGTTCACTCCTGTCATTAGTAATCTCATCAGGAAAGCAGGACATCCAGTGGGATCCAGTAACTGTGCATGTAATGAGTTGTTGTATAGTTTTTGTCATCTTTTTCTACCCAAAGTTAAAGGTAAGACCACTCCAAATATTGTGATAATCAATTATTTTCAGGGTTCTTTGCATTTGTGGGCGTATTTCCTCGTTATATCAAATTGTCGTTGAAATCTTGGATATTGCCAATAAAGCTGGTGTTCATATTCCAGCCATCTAAAACAAAAATTGTTAAATTAAGTTTTTGTTGTGTCGGTCTCACAGAATCAGAACGACTTGTGTCCAGACTCATCCTGGAGCAGTGGCGTTCAACTGTCATATTGAGAGAATTCAAATCAATACGGGACATTTATATATTCCTCCATTGACACTAGCTTCAATAATGCAACAATGCAACAGAGCCTCAAGAAACGCTGTCATTTATTCTCTACTGATGTCCAGATAAGAGAAGAAAACACAGCTGAAGGCAACAAGATCATACCTGTTCTCAAAGGATTGTCAAAAGCCATTCTGGGAAATATGGAATGAAGTAGAAATGGAGAAGGCAGTTTGAGGGGAAGTGGGTCTATAAAAAACACAAAAGAAATTGAGACACTTCATCATAATGTCTGAAACTTCTGAAATGTGTTAAACATCATAAAGTGATAATATAAAACCATGTGAGAGCATCTCAGGGAGGATTTTTTTGACACTTAGTGGCCAGACTGATGATCAGATAATGTAAATTGGGTCCCAAAAGAAATATCTGCCTCTTAGTCTTGGACCCACTCTTACCTCTGTCATGTCATTAGTTTCAGTTAGACGGGAAAGAATACACTTGAAGGAGAGAGAGAAGCTTTCAGATGGAGAGCTTTACAAGCAGACTGACAATATTGGCCTCTTGTCAGCCTGTTCAGAGTGATTGAACATTCATTTATATAATTGCGTGTGCATGAAAATGTGATATTAATACCCCTATTATTATTAATTGAAATAGAAGTACTATAGAGTAGATACACTTTTGAAAACTGCTAGTTTAAATATGTTACATATTGGAACAAAATATTGCTTATTAGCAGCTTTTCAAAATCAATGTTATTTTTCAGGAATCAAAGCGATTTGTTTTGAATAGAGGCAATACTCTAACTAGACAAAAGTGCAGATTATTTTATAGATTCTAAAACCGTTTCACATAAATGTCCATGTTTTGCTTCTTAGCCTATATTGTATTCAAATAAACACATGCCCCATTAAATATGTGTCAGTTCTAATACTGATACAGAAGTGATGCTTTATGACGGAGTGTACTGTGGAGTTTTGCCATCCCTTTCTTGTCTGCCTCTGGTTGGCATCAGGGGACAGCACCAGTCAACCCACGAGTGTTCTACATGTCAAAACTGATTTAGAGGCTTCTACAATAAGTCTCATATAAACAGTAGCGTGGCCTTGGCACTTCTTTTTCTTCCATCCCACCTTAACAGCCACTCTGCCAAGTTCCCAGTTCCCTTAACTTTTGTTACAAAGTTTGGCCGTATACTCATTCTTTTCCCTGCAAGATAAGTTATGCTTGACATAAATTGGCTTTGGCCCGGTGGGTCAACGCTACAGTATTTTGTTATTGCAGATCAAATGAAAGAAAGTCAATAATTTTTTCCCACTTCACAGCATCTTCTGGGTTGTCTTTATAGCGCTTCCAGAGTGCAGAATCAACATTTCACAATTATAATCTCATATCATTAAAGTTCTTGATGCAAAGATCAATTGAGATAGATGTTAGCATCTTGGTTGATGCCAGGATCAATTTGTTTGGATAGAGAACAAATGTTTCCTGATTTCTTACCAAAATAGTCTTACATTCAAGCAATTGCACCCTAATATTATATGTTTAAATGCTTTAGTATCGGCAGCATTGTCGCTAGATTCCAGAATGAGATGTATTTTCATAATGACTATAATTTTGTTAGAAACAGTTAAACCTCGAGTGGGTGGAAAGCTCATTTTGGGACAAACAAACTTCACAAACTCTTCATCTGCTGATTGTTATTTTAGTTGTCATGTAGCTCACTCACACAGAGAAAAGAAAGCTGCTTCAGAAAAAGGACCCTGCAAAGTACCAGATGCCTACTAATTTATGATCTGTGCAGCTGTCGTATCAATGGGGTGGCAGGAAATTGAATTAGATGAATTAAAGGATTTATGTGATCTTGTAAACGTCTTGAGGAACTGTGTGCATCCATTTCTGCTAAAAATAGAGGTGTGTTTGTTTGTTTTGTGTTGGTTCACATGTCATGTTGTGTGCAGAAGGAGAAGAATGATCTCCCATCTGCATCATGTTTTTGTCCAGAACAACATGATTAAATAGCTTGATCCCTTGCATTTCCCCCTCTGCTATAGCCATAAGAGGCGGAAAGAAACATCTTACAGTAGGTGGTTGGAGATGAGGGGTTGCTGCAGTGTAGGAAAATCACTAGTTCCACCGAGGCAGTTACAGGAAGATTACAGCAGGGACTTTATAAAAGAAGCCAATTATGACAGCATACGGTAATTACCCTAGTACCCTAAATTCAATTACCCTCTCTGGCACTTTTCAATTTCCGTTCATTAAGTGGATTAAGTAGAAATACATGTTCTTCAAGTTTAGAAATGATTAAAAGTCTAAAGGAAGTTGAGAGGCAATGGAGGGGAGGAGACTCATTTCTGCGTGTGATTAATCATGGGTGTTTTTTGTAGGAGTTCATGTTTCGTGCATCAAATTGATTTTGTTCATCACGAGGCAGAGGAATGATCCATGTCGGGCCTGTACAGCTGAAAGGTTTGTTAATGACATTTTCTTTTCTCCATTTACTGGGTTTGTTTGTTTGGTTTTTCTCATACGGCCCCAGTTATTTATGTGTCATGTGTTGCATTTGCCTGTCCTTCAACTTAAAAAGACGCCTGCAATAGAACTGTCTTGGAGCAAAATCTGACAGATTTTTCGACAAAGTTTTCGGGCCAAGAAATGTCCTCGAAAATCATGCAGCCTCGCTGAGGCAACTGCTTTGTGCAGCACTGACCAAAAGGCTTCTCTATGTATTGTGGCCCTGAGACCCATAACTCAATCAGAGTTTCTCTGTCAAAGACGGAAGAGGCTCAATACGTCTCCTCTGAATAATGACAAAGTTTTCTTCCATGCCTTTTTCCACTGCATTATTTTTCCCATTTCTCATTCTGTAAAGAATTCTGTAACTCCAGGCAGGGAGCAGAGACAAGTCTGTAGTTCCTTTACACACTGCGCCAGTTAATCCAGTTAATCTATGCTTAATAAAAGTTATACATACTTACATTTTATTGTAATGGTTGCCAGAGGTGTTTTTGTTTCAGTACTGAGGAAGGAATAAACTTGTTTTAATAAGTTGTGGGTAGGACGCCAGGATAGTAGTTTTTACGGATGTGACAGAAGGATATTGGTATGAATGTCTTAGTTTTCCAATATTGTTGTTCCTGTTGGCTACTTCTCTTTTATTTTTGATTAAAGAGTGTTAGAGAAGAACAGTGTTTTTTTTTTTCAATGATTCCATTCATTAAAGTTCAAACCATCTGAGATGCTGTCTGCCTCCCTTGTTCCCTCCCAACCCTATTTCCTCTGAGCAGGGGTCGTCAGCCTATTATTTTACATTATCTGCCATCATCAAAGAGGATGGATCCACCGGCAGTACATGGTAGCGCTGCAGTTCTCCTGCACTGGCAGAGTGATTGATCTGCTCCTCTGCATCCTGATGAAAGAGACTACCTTTGTTCTTGCCAGGGGCCCAGCGCTTGCCCTGTTAAATCATCTTCTACCATCTGTCTCTAGTTGTCTCCATTAGACCCTGTTTTTTTATCAAACTATAGATTTTGGACCCAGTAGGGTTTCATACCTGTGGTGGGAAAACAGGAAATAGTTTAAGATGTCTAACCATGGGCCTTTGTGAATTGTATTAATAAGAAGAGCTCAATATTTTAAATAAGGGGGTTTCTGCACACAGTTGCGGTGAACACGTGGTATGACCTTTAGAATTATAACATTCATGCTTCTATATTGTTTCCCTATTTTCTGTATAAAAACAATTTCAAAATCAGGTAAAATTTCAGCTAAGGTCTATAATACTCGGCACTGCATTATTTCAACCAGGAAACTGTACTATATAATGGTATTCATTATTTGTATATGTTCATACTGTGTGTAGACTATACAGTAGCCCAGCTTGTAAATTTGTGACTATAATGTAATACCACCAGTCGCCTACAGATAGCGCCCCATTTCCATGCAAAGGGCAATTTGACAATGTCCCTAACGGCTTCCCGTCTGCTACGTCCATTACCGGAAGATTTACCTTTATCCTGACACGTAGCAACCACAACCAAGTTGGCAGTGGTCTGGGTAGATTTGTCGAACATCACGGGTAAGTATCAGCATTTGCGATGCTTTGAGGATAGAAACTGTGTAAGAAAAGTTAACTAGAACATTAAAGCTACTACTGACATAATGCGTGAGGTATGCATGCCAGGTCTCCGCAACCGTTATAGCTAGCGTTATTTAGTCAACGGTGCGTTAGCCAACTAATGATCACTAGCTTGTTTTGTATTTTTGCAAGGATTGTTGAATTATCCTTTAAAGTGGTTGTAATTGTCCAGCCATCTGATAGTTGATACTAACATTCGACTCACAATAGACTAATGACATCTAATTGTATCTTTGTTTTTGTGTGTGTGGCCAACGTTGCGTTAGCTAAGGTAGCTACCTTAGCTCCCAGTTACATTAACGCTAGTTAAATCCATGTGGAGATAACTGTCCTTAAGTTTACGAGCTATAATGTAGCTTTAACGAACGTTAACCGTGTCATGTTTTCATGAACGATTCCTCGTGTGATGTAATGTTATGATTAAAAATGTTATGATCTAACTTGTGCAGCGTCAAGTTATGGATATAGAAATGTTTGCTAGAACATTGTTAAGCTCCCTGTCGTGGCATCACCAATAGCAGTGTTGCCTCAAACTGAGGGACTAATTTTAGATGATAAAACCATGTTTAAATGTATTGATTAGGTAACGATGTGACTCATGTCGTCTTGTTAAACTTGTGACAGTCATTGTTTTGATGATCAAAGTGTACCAAAACAAATGTCATGGCAAGATGTATTTTTGAGATGATTCTCTCTAGATTGTGCTCTATGACAGAGAGCATATTTGTTCAACATAACAGTACTTTCAAATGTGTGTATATATATGTGTGTGTGTGTGTGTTTTTTATTGATACCTCACTGTAGAACAAAATAATCAACCTAGCTGATAAGTTGTGTGCCTGTTGCTGTCTGTTTTTCCAACAGAGTGAGAGATGTCAGGGTTTGATAATTTCAACACAGACTTTTACCAGTCGAGCTACAGTGTTGATGACCAAAGCCAAGGCTACAGCAACACTGAAAACCCCTACAACAAGTAAGGAAGCCTGAAAGCCCCCCTCGACTGATGCTCCCTCTGTTATGAGCCATTTCAGCTGCTGAAGACTTGCCTACCGAACACTTTGTTGCCTGGCTGAATACCTTATTTGACATCTTTTAAGTGCATTTGTGATTAAGGTGAAGGGCGTTTCATTCAAAGATAACTAGTGACCATTATTATTATGTGTTTCTCAGGCAACACGATGGTCAGTACGACTATTCCCAGCCCATGGGCTACTCTCCCCCAGGGATGATGCAGCCCCAGCAGCCATATACGGGACAAATCTTCCAGCCCACACAGACCTACACCCCATCCCCATCACAATCCATGTATAGTAGCAGCTTTGAAGACGAGCCGCCGCTGCTAGAAGGTAGGCCTACCACAACCTGTAGTCTGTGATTTCGATTAGCTATTATTACACTGTGTATATCGTTAACTGTGCTAATATTTGCTGGTTATTATCCTTCTCAAAACTGCAAATTGAATACCGTTGTTAGACTCTGGTCATGCTGTGGAAATTGTTCTGCATTATCAGTTCTTAGCCATGGACCCAAGACATTTCTTAAGGCGTGAAATTAAAGTTTCGTTCGACAGTTGCAGTCGCTTGCAGACTAAGAGGATGTCATATCTACAAGAGAGTTTTAATAGAATATAAATGACTGACCGATCAAAGGCTGGCTACCTGTCAAAGTGACTGCAAAATTGGCAGTATTTCACTTCTAGTCACACACATGAAAAACTTTTCATTGGCATACATGCTGATACTGAGCGACACCGATCTGTTAATTATGTTAGCCTTAATCTGTGGACCGAGCCTTCCAGGGTTCCATGTACGGTACATGCACTTCCTGTTTCTCACACTTTGTCAGGTTATTTTTTTCAAACTAGAGACTAAAGCTGAGAATACTTTGACCTAGACGTCAGTCTCCATTGCTCTTATTGTGTCCATTCCTGCGCTTGTATACGTACATGTGTGGCACCACACAGTGCTGTGGCACTGAGACCAGGTAAATTTAAATGTTGACGATCGCTGAAACCTAATTATAACTCTTTAGACGAAAAGGAGTTTGACCTAGAAAGGTGAAGAGTCGACACACATCGAGTCTATTCTGAGAAGAAATCACACTTTGTCAGACGAGAGACCTTTCTGTCTACATCTTCATGCAAAGTGCTGACTGAAGCTTCTGAGCATTCGTGGAAGACAGATGTTTCTTTTGTTGTATAAAGGCATAGTATTTACACAAAACCTGTTGCATATACTCTATATACCATTATAACTCTTCCAATTCTTTATTCTGTCACTATCCATTTTAAAGATCCTATACAACTCTTTACTTATTTGTGTCATATTCTGCCACTAACTATGTTTGATCATAGTTCTAGCATCCAATGTTTCCAATGTGTGTTTTCTCTGTTTTAGAATTAGGAATCAACTTTGACCACATCTGGCAGAAGACTCTGACGGTGCTCCATCCATTGAAAGCAGCAGACGGCAGCATCATGAATGAGACAGACCTGGCTGGTCCCATGGTCTTCTGTTTGGCCTTCGGAGCGACGCTTCTCCTGGTAAATCATTTGGATAACCGTAGTGAATAATAAATCTAAGGACTTGTATTCATACATTTAGATTAAAAAAAAAAAGTGGTGTCTGTGCATCCCTATTGCAAATATATATATATATATACACATCTGTACACCAACCTGTGCATTATTGTGTATAAGTGTGCATATCTATATCTGACTGTGTGGATATATCTTTTTACCCCTCTCTGTTAACAGTCGGGTAAGATCCAGTTTGGCTATGTGTACGGTATCAGTGCAATTGGCTGCCTTGGCGTGTACTGCCTGCTCAACCTAATGAGTATGACGGGTGTGTCCTTCGGATGTGTGGCCAGCGTGCTGGGATACTGCCTCCTCCCCATGATCCTCCTCTCCAGCTTTGGAGTCATCCTCTCTTTACAGTGAGTACACAGGAAAACGGTTAAGCTTATGAATGTTGACATAACTTGTAAATCAAGCAACGGCTTTTCTTTGTCTACGACGCCACTTCTGTCAGTAGTTTAATGATCATTGGTTGTTGTACAAATAGTTTAGCATTTAATAAAACCGTTTAAATGCAGTTTTGCTACAGTTAAAACAGTGAAAGGTAACTTCCTGCTTCCTTCTCGTCCTCTTTAGGGGCATGGTGGGAATAATACTAACAACAGCAATCATTGGCTGGTGCAGTCTCTCCGCCTCAAAGATCTTCATTTCGGCGTTGGCCATGGATGGACAGCAGCTGTTGGTTGCTTACCCATGTGCTCTCTTATATGGGGTCTTTGCACTCATTTCTGTCTTCTAAAAAAATCATTGTGTAACAGTTTGAAAAAGAAATGCTCCCCCGAATGGCACCAAGATATTTTTCTTTTCTTTTTTCTTTTAAGCCTCCACCTCTCACTACATTCCAACTTGACCATCTGCAGGCTGGAGTGTATCGTCTCACTCCTGTCTTGTCTCCACTTTGTTCCCCTCATACACCTTAAAGGAGAGGACTGTCAAATAAACTCTCCTGTGGACCATGTTGAGCCTTGAACGGCCTAGTGCAGTCGTATGATTTTAAGGACATGATGGCTCAAAGAAGCTAGCAATTATAGTTAATAGTTCACACACGGGAAACCCAAGGAGACAATTTAATTTGGACACCGACGGGAGACGGTTCTCAATTACTAAGGACTGATAACCAACCCTCAGCGAACCCTGCAGAGTGATTTGAAGCCAGTGTAAACGTGATTTTTGCAAAAGCTGTTTAATGTGAGCCTCGTCCGGCAAACCCCTACAGATTCGAAAGCCGCAAGACCAAGGGAAACACCCACTTTCCTTCTGCGCAAGACCACGGTAGCTAATTGTGCTTCACCACAGGACAATGTGGAATCTCCTCTTCTGTATCTTCTTTTCTCCAGGACTGAGCGAGTCATGAATCTCATCATCTGCCCATCACAGCAGTGATCTGATCTTTGTTGTAAAATCAGCAGCTCTACTATATCTTCTCATGTAACGTTTTGTTGTATTCTCTTTAGATTCATTTGAATTTTGATACCATTCAAGAAGAAAACACAGTTTGCACAAAACCAAACCCATTTGATGTATTGAGGATTCAAACTTTTAGAGATACTTTATAATTCTAGGTACACACACGTCTATATAGGTTGTTGGTATAATTTGCATCCTTAACATTTCTCAGATCTTTTATTTGAGAGCCGACTCTGTATGCTTTGATGTTTCATCTGTTGTTCCTGTCTTCTCATGCACATTAAAGTTGTCTTTGAAAGTGATCTGCCTTGTGATATTAAAAACATGCATAATATGGTCAAGCAGATAATTGTAAGAAGTGGTATAACCGCTTTTAAAGAGAGACTGAGACAGGCTTTTTCATTTCTCCTGTGGACCTATAGCTGTCTGCTCTGTTAGAGGAAAGGCAGGCGTGCACTGGAAGAAGTCGGCGTATGATGCATAATGACACTTTGTCACAGCTGGTCGGTAGATCACAGGAAATATCCTGCATGCTTTGAATCACGCTATTGTCCTTTTCCCTGCTTCTTAGGTCTGAAAGACCTTTCAAGGTTTGAAATGACATTAGTAATTGAAAAGTGAATGCAGACATTTCCCTGTGAACATTCACCTCCAGCACTAAAGTCTGGTCAGGTGAGAGCAGCATTATCCACACATCACCTCTCCTGCTTCTCTAAGAACGTTTTCACATCTTAAATCCATTAAGATGTATTATGTATTCTCAAAGGCTTTCTACCTCTAGTGTGTTCAGGATGGGTTGGTTATACTTATTGGGTGATTTCTAATTTTTCAGCTGAGCAATTCATGGCAAGCTTCATTTAATGCATCAACTAGGCAGAAGTTATTGACAAGTACAGCATGTTTTTTCAGTTTTAAACACCATTGCACATAATGCAGCTCTACGCTACCCTAAAAATTCTGACACATTACAAATAGATGGCAGGATTTTTATCTAATGGCGTAATTATGATACGGCGCCGCTGAATGTAATTTCTGTTTACTCGTGTGTGTTGCCCTTTGACCGCAACACCAGAGGATCATCTTTTAAGCAAAAACCACAAGAATATCTTATCAATATCACTTATTATTGCAGACCAGGTTATTTATGGAAGTTTGTCTTCATTTTTTCATGATCTGTGAAACTACTTGTGTTTGGTAGGATAGAAACAACTCCAACTGATGGTGTGTGGAGGAGATGGTCAGCCCACAGAAGAAGAAGAAAAAACACATTGACTCTTCTAAGTAAAGCTTTAAAATGCAAGAACGCTCATAATTTAAACAGATTAATAGAATTTCATGGTTGGAACACAACTCTCTCTTTTTTCTTCTCCCTTCTGGGTTTTCTGTGCCCCAACATACACTAAACATATACACAGATGTAAACATGTACACAGAGGGGCTCCTTGAATGCACGCTAACTCACCTAGGAGAAATGAATAATTGAAAAATGAAAATGGAGTGCTTTTCGTTTTCCAACAAACTCAACATCAAGGAGGATACTTTGCATTTCAAGTAACGGGCAAAGTCTGCTCTCTCAGGCCACTCTCTCATTTGGCTAAGTGTTTTATATATCTTCTGTATGTACAATCTGTTTGTATGTAGCTTTAAAAAGTAGATTAAATTTACTTGTAGTTTAGTGTCAATTAGATTCTCAACGTATGAAAGGGTTCAGTGTTGCACTTTCATGGGGATTCTTTAGGGTTTCTCTCTAAATAGAACATTGCTTGTATACAGTATGTGTCATGAATTGCTTTTTCCGAGTTATGTTGTGCACACACACACTGTGGTGCGGGTCTCGAGTGCTACAAATTGTTCTGCAGTTTTGCATCTTCACAGCTCTGGGGAGCTCAGAAACAGTTCAAGATGTTGTGGGTATATGATTGAAGTGGGCAGGATGTTGACATTCACGCACCCCTCGTGTATGTAGTATCTGGTTTCAGCCAGTGTGCAGTCGGGTTTCAATGTCTTGCATCTGGATTCACTCAGGGGTATCTCAAATTCTCACATTTTCCCTCTTGGGCCTAGAGAGGGAATTAATTCCAAAAATCCATGTTTGCCTTAAATCAAGTCCTTATTTGATCCTCCTCCCCATCTGATTGTCCAAACTCTAGGGGTTCCCTAATTGACAGTAGGTGCTGAAGTGAACGTTACAGATTCTCTATTTTAGTATTTTATCATTCCATGAGGCCAATATGGTTTCAGAATGTGCTGAATGTGCTGCTGCGAGCCAAGCTTTGACAGCTGCAGGACTTCCCATCCACAATGTTTTGACAATATTACCATGGAAACTTGGATTATTTATGTTCGACAGAGCTGGATTTAACCGAGTTGTCAGTGCGTATATATCCATCTATTTAGATCAGGCGATGAGTCAATGATTCACTGTGTTCACAACACACTGGATGCAACAATAGAAGCTTGAAGCCAGAAAAGTGAACCTCAAACAAGTTGGCTGTTTGGGATGTTCATGGAGTATTTACAGCAGGTGATGGAAATCTTGATAGGAGCCAGATGGCTGTTGAAAGACAAGACTTCCTGTTTTTCATCACCTCGTGAAACATTTACACCCAAGCGCCTCCAGATGACAGTGTTGAGTTACAGCCTGTCCTCTTGGCTGATTGAATGTTGTTATTGCGGTGTTCACTGGCTTAGAGTCTGACATTTCCCCTGGAGAAATAACTACATCCCCACATCTTTTTTCGAAACTTCCTTATTGTCATAATCAGGGAAATGATGGCTCACTCTGGATCAGATCATCTTATGAGGAGCTTCAGTCTAACTCTCCCAGCTCACTACTCAGACTGCATTATGGGTCTTATGTCTACACATTTGTTTGGTTTAGTTTGTAGGATAATCTCATTTTACATAACGTAGAGGAACATTTGGTGGGCACATTTTATTTAGGTGCCTCAAGTATCCTGAATACACATGCTGTACTTTGACTATAGGTGGGCCCTGAGAAATCCAAAACAGTCCCTGATGTTGTCTCTGTTAACACATATTGCACAATACAACACCATCACTGTTACTAAACCTAAATGATTTAAGTGAGATTAATGTCAAAATATTGCTGAATGGTATAAGGCTTTTTATTTTTGGTCGTGGAAAGAAAGTTTTGTTAATATTAGTCATCACTTGAATAAATAAATCGAATGAACATGCAATAACGCTCCTGCTGCTACCACTGTTCCTCCCATCACTACTTCTTTAAAATGTAGCAGCATCCTAACCTTCAAGCTGTTTACGGTATAGCTCACTAGTTGACTGCCGCTTGTCTCCGGGGAATAAGGGCCACCGTACCATTATGTTCTCTAATGGAGGATAATCTCACCTCCATCTGACCGGCCTCAGACACAGTCTGTTCTGCCCAGCAAACTGGCCCGACCGACTGGTGAGTTAGAGCAGCTCATGATGCACTCGTCTCTGCTAGAAAGAAATACATGCGAGACGAGCTGGTTGGATGAGAAGAGAAGGAGAGGAGGGAAACAGATGGGAGTTGTACTAAATAGAAAAAAGTTCTATCAGCAATTCAAATTCACAGCATCCAGATAAATATAAATATATGTTGATGCCCACTAGATTTAGTCTACATGTAACTCTTAGATTGCTACTGCTCTGCATTTACAGCTGGAAGCTGTATAATACATTTTTATGACACTGTATGTCTTTTTAATGTGATCTCATACACTAGTCATGAGCTTAAAGGGGAACTACGTCCTTTTTTCCAAATTCACGGTCTAGGACAGTCCAAACATATAAGAAAAACTGCAGCAATATTCTCTTTGCATACAAATTCATCACTCAAAAAAGAAAAAAGAAACTCTGAAGTTTTACTGAATGACTTCTGAGAATAAATGCATCAACTCATTAAAGCCCACCATACATAGCCTAAGATGTACTATTTAATATTTGTGTCTTTGGTAACCCCGAGTGATAACATACAAAAAAATACAAAGTGAAGACGGTAATGCAAAAAATGCAACAGACACTTTCCTTGGGATTGTTTATTTTTTTACACACTTGTGAAATCTGAATATTTTAGAATTAGCTATAATCACATAAAATATACTGCACAAATGGGCTTTAACATTTAAACCATCATCTCAACAAAAGCATACAATCAGTTTAGATGATATTCTTTGGTCTGCTGCACGGTCAGACGTATAGCCTACTGTGATGTGTCTTCATTATTTGGTAAAAGGTGAGAAAGTGTTTCTGTTTTTAAATGGCGGCCAGCAGCAGATGTATCTGGATAGCACATAATAAATGTGGCCTGTGTTTGCGATGCGCTCCAAAAAGCCTCACAGCAATGAGGCTGATTAGGATGTTATCTTCACAGAGAGAGCAGACAAGCCACAGGTGGAAATGCAGCGATTGGTATTCAGCGCCGCAGCGCCGCCTTTTAATGTATCTGCAAAGCCAACAGCACATGAATATTCACAAAGCAACTGTTAGCATAGCACTGAGTGTGATTTTGTCCTGCACTTCATTAGGCTAATTGTCCCCCCTCATTGCACTGAGGCCTCTTTTAACAGTTGATTCAGAACTCAATGAACCAACGCAAACACTGCAAGGGACGATCAGCAGAGTCCAGCTGAGGGAACCTGTGTGTGTGTGTGTGTGTGTGTGTGAGTGAACATTAATGCTTAATCATGTGTGTTCATTGGTGGGTGGGTATGTACGGCATGTGTTTGGGGGGGGGGATCTTCTCCTGTGCAAAACAATATGTGCCTATACTAAAGATGTTGGAGGTCACAAATGCACACAAAAATACAAAGATGCAGATATGTTCCACGTAATCTCTCAGTGATTTTCCACAGATGAATGTACACAAGCATGTGCAGAAACACACACACATAAGCCTAGATAGATTGTATTTTTGTAACGACAGTGAAGAAATGGTGCAGATTGTTTCCACATTTATGTAGATTAAAGGGGACATATCATGCTCATTTTCAGGTTCATACTTGTACTTTGAGTTTATACTTGAATATGTTTACATGCTTTAATGTTCAAAAAACACATTGTTGTTCTTATACTGTCTGTCTGAATATACCTGTATTCACACTATGTCTGATACGCTCTGTTCAAGCGCCTGTCTCTTTAATTAAGCCCCCCGATAAAAGCCCAGTCTGCTCTGATTGGCTTGTTGTAATAAGTCTGCACGTGACATTAGGAGGTGGAGACAAATCTGAATGGCTTGTTGCATCACATGTTTTCTGATCTCGTCTACCTCTCAAAAACAGAATGTGTTGTCTTATTTCATAGTTTGTTAGTTCATAATTATATCAAATGGCTACATTCAGTTTAGGTGGTCCAGGGCTTTGACAATGCTTTATGCATGAAAACTCAAACTATCTATTGTTTAAAAAAAGGCAAAGACAAGGTTTCAACAACACTTTCATACTTCATCATTGTCTCGGCATCATCGTGGAGAAAGAGTCAGAGAAAGTTGAATGATCAATATAGTGAAACTGGGCGCAGACAATCAAACTTTTACGAGACAACTATAATAAAGAAATGTTGCAGGTAGCGCAAAACATTGATTATTGATTACATGATTATTCATTTGCCATGTTGAAGTATCCTACTTCCATTAGGCACATTGCATGGTAGCCTCAGCCATCGTTGTATGAATGTGTTAAGGAATGAGTAAATGATAAAATGGAGTGTACGGTGTTTAGAGTGGTCGGAAAATGAGTAAGCTACTATACAAATGCAAGTCCATTTTACCATTTACAGCAGTTACGAGCCACGACAGTGACGCTTTGTGTTCAACTTGTGACAAAATGTGCTCCAGGAGACACTACTGCAACTACCACAGAAGCGGTTTTGAGTACTTTGCCAGGTGTTTAAATTACTGTACGACTGTCTGACTCTATGAGTCACTGTGATAGCATTGCAACAAGATGCAGTCAAGAACCTTTACAGGTGTGTTGATGGGCGCAAGGGCCATTGCCACCTCCATTGAGAGAATTCTCTCCTCTCCACCATAGAAGGTTTTCAATGCGGCAAAGAAAAGTAAATAATTGTGAAGGGACCATGAACAGATTTTGAATGGCTCATGGTACGATTACTCCTTAGATAGAAATAAAACCCAGACAGAGGAATTTAAAAAAATAGAGCACCTAATGGAGAGTGAGCCAAGCAGTGTCTAGTGGAGGACAAATAATTATCAGATTTAAGCACAGTATTACATAATCATTTATATAATATGATATTATCATAACAATTTAGCTTCGACATAATGCGAATAGTATAAATAACAATGACTCTCCCGTCATTACAGACCATTTGTCAGTATTCTGTGTTTAGCCTCTCAATAATCTGTCTGAATGACAGGATTTTACTCTTCACTCTGGCCAGTGGAATTGTGCACAGCTCCAGATTAGAGCAGCTACAAAAGCTGGAAACCCATCTGGTCTTGCTGGGGGCGTTCTTATTCAATATGCATGACATAAGCATAATAATTCAGAACATCAGCAGCAAGCAGCAACTCAGCTGACGTCATTCCCTATGTGTGCTTTCATTAGTAGAAATGTGACTCATCATTTATATTCCATTCTTGTGCTTCCCTCTAACTTTTATGTTACCCACACCTCACGATATTATATCTGTGCATAATAGACTACTGTTAAAAAACGTACCATTACTCATCGATATTTTAAGTCTTTTTACTTGCAGTACCCATCTGATGAAATATAAATATACTTAATCATCTTGCCTTTTTATTTATTAATGAAAGCTATTGCTATTTATAGAAAGCGCTGTGTTTCTCTGTAACTTAACTAACAGCTCCATACCATTGCAGCAGATCAATCAAAATCCCAGATATATACACAAAGAGATGAATGATCAGGCTAAATAAGTGTTTATGCTGAACTGATTCACCCCTTACTCACTGGATCCTCTGGTAACTATGACATTTAAGCAGCAGTCCCTAATATGTTTTGAACATTAGATGCATCATGACGTAGTGGTTCAGAGTGTATAGTGGTATGACCCTGCATTTGAAATGCTGTATCTTACATAGCACAAATGTAGTGCATTGTAAACTTGGCCCTCAGAAAACATGTGCATGTTATGCATAATATGTAAGCGTGCACGTTTCATGTTTTTCTGCAGTAAATAGAGAGCACAGGGCACAGGTGAGATTGTACTGTAATTCTTTTTTTCTCCCACTTTTTCTTTTTGCCACAGCCTACCCATCGTATAGCAGTTTGATTTATTCTATACTGCTCAGTGGGGTAAGGATAACAACATGATTATTTCAGGAGTCATCAGCTCAACAGTAAAAGTAGCACAAGCTAAGGCAGCAGCAGTAGCTTGAACCACTCCCTCCTTCCCTCTGGGATCCTGGAAGTAATTGGCAGCACGTCGGAGAGCTACAGAAGGATCTATGGACCTTATTGAACCTTAAAGGGAAGAGCTCAAGCAGAAGAAAAACATCCTGACAGGGCCTTGTATAACCTTGTGGCTTTAACTATTCATAAAATGGCCAGCGAAAAAAACATAATGCTGAGTTTGACAGGCTGGAGAAACATACACAGAGAGGAAAAAGACAGAATTTAGATTTTTAGATGGAAAATCAAACCGATGCATCGTTTACAGCCTAGATAGTACGGGGTCAACCATTGTTACAAGGTCCAGCTCTCATGCTGTATTATGTCATTTCAAGTGCAGCTAGAACATGTCTTTAACTTTGCTGGCACCAAACATTCATTTAGTGCATCAAAAGGGGAGAAGATACAGGGACTCTTCAGTGGAGGTGGTACAATCTGCTGCAACTCAATTTGCACTGGGATCTGGGAGTCTGGTAAGTTTCGTTGGCATATTAAGCAATTAGAACCCCTTTACACCCGTCATTAATGTGTGTCTCATATCCAGATTGTTGCAGATATAATACAACCAAATTAACCTGCACACCTACAATGGCTGCATATCGTTTTTAGAATTTAACAAACCACTGTATACTTTTTTTAAATTACAGGAAGACTCAGTGAAATGTAAATAGCTAACAAGCTAGTGATAGCAATTCGTTTCCAGTACGGCTAGGGGCGTTGAGCGTTATAATTTGACAACCAATCAAAGCATGCTCTCAGATACTGGACAATGAATGGAACGCTTCCAGGCTGTAAAGGAAACAGCTCACTGTGCCAGGAAGTTGGCATTTACTTCAGATGAATAGTTTGTAAATGGCCTTATTTTATTTAATCAGTTGAGTTTTGTGACAATTCTTAGTAATCTGTATGTTGCACAATACATTTATATGTATTAATATACTGTACATGCACACACAGATCCACTCTCCATTGTGTATGTGTGTTTTTGACTATATACTCATGAACACGGTTATCTCAATGATAGAGGTTAAAAAGCTCTGATATTAAACAAATTGCACTGCTTTTGCCCAACAGCGACTTATTCTTCTCCCTGCATTCCACTCAATCTATGAGAGACTCTGCAAGGTCCCTAATTATTGTGAAGAAACTCTGCTGAAATAATCCCTGGTATTCACTGAGTTATATCATGTACTAAAATACAAACTAATACTTCTTGTGCAGCAGGTTACATGCTTGTCAGGGTCATGGCAAGTAATGCGCCAATAGTTTTGTGAGATGGATATAACCAACACATTTAATGTTTTGCACCTTTTATTATAACAAAGACCTAATCTGTCAAACCGTATATTTATCGTAAAAATTATAGTTTTTATGAAAACAGAATTTAGGACAACATGGTGAAATACCTATATAACCAGATTACCAGATAACTAAAAATGTTAAGCATTTTAGTTTTGTTTTTTACAATCATACAATTATGGTAATCATTTGACTGTTTCACTTCCTCGTCATTATCCCTGTCTCTCTCATTGCTCTCTCCTCGCAGTACTGTACAGGCAGTGCCTCTCTCTGTCTTCAGCCATGCATGCATGATGCACATCTTAATATCAAATGAGATCATTGTGCTCTGTTTGTTAGGGCACTAATTACACAGAGCAGAGAGCTACTGCTTCTAGAGCAAAGTAGGCTATTACATGTGTAATAGTACCAGGGGGATGGACAGTAGGCCACATGACTCTCACTGCATCTTCAAACTTTGATTGAACAGTGAATGTTGAACTATGTTTAACCACTTTTATGGGTTATGGGTTTATGGGGACTCTTATAAAGACTCATTTATAATTACCTACTCTTCTGATCAGCCAACATGTAGTACATGTCATAAAGCTGGAGTGAGGCTTTGTATTTAATGTGTATCTCGACACAATTTGTTTTTTGCATTGAGTGAATGTTTGCAGGGATTGATGAGGTCACAGCCCAGACAGCAAATACCAATTATATACATATTGTATTCTGCATCCACATAATACATTCAAAACCTCTGTTAATATTTGGACTGAGCACTACAATATCCTCTTTGTTCACATAACACCCCGATTAGTAGCACTCGTCCTTCTATCTTGGGGCAAATTGTGCAACATATCCTTCATAATAACAGTGTCCAACCTGGAGTAGGCATGGGAACATTCTCTCCGGCTGCATCCTAATGGCAGATTAAAACACTATGGGTCTAATTGATGCTAATCAACACAACTAATTACTCCTCCTAGATAAACAAGCTTCTCATTAGTACAGCAATTAGCCAGCTAATGAAACCCTTGTTTTTGGATGACTTCTCAATGTCATAAATGATAAGGGGGATCAAGATCAAATACTTAGAAAACAGGGACATCTCCTAACAAAGGGTGCATGAGGAAAAAGTCTTGACTCTGTAAGGGACTTTGTTTGTTGATTTGTTTGCTTGCATTTGAGGTTCTTCGCACCACTAGCAGCCTTAATTACAAAGCAATAGTGCTTACTCACACTAAAGTCCATCTTCAAGTAGATTTCAAATAATCAAACTTTGCCTACTCAATTTTGCTCGATTGTCAGTAGAGGATCTCAGATACCACAAATAATGCAGAGTCCACAGTCATGTCAGCAAGACTCTTTTTTTGTTTGCTCATTTGGTGCAAAAATGACTTGACTGCTGGTAATGTATGCTTAGGCATGTAGTATGCTGTGACTGACCTCCCCTTGTTAGATAAATCATACTATGTGTTCTCTCGTTATTAGGTGTGTTTAAAGCACACTTTGCCGATGTCAAATAAATTATCTCCTTCCAATAACTGTTCATTAGTAATGGTATTTTGTCATTAGGTTTGCCATACATTGCATTATGTTCGAGGACGTATAACTGCATTTTTGCCAATAAATATTTCAAAAAGTAATTTCTGCTTGTTGGTCAACGTGGAGCTTTGTGCTGCAATTTAAGTGTCAAATTGGCTGTTTTACAGTATATTAGTTGTTTAATTTGTGCAAGTGTTTTTATCACTCTGTGCTGTTAGTTGAGATTGATATCAGTTTGTTCTTGCCTAGATGACCGTCCTCATTGTTCTTCCACTTTGGAGTGTCTTTATTTTTTTATTTTTTGTCTCCTCACTTGTATTGACAGGTGCGTTGGGTAATGGTGACTCAACATAGGAAGAGCATCACTCTAACTATGTGAATAAACACACCAAGGCATTATAATCACAGACTGATTTGCCACCACAGATTTAACCAACACAATCTTCTTCATACATGAGGATATGTTTTTTTGGTCTTTTGGAAATTGTCTTTTGTGCTTATTATTGTGGTTGTTTTAAAATACTTGTGCCTGTTTAAAATACTTGTGCCTGATTGTTCAGCGAGGCAATTTGCATTTTACTGAATATATATTTTTTAATATGCATGCAGTCTTGTGACCCTGTGAAAGGTCCGTTTCTCTTAGCTGAAGAATGTAGCAGGGTGTATACGTATTGTGACTAAAAGAAAGAGAGCATCTGGAGAAAAATGATAGAAAGAGCTCTCATTCCTTTTTTGTTTTGAGGCTGAACTATTAACATATGCAAACACACTCCATACTTAGTCATTATGTACGTAGCTAGCTTGCAGCTAACCTCTATGCAGATGTGGTATTGGCTGTTTGCAGTGAATAAACAAAACAAAAAAGAATCCAGCAGTCAAATTTCCACATTTTACAAAAACTGAACAAACAACGAGAAAAAAAAGAGCTATTTGCACAAATAGCAGTGATGCGATCATTACATTTGATCCACAGCATCAGATGAAAAGAATGTTTCAATGTGTTAGAACTGGTGGAGTTGAGTAGGAGAAGCAGTTTGGCCGATGATGGAAATTGTGGTGTGAAGTTTCAGTTGGGGTGGTTTTGCCGCTGTGTGACTCATCCCATCACATCATCATCATCCCACAATACCTATTTCCCAATTGGGTGTGTGCATATGTGGGTCTGCCTATTCGTGAGATCTGCACATTTATAATGTACCAGATAGCATGGAAAGAGAGGGCAGAAAAAACGTGACATACTCCAAAACGTCATTGACCTTACAAAACGAGTGATTATGCATGAGTTCATAAAAGGTGCATTTAAATCAATATGAATATTTAGGGTTACTAACCCAAACCCTTTTAAACCCACTCCCACCCCCACAATAATAGAAAAGTAACAATAAGTTATGCGTGCGTATTCAATTCACACAAAATATATTGACATATTTTTCAGTTTCCCAAGGTTTTTCTCTTCAAACATTTGCTGAGAAGAAGGCTCTTTTAAAGCAATGAACTCCATGGAAACACCCACCTAATTTCTTTCAATTAAATCATATATAAATATAAATCATGAATTTATATCACATAAAATGGTGTCCAAACTGAGTGCAGGTGGGTTTATCCTCAATTGCATCCATGTTTGTGTCCACAATCAGCAGACGCTGAGCAGTCCACTCAAAACTCATCCAGGTATGAGTATTAAAAAAGCATTTCTCTTCCAGTGTTTGCTAACATCCAGTCAACTTCTCGCTCTCTTTATCTCACGGAAACATTTTTCTTTTAGGTTCTTTTTTTTAGGTTCCATTGGCTGAATGCAGGCGACTCAGATCCTTTGGTTGGAAACTGTCGCGATCTTTAACGGCATTTTGCTGTGAAGTCTTTTATAACTGGAAACGTTTTTAAATACAGGGATCAGGGGCTGAGCCAGACGTTGTAAACATTCGGGGCTCAGCCCAAGCCTTGGAGGGTCCGAGGGCATCCTACCCTAGGGATATTATATTTCCCCATTAATGGCAGCTACAGCATATGCACAAGCCATTTAATATTAAAATGCCTAAAGATCTATACATCATTATGGAAAAAAACATGATAGTTGCCAAAGAAATACTAAACCCGTCGAGCCTACATCCTATATCCTACACCCCTCACCCAAGCAAGTGTGTGTGTTAAGGTGTGTGTGTGTTCCTTTGGGTGAACACAACTCTACACTAAGCCGTGTTCTCAGTGCTTAGTTCACACCAACCACTTAGCACATGATAGGTTGACCCCGAAAGGTCACAACACAGCATGTATCCATGGTGACAGCTTAGCCTGTAGAAAAACGAGCTGGGATCAGAACTGCAAACTGAACTAAATTGGCACGCAAATCTATGTGTGCAACCAAATAAAAACACAAACATATGCACACACATTGCTGTCAGGATGATGTTGGAAACGAAGGAGGAGAATGATATGAGGGCGAGAGCGAGATGGAGGAAGTAAGGATGAGGGAGAAGGTTTAAACTGAAGACCCTGCTGAGATCCTCTCTTCATTCTCCCCTTTTATCCTCACTGAGCCGCCCAGAACGGACGGACTAGCAGACGTGTCCACTTCATATCCACATGATTTTTTTTATAGACTTTGGTAATTGAAAAGACGTGTCACCTGCCCCTGCCCCCCCCCCCCCTCTTAAATAAAACCTCTTAATCTCAAATGATTTTACTGCTGCACTTTGTGATCTCAGCAACTGAGCGAGCTTAGCCATCAGACCGGATAAATACAGGTTGGTGAGACAGCGAGACTCATTTTTCAAGCTTGCTTTTGCAATGAATTTGCAAAATATTTTTTCACGGTTATAATTAACTGTTTGTCCTTTAAGGTCCTAGTCCTTACTTCAAACATACATTACAGGAAAACTGGATGCTTGTCAAATTTCCTGCTTAGATTGATTTCAAATCCTGCCCTCGTTAAAACTGTATAGGTTATATAAAGATATGTCTTCACTTCCCATGAGTTGTATTTATTTCTTTACCGTAGAGCACCAGTTATCAACACAAGATCCTGCTCTCCTCACTGTATATGGATCACAATCAGTCCCTATTCCCTGGAGGAGATTGCCTCTGTTCATGCCATGTTGGACAAGTGTGTTGTATCAATAAACAAGCTCACGCAGGAAATACTTCATCGTATGCCAACACAATCATCCATCCCCAAGGGCAAAACATTGCAGATTACAGTAAGTGAAGTAATAGTGTTTAGACAGACACACAGTTAGCAGCATGAGTTGCCATGCATTTATTCAACAGGAGAATCTGTTTTTTTGCCAAAACAATTTATTTTGAACTGCACACAAGCTCTCCTCCCTATCAGACCACAACATATGTAAAATGGTGCATCTGCAGTGTATGCTTTCTGTTCCACATCATTTTTTGAGGTAGGTGTTTTAAAAGGTTTTTCTTTTTTTAGATTGCAGTGGCTGTGAAACCTCTATAATCCATTTACAACGAACTGAGGATTTGTCACTCGATTCCGTTTCACTCTTTTTCTCTCTTGCATAAAAGAAGAAGAGAGTAGGATCTCTCTCTCTCTCTGTCTGTCTCTCTCTCCATGTCACTCTGATTGCCAGGGGAATGAGTCACCCTGTTAAATAGAACATCTGTGTTCCACATATCAGCTGTGAAAACAACAGCTGGGTAAATCATAAAAACAATATAATTAAATAAGTTAACGAGGGTTGCACAAATAAGACAGGGTCGTCAAAATTATCAGCAAAGAGCATTCCCTTCTGACCATATAGTCACAGGTGTAGTTTTACTCTTTTGGAAAGCTAATCATTAATTACTTATAAAGCTGATCTATTTTGAATGCCAGTTTGTTTACTAGTAAACCATCTAATACCAATTACCTTGGCTTAAATTATTCAAAGATGCAAATAAAATGGTACTGGGCATCCATGTGGCCAGTTGCCACAATGTGAAAACCCAACTGTTAGTTTTGTTTTCATGTAGTGTTTTAGTAATGCAGGCACTGTAAAGCATGTTGAGATTGTAACTGCTATAAAAGACAGTAAACCTGAATTTGTTAAGGTAAAAACTACATTATTAACTGTCTGTATGCTGAGACATCGTTATATTTCTCCACTGAACCTTGATGATAACACAAGCTGTGGTTGGTGTGAGATTTGTGACAAAAATAGTTTCTTAAGATTCGCATTTCTCTGGATGACTGAAGGGATTTTTTTTTGCCAACTCATTTTGTGCTGGCCAACACATAAATGAGTTCTCAACACGGGAGAAGTTCACATGTAAAAACATTACAGAGTCTGGTCCAAATAGATTATCAGGTTAAGAAAACGTCTATAGAAACTTTTCAATGAGGAAGAAATTCAAAGGAAGTTATGGTGACATCAGGTTTCATTGCTTCACTCATTGTTGATCTTGTGGAGCTTTAAGCTACAACCAAGAAGATCAGATAACCATTCTGAACATTTACACCCCAGTATTCCCACTAAACAGGCCATTTAAACTCAGCATACCTGTCATCAAGAGCTTCTTTGGTCAAAAGTGAATATTTATGATCAAATATCTGATGTAGTTGTTTAGGATGAACATAAGGCCCAAAACACCAAACCGTGTTTGGAAGCAGCGAACTACAAACATATATTTAAATCTAGGCCTACTTCTATTTATCTTGCATCATTTTTATTGATTAAGTATGTATCTCACATATTAAAATCCCACATCACTTTCAGCAGCATTTCAGTGAAATGTCTAAAAACCATGCGTGTGAATTTATCACATGTGAAATACACGAGATGCAGGTTTTTTTTGCAAGTGGGTGATTCTAAAACCAGTTTATCATTTTGGTAAGCTTACCCCTCTATAGATTGAAAGATAGAGAAGATTCTCAGATTAAATATGACCATTTAAAAAGCCACATTTAAAGTGCCTTTTGAGAGTGTTTTTATATCTTAGATTAGATTAGAGAGTTCACAGAGAACAGAGAAGACGTAAGGATGCAAAGGAGATGTAACAACTGCTCCTCTTGAAGGTTGGCTTGCCCTGGATGTGTCCGAGCAGGTACAGGTTTAGAGTCCACTATGGGAGCGCAGTGTTAGAGGGGAACTATGTTGTATAAAGCGTCTTGTGGCTCCAGAGGGAGCTGTGTGGACTCTGATGATTTGCCTCAAGTTATGTCACCTGAGGTGACATCGGTTGGGGCCGAAAACTACAAGTTTGAAAAAGACATAAATCTTTTGGAAGCTAGCAGCTTGAGGCTACATTAGCTGCTGCTAGGACAACATACTTGAATCTTTGCCCGAATTTTGCATTGTGGGTAATGTACAAGGAAATATAAAAGACGATATCTCTGGTTCTGCTGCATCAATTTTGATCATTTTTGATAACTGTCCATCGTGAGTCTACCAATGGTATAGGAGTGCAATGCTAAATCCGTGGAGTACCTTCTTAATGATTGTACATCTTAATAGAGCCTAACTGTTGCACTGAAGTTAATGTCTTTCTTCTGACTTTACCACAAGAAGATCTTTCATCTTCCTCAACGCAAGTGTTTTGCACGTACAACAGCAGCGGCGGTTGACTGTTTTCCCCTTGCAGATGTATATAATAGTACAGTGAGCACACCACACTCATTCCTATCTTTTATGTTTTTACCTGCTCGCATTTACCGTTCTGTCTCATCGCCCTGTGGGTGTTTGTGTGTCAGCCTTGCATCAAAGAACTGGTGCACGAAAGTCGTTTCAGGTCGCCTGAGTTTACTGTTTAGAATATAGGGAACACACACCTACTAATTAGCACAATCACCATTTCTATTCTAACATCAGATATGCAGAAATAGAGTTTTCTGGTTTAGGAAAAAAAGCTAAACGCTGCCAATGGTGAACCTGTCCATTCTGCAGTCACTTTGTTGTCAGCTGATTGGTGTTTGTAAGGCTGATCTCCTCTAAAACCCTCTTTTGCAGCTAGCAGATCATATTGCCTCGTCAGCTATCAAATCCTAAGGTCAATGTGGTCAGTTCACTTGAAGGTTGCGTTCATGCCTCGCTCCCCTTATGTAAAGCAGATATTGATACTGAAGATCAGAATCTTTAGGCCTTGCTTTTAATGTGGAGAGTACAAGCTTTTGCACATTAGAGCATCTGCATCTCAGATATGGTGGTGGTTTGTGCTGTGACACTGTCGCCATTGTGGGGCAAAAATGTCACAATAAAGCAATGAGTGGGAAGGAGCAAAGTCAGACAGTTTGCCACTTTTTCTGAACTTCAAAATCATCCCTTGTATGCCATGTAAAGTGGGGTCCTGTAATAAGCAGCATATAATTCCTAAAAACAGTATTTCCATGTTAAATCTGACAGTGTCTACTAGGCTCAACCAGTCTAATATTTATAGTACAGGCCTTTAAAACTTCCCAACGTAACGTCCCATAATAACACTGGGTGTGGCACGGTTATTGTGAAATTTGAGAGCTTGTGTGCCATAAACCACAGTTCAGTTTAACCTATTTTTTTATACTGGAGAGGTTGTGCTGTTCCAGTACAGTAGTTTCAGAGCTGATTGACATGAAACATAATTGCAACCAAGAATAGTCTTTTAAAGTGATATTTGCTGCGTGCCTGTGTGATGGTAACTTTTAAAGGAATGTGCTTTTGGCTCATATTGATTTATGGTTAAAATATGTTGAGAGAAAAAAAATTGACTTTAATGGTTTTTTACCAGCACTCATTTAAACTGAGACAGCACCAAATGTCTTACTGCAGCGAGTTTCTCACAAAACACTGGTGGTGCAGGCAACATAATGACATCCGTAAAAGTACAATTTAACACACAGCATAAAAAATGTGACATAAAACAAATCTGAATTCATGTATTTAATGCCGCATTGCTGTGGATATAAGTTGTATATCAATGGGGCTCATGAATGAAAGGTTTCGTATAAGTAGTTGCGATTGTTAATTACTTTTCATTTAACCTGTTGGAGTAACTTGACTTTGACTTTACTCAAAATAGATTTGGTTGTCCAAACTTTGTGACACTCACTGTATCTCCCGTGTTGGCATGCCACACCCATCCTGCCCCTCATCTATCTTTGCTTCACAAAATAAAACAATTTGCAGCTACAGTTAAATCCACAAAAGATAGAGAGACACTTTGTGTCGGTATGGAGGTATGTATACAAGCACTTACAGTGAGAATTTACATAAGCATAAGAACACTTTCTTTTGTACAGCAAAGCAGAAATGCGTCCCAAATGCCATCCACAAAATAGTAAATTATCATCCAGACTTCCTGCCTAACAGGGGCGGTGTAGCCGTGTTGGAATATAGACACTAAGTGTGTGCTCTGACTAAATCTGCAAAATACACAAGAAAATCAAAGACATTTTCACATGATTCACACAAATGGCACTTTTATTGTGTGTATTGTGTGTATTTCAAAGCGTTGATAAATGTCTCTATTCACATATTGTTCTTCAATCAAACGTGGCCAGTATAAAAAACTGGCCACATGAATGGATGACATTGGTTGCTTCTGCTTTAAGTTTGTTTTGGGCAGTTGGACCCATATGTCCCACAGAGCAATAACTGGTTGTAGTCTGTCTAGAAATCCTTCCTCGCTGTCATTTTCATCTTTCTCCTGTAGAGGTTTCCTACTCATTGTCTTGTTCAGCCTTCCTCTGTCTCAGAGAAGAAATATCAAAGTGTGTGAACTGCCTGTTCACCTTTGAAAAGAGTTCCTTCCTTCCTGTCTGTACTTCCTTCTCAAAATAAATTCTTCCTTCCTCACTGTGCTTCATCCTCAATGTCTGACAAAACTCAATTGTGTTAGGTAAGTCCTGCTGTTTGAATATTACCAATCCTTTCGGGGGAAGAGTGTGAATAACTGATTTGAGTGATTCTAATTGCTTCTTTGACTTTCTTTCTTCCTTTGACCCAAACCTAGAGCTGTCTTGATACAAGACATTGTTATTTAATATTAGTTTTGGACAGTGGTGTATAGTAACGAAGTAGAAATACTTCGTTACTGTACTTAAGTCGTTTTTTTGGATATCTGTACTTTACTTTACTATTTATATTTCTGTTGACTTTTACTTTTACTTCACTACATTTTGCAAAGAAAACTGATACTTTTACTCCGATACATTTCCCCTGAAACCTTCGTTACTCGCTACAAAATCAAATCTATCTTTAGAAACAAAATGAATCATGAGACCAGCGTCGGGGACTGTGGTGGAACAGAGACTGCGAGCAAGCAGGTTTGGTGAATCAGTGTTCCTAGCTTACAAGTTAAATCATTGGTTAATCACGTTAATGCGCAAAACAAGTGCTCTCAAAGCCGCGGTGTTTAGATTCCCAGTGAGGCCCAGGATGCTATATGCTAAAGCTAGCGAGCGACAACACGAGTAGAATTCCACACAGGACGGGTGGGATGAGGAGAGGTGGATGGGTCAAACAAACACTGGTGTTTCCTCCAGGAGGCCGCAGTTTGTGCCGTGCGTGAAACGAGAAGCCAATGTTGATTTATTTGCGACGTGACTTCCGTACTTAAGCAACGCCACTTCCGTAGATATTTTAACGCAAACCACGATCTTTTCCTCAACCTAACTAAGTAGTTTCATCGCCTAAACCTTAGTTGTTTCCTGTGAAGATGGAAGTTTATTTTGAAAAGACAGTATGCATGTAACAAGTGAAAACAGACTCATGTTGCTGGACTTTTGCAGGAAAAACGCACGAAAAGTGAGGAGTAACTTTTCGTAAGATATCAATAAAACGGGGATGAATTTATATCATTGTATAAAGAGAGTGACATGAGAAGATCAATCTCATGTCTGTAAGTTAAATCAGCTATAATCACTCTTTTAAAGTGATTAGTGACTCGTCTAAAACATTTAAAAAAGGAATAACTTCAATAGAATCATTCTATACAATGTAGCTTCTTTACATTCTAATATAATGTAAAGAAGTTACATTCTGATACAATGTAGCTTCTTTACATTCTAATAGAATGTAAAGAAGTTACATTCTGATACAATGTAGCTTCTTTACATTCTAATAGAATGTAGCTTCTTTACATTCTAATAGAATGTAAAGAAGTTACATTCTGATACAATGTAGCTTCTTTACATTCTAATAGAATGTAAAGAAGCTACATGTAGTAGAATTGTCTTTTGAAGATGAACAGGACATTTTTCAGTTTCCAGTAATGACTGGGTTGTTACTTTCGGTGCTGCTTTAGTATTGATCATGTTTTGATATTTGAGTCATTTAGTGGATGATCAGATGGAGTTATGATGGTAGCAGATTCAGCTTGAGCAAAACCTTTGCCTATTGTGTTCAAATCAGGCCCATAGGAGTTTACAAGGCAGGCGTCCTTTCTCACAACACTGACCTGATGCATCAAGTGGATATTCTTTGCTGAACACAATATTATGCATTTGCCCTCTACATCCTCTAGTCGGAATGAGCATACTTATAAACGCACTGTTACAACTCCTTCATAGTGTCATATTGCTTTTAGGAGAATTATGATGATAAGTTCATATTAGATGCAAAAGTATACTTATGTACAATATATTATGTTGAACATTGTTGCTCCTGGATGGATCACAGCCAACCCAATTATTTTCAACACAGCTCCATGTCCTTGGTCATGGTGCCACAGCACTTAAAAGAATAAACTTCATAATTCTCAAAATTCTGACTCTTTGCTTTTTTATTAACAGCATTTACTTGTACTTTTACTTTCAATACTTAAGTACATTTAATATCAGAAAATTACTTTTGATACTTAAGTACAATAAATATCGGATACTTTAAGACTTTTACTCAAGTAGTATTCTAATAGGTGACTTTTACTTTTACTGGAGTCATTTTCCAGTAAGGTATCTTTACTTTTACTCAAGTATGGCTTTTGGGTACTTTATACACCACTGGTTTTGGATGAACATGCAAATTTATCACAACTGCTACGAACATCAACTACTCTAAAAGGCAACCAAATTGACAACAAAGTGTTGATTTGTGCACAAAGAATAAAAAAGGGTGTGGAGGGAGAAACCAAAAAAAATAAACGTAATGAATGCCAACACTGAAGATTACATTATTAGTGATTAAACAGGAACCCAGCAGACTTTCTTCACAATAATAACTTTAAGAATAACAGCAGCAACGGCTTGGAAAAGAGGCATGTGGACTTGTTCATTGGACAAAATTTGCCAAATGGTCAACCTGCGGGGTTAGAGATTTTGGAAGAGGAGGGAGTAAAAACAAAATATGTTTTCAGCCATGACCTTCATTGATATTAAACTAAAAGCTCAGACAGTTTGGGAATGTGCCTCTTTTGATTTTATTGATGATAGGATGCCCTATAGTGGCCTGCATTATCCTAGGTTCAAATTTGACAGATGGCATTTGTTGCATGTCATTCTAAATGTGTCTCTACCCTCATTTCCAGCCTAATAGACAACCAAATAAAAGCATGAAATGTTAACAAAATGATTAGGGATGCACAATATGGTTTTCTGTTTTTTTTGCCAATATCCGATATGCTGATATTTTTCAACTCGCTTGGCTGAATGCCGATACCGAAATACGAACACTTTTTTTTCCCACACAAGACATGCAGAATCAAGTCTCTCCATTAGTGGAATTATAATATTATTATGCTTACTGTTATAGTCATGGCCCCGTGGCAAATGCAGACATGAAATACAATGCTTTTCAAAATGTAAGCCTACACATTCACTGGGTGTCAATTTATAAATTGCAATTAAAACATGTAAAACATGTAAAATATTGCTCAATGAGGTTAATAAATTATGAAGAACACAGACATCTGTCAGTATCAGCCATGCATGTTAACATGTTTACATGCCTGTTGAACAGGTGTTTTAATGCTCTTGCAGTAACAAGGATAGTTTTCGCCACCTCGACTTATTATCACGTCTAAGGTCATAATAATTTAGCCCCGGGGCGTGTTCAATACCGGGTTTTGGTACCTGTGAAAGCGGCCTGTGAAAGCGAATAAAATGTTCATCTCTGGCTGATGCCGATATTTTATCTTAAAGCTTTTATCTGCTGACACTGATGATGTGCCGTTATCATAGTGCATCTCTAAGAAAAAGCTTTTTACCTCTGCCAATTTAATTTATTCTTCCAAAATAAAAAATTGGTGTTCATTAGTGAAGATTATCTTGCTGAAGTATACAAAAACTTATTTATGAGCTTATTTTATGCATTAATCCACAAGTTTTTAAAAGGACACTTTTCAATACTGTGAGCACCACAAACTAAATGAATTTCACCTCCATTATATTTGGGTGACAGAAATCTCAGACAGATATATCAAAACCTCAGCAAATACAACAAAATGGATGCAACACCCACATCACTTGATAGAAACCAATGAGAAAGTCTGGTTTTGATTTGAATGTGCTGCCCTTTAACTGTAACTTGTACCTGCAAATAGGCAGCCAACAGTGTGTGTGTGTGTGTGTGTGCGTGTGCGTGTGTGTGTGTGTAGGTGTGTGTGTGTGTGTGTGTGTGTGTGTGTATGTACAACATGTAGGCCACCTACCTCTGCTAGGGACCAAAAGGTCAGTGTTATAACCAGAACATCTGAAACCCAAACTTTGGCGTCTATTAGTCACCAGCACATGTGAGTGCACATTAATGAATATTCATATGAAGTTGTCTCTGCGGCAGCACATTCAATGTAACTAGTGTAACCTAGTATGCACCCAGAGCAAGGTGTATTACACAACCACCGTAACATACTTCTCCATTAGACTCCCAGTTGCACATATACATGCACATGAAGCGCCACACGTCCAGTGTTTTTATTGTTTTTCGGTTAATAGTATCACCCATTGTTACCCAGCATTAAAAACTCACAGTGTTCCCTGTGATGTTTTGAGAACAGTGTGGTTTAGTCGGGCCCTGGGGAGCTCCTGCCTCTCTCCAGCCACGCTAGCTCTTAATGAGACATCCACATGCACAGGACACACTCTGCTCCTTCTAATCGAACGACTTGCATGGAGGGCCACAACTGCCCCCCCTTTTTCCCCCACCCCTTTTCCTTCTTTCTTCTCCTGGCCTGTTGGTTTGCATCTCCCCATCCTTGTTTCTTTTCTTGCAGATGGAACAGCATGGGTGTCTGGGCCAGTCTGCACAGCCTGGACTGTCCACCTCCCTTCCTCTCCTCTCCTCTCTTCTTCTTCTTCACCCTAGGTTGACTCTGCAGAACACCTAACTCAAATCACTCCTTGTTATGGTCCACTGTGTCATCATAAAAATGAGAAATTCATTTCTAACTGAAGACCTTGTCTGGTGAAGCTGACCAACAGAATTGCAAAATAGTCTTAATATCACTGAAAGGTCACCAGTCAGTTCATGTTGGACTCAAGTAGGTCCTTTAAATGCATTAAAGGGATTGGGACTATCAGAAAAGATCATAACTGAACGAGCAAAGTCACAACCTTCAGAGTGCCTCTCTTGGCCTCTTATGTTTCGAGTATTGTGATTTTTCTTCCTGTAGACCTGAAACATTTTGTTGATTGAAGTTAGTTGACTGAGAGAAAATTAATTCACAGCAATTTAGATAATCAATGAATTATTTGGATACAATAAAACATTTGAAGGTCCCTATTAGGATGTGTTACTTTTCTGTGTTTTACGTCATTGTCAGTGTGTTATCTTTGAAGAAATCATTGACCTATCTATCGACAGATTATATATGTAAAAGACTTGTCACGTAAGAGATTAGAAATCAGGTTTATGCTTTAGGTTTCAGGAGTGGTTCTGACAGTCAACCTGGCCTTTGACCCCTCACTCTGTGCTGTAGTGAATAACGCTGCGCCCCCATTTACAACTCTGCTTTGTTGAGAGAAGAGAAAGATCTCGCCCCTCGTTCATGGTTCTGTTTGGACGTTGTTCTCTCCTTGACAGGATGTCTAGTTATTTCTGCCAGAAGAATCACACGATCCCTCGTGTGTGCGTCAGTGAGTGAGTGTACACATCTTTGTCTGTCCACGGCTAATCTCGCATTCTGCTGCAGAAAACGTCATAAATACTTTCGGGTGGCCAGTTATGGCTGCATGCTCAAGGACTTCTCAAGGTTACTCGCAACTTCTCAAAACACCTTTTACTGCCTAGGAGAGAGGTTACTCTGTGTATTCAACCGTAGATCTAAATCTGCATAAACAGGAAGGCAATCCAAAAAAGACCAAAGAGGAAGGAAATATCAAAAAGCCTTTATTATTGTGGCGAAATCATTAAAAGCACCAACATGTTTCAACCAAAGCTCTGTGTCGAGGGACACAATAACGGAACAGCTTAGTGAGTTCAATTTCTTTTTTGCAAAATCGTATGAAGTGTCTTAGCCGATACGACAACTTTGAGCCGCTTGTTTGCATGCATTGCTGCTTGTTTTTTGAGACACCTTACAGGCCATTGGTGTCTAGAAGGTGGGTTGGTCATTTGTGGGTTGTATTAATTCAATCACGCATTACAGCAGTGGTCATTGCAGACACACCTGGCAGGGATCTGCACACTATTGAGTGCACCTTCCTAGTTTAAATCTGTCCTGGCTGTGCTTCCTCTTTTCTACAACAGTTCCCTGTGTGCTTCTTGTCTCTCAATGTCAGTGTGATTCCCAGTCCATTCATGACCTAGAAAGAACTTTGGATGAACAACTGAAAGTAGGTGTCAAAACCACCCGGGGTCATATGTCTCGCTTACAGTAAGCATTCACAATCTGTGTCTAAGCATCGCCAGCCGCCTGTCTTGATGTGGACTCGGTAAATCAAGACCTCTCATGACCAAAATCTATTTAATTGTGATAAATATCATGGACTCCATATCTGAGGAGAGTTTTATTCATTATCCTGAATTCCATAGTTGAGGAGATAACAATCAAGTGGCATAACCTTGGATTCTATAGCCTCATCGTGATTACATGCTCTCGTTTGAGACAAAATTGACCTCCCTGTTCTTTGCTCAGAACCTTATTTGACTCCTAAAGGGGCCCTCAGAAAGGGACTTAACTTTTGAAACTCAAAGCTATGAAGGGCTTTGCACTAACGTTGGTGGTTGAAGGCTATAGCAGAACATAAATGACTATCTATAGGTCCTTCCATCGAAGGCCTACGGAGACACGTTTTGACAGATTGCTCAGCAGAGAGATTCAACAGGGATAGGGGCGTTCACAGGCAAGTGTCAAACTAGCAGCTGCGTCAAGCTACCACACATATACAGAAGGTGGCAGAAAGCAGAGCTATTTCTGCTTTACAATAAAAGCAAAACAATGTTCGTCTTAAAAAACAGAACTGAATAAAAAAAAACTAAATCATGCCGTGCATTATGCCCAAACTGGCCTTTATGGTAAAAAAATCGACTTTAAAATGGCTTCGGACGTAATTTTTTTTCATATATTCTAACCATGTAACTTTAATCGAAGATGGCAACAACAAAGGCTTTTATTCTGAAAGGACAAGGCAGAAGCGATCAACTTTGTTTCATTGAACTTGACACCGTTTCACTAACTGTCCGCCCTGCCCTGCCTGAGTTTTCAGTTGAGTACGCCAGGGCAGCACGGCTGTATTATATAACTTTCATGTACTCACGGGTTTAATGGCGCAAGAGCAGAATATCGCGGCGCATATCTGTGGAATCACTGCGGAATTACCCTGAAATCGCGAGCGAGTAGGCGATCAATCACTTTTTTTTTTTTTTTTTTCTCATACTGGCGACGTACGTCAAAAGTTATCGACAGATCGGGCAAGCAGGCGCGCACACACGGTGGATCTCGACTGCGCCAACCAGGTCAGCGACGCTGTTGACTTTAGTTCTAAAACAGTTGAAATTGCGGACGATGTTTTCCTGCCGCAAGGGGAGAGAGGCGGCGACAAACCCAGCTGACATTTCACCGCGCAACATTGCTGCAAGGACCGGGTTTTAATCGAGACCTTTGACTGTGTGTGTGTGTGTGTGTGTGTGTGTGTGTGGACGTCGCGTTATTTCACTTATGTTTTCCAACTTGGACTGACGGGAGATGACCTAACTGGAAGAGCGCATCCTCTCACTACAGGTACGATCTGCTTATACTGCAACAACCACTTGTTTGTATCGCTGGAGAATTATCGAGGGAGGCAAACGCTTGGTTGTCTCTCCCCGCCTCGTCCCCGGTGCTGCGTGGTGTGCGCACTGACAACCCTGCACCGTGCGCCCCGCTGACAGATCTCCTAACCCGCGCTCGGCGCAACCGTCTTATTTCTGTATAAGAAAAGGAAGAAAAAGAGAACCGGTTGCACAAACGTCAGCTTATCTCCGGCCGTGGGCATGTGATCGGTGCAATTTCCCATCGCAGCCAACAGGTTGCACTAATGCTGTAATGATGTGTTGTGCTGTTTGGTGGGAAAAGTACAGTAGCCTATGGCAAGTCAGGAAACTCCAAACTTCAGGGGACTTTGATACACCAAAGATCTTCATTAACTTCTCTACAAAAAAAAAAAAAGCATCACACCAGCAATCTCAATTAGGAAAGACTGTGTGTCCCAGCCTGACAAGTCATGACATTAAAATACAAGTTCAGAATGATCTGACCGATGCGGGCCCTGTTTTGGCCCTGACACTGACATTGAAACAGAGAATTTGACGCAGGTGACATCTTCTGTTACTATTGGGATTCAAATTAGTGAGCCGCAGTATAAACAGCACAGAGCTTCTACTTTGCACAGGTTGTTGCCACGCGATTTTGCTTGCATTCAGTTGATTGTGTTATAGTTTTATTTAAATTTCTTATTTTGTAAATGGAGTTTTGACTTGAGTTGTTAATTTGCGCTCTGTTGCAAATGGAGATGGACAGTTATTGGTGACTGCTGCAAATGCCCAGAGACCCTTAGTGGGTCCTTCGACAGATGTGTGTGCTCGGCTGTATCTGGGATTGTCAGTGGCACTGGCTGTTACACAATTTATGCCTGAGCATTGCTTGCGCTTCTTGACGCTCGAGTTGAGTGGAGGGCACAGTTCAAAGAAATAACATGAGCATTATGGTCAGTCATGTTATGTAATGGCTGTGGTCTCCTTTTTTTTTCTTTTCTTTTTTTTTTTTTTTTTTTTTTTTTTTT
>NW_022280076.1:1390690-1391125 GCF_004355925.1 Anarrhichthys ocellatus | reverse complement strand
TTTTTTTTTTTTTTTTTTTTTTTTTTTTTTTTTTTTTTTTTTATTTTCTTTTCCTAGACGAATTTTTCTTAGCCTGGTTTGTGCCAGGTGGGTGTGAGAGGAGGATATGGCCGGTTAAATACGACTTCTGTCATTTCTTGAAAATAATGAATAAATAATAGAATAGTGTAGGCAGAGGCATACTATTATATATGGACCTTGCACCATTAGTGCTTTTAAACTGCACCATAACACAATTTTATTGCAGATGTTTGAAGACAGCCATCACTGTGAATGATCTATGAGAGATTTATGTATGTATGTGTGTGTGTGTATATATCTATCCACTGTGTATGTATCATCTTATCCAGCATCAACTCATTTTTTTATAACTTAACCTTGTCTCTTTTCTCTCTCTCTCTCTCTCTCTCTCTCTCTCTCTCTCTCTCTCTCTCT
>NW_022280076.1:1378663-1390680 GCF_004355925.1 Anarrhichthys ocellatus | reverse complement strand
TCTCTCTCTCTCTCTCTCTCTCTCTCTCTCTCTCTCTCTCTCTCTCTCTGTGTGTGTGTGCACTCTTTGACTCGCGCTCACTGTCCTGTCGGGATAAAGAAATGGATCAGGGTGGACTGAAGCGCAACGGTAATCGAGACGACAGCCTGACATTTGGAGAGACGGGAGACGGAGAATGCAGAGATACAGGTGACACAGCTGGTTCACTGCTCCAGTCTGCAACGCACCCACCTGGCCAGGGGTCTCTGCCCCAGCCCACAGTGGCCCGAAATGTAGGGTGTGGAACCAAAGACCAAGGGGAGCTAGGAGGCCTCTTTGACTCCCCTCAGCATCGTGTCCTGTTTGAGGGGTCAGACATGAAGGAGGGTAAAATCATTAGAGTGCCGAAACAACACCAGGATATTGGCGGATTCAACATGGAGGGCGACTTGCCGTTGCTGAAACACGGTATTTCCGATCTGGACCGGAGGGCCACCTCTGTCATAAGCGCCTCAGTCTCCTCCATCCTGGGCAACCTCCCTCTGCCAGACCTTTTCCCCCAGCACATCAAGCAGGAGGCTAATTTGTCTCAGGATAAAGACCCGGAAACTTATAGCGGACGCACAGGCGTGGGTCCCTGTGATTTGGATGGCAACAGCAGTCGCCAAATCGAGGATATCGAAATTTGGCAAGACCTGGACCTTCCTAATTCCATGCCAGAGATCAGCGATTTTGATTTTGATTCGGAAGTGGCACACTTGGATAACATCCTACATGACAGCAGGGGTGGAGGTGGCGGGGGTGCTGTCAGCGGCTTGCTAAAGGAAACAAAGCCCGTCATGGGTAATGGAGTGAACTTTACCAGTGTGAATGGCTCGGATCAGCAGCACCAGCCCATACACCAGCAGCACCACCTTCTCCAGCAGCAGCAGCTTCACCATCAACAGCAGCCCGCATCAATTCTCTCCAGCGTTATGATCAAGGAAGAGAAGGATCCGGACGACTCTTTCATCCACATCCGTACTCCTGGTGTTGTCAAACAGGAGAAGCAGGAGAGCGCTGGTTTCTGCCAGGCGCAGTGTCTCCAGAGCAGCAGGAGCTCTCTCCATGTAGGTGGTGGCACCATGCCTTCATCTATGAGCGTAGGAGCAGGATCTAGCTACCACTACAGAGCCAACCCGTCCTCCACAGTGGGCCTACAAGACCAGGATCTTTTTGGCTTGTACCCAAACCTGCCTCTGGTGGGGGAGAGCTGGGCCAGGGGGAACCGTTTTGGAGAGTCATCCGGGCTACAGAGGGGCGACGATGGGCTCCCCTCTGCTGCAGCCCTGTCAGCGTTTTCTGTCGGCTTCTCCAGGTAGGTCTCATGGAATTACTTTGCTTTCTTTCACGCTATGCTTGACTTTGTACTTGTGTGGTCGGAGGGTATTTGCTGTGCTTTTGTAAATGTTAAAATATGTGCAAATTTAAGTGTACATTTTAGTTGACGGTTATTCTACGGCAGTCTTAGCTGTGATACTTTTCTCAGAATAGAAACTGTGATCTAGGACTCGGTGACCCTTTTTTTTTTTTTTTTTTTGACATTGTTGACAACTTTTCTAATCTCAAACGATGTGTCAGGAAAAATAAACATTGTCCTTAAGCTGTTAGCAGTCTGACCCCAGAGGCCAAACACACTGGATTGGACATTTAATGACATTCTTTGGTTTGACTTGTTGGTTGATCACTGCAACCTTTGGAGTAAATTTCAGCAGGAAATCAATTCGATGAACAGGCATTCAATTTACAAATATGGGTTATTCCCAATTTTTGCTTTCTTTCTTGAAAACTACTCGTGAAATACAACAAATCAATATAAAGTGTTTGTAATTGCATTCTTTTCATCAGTCCTCAAGTCTTACTGAACCAGTGATTTATATGGGGTTTTACCATTGTGGCTATTTATGTTTACAATCCACTGCAGTCAGAATTCCCTGGGCACAACAGGGCTGTGCTTTGGTCTCCCGCAGCCACAGAAAACATCTGTCTCTGTTGACGCTCCTGAAATCAAATAAAGCTCAGAGTGATGTATCGGGGCACTTCAGTTCCATGTGGGACACCTTGCATTTGGTAAATGAAAGCAGTCGGTGCGTTTCACAGCGGTCATGCCCAAGTCTGTGTGATTCAAGCACAAAAGAAACATCGCCTCAATAAGACCCCCAAAAAGAGTACTTCCATGGCATTTTTTTCTTTTGTGAGGGAAGTGCTAGCACCCCTGGGTTGGAAAGCATCTGGCGCTTATCGCCTCCAATAGGCAGACACAGCAGGACACACATTTCCCCAATTTATCCACATCACATTTTAGGAATGCCATGACAAACGTAATATAGGAATAAATTCTCCTGTATTTACACAAATATTGTCAGAGAAGGCAGATGAGGTGATAAATTAGTTGCTAGGTTGGAAAGAGACAGCGGTGGAAAGAAATACATGTAAATAATGAAGGGAATATAACTAGTTGAGTTGGTGATAGTCACCCTGATGACAGTGTATACATATTTCTAATCTTGTGTCTTTGGTTATTGAAGTAACCTAGAGCACTTTCTCTTTTGTGGTTGCTCGCAATCAGATGTTGAAAATCAATATTATTTCGGGCACAGTTGTGAAGTTGTTCTCATACACGGTATCTAGTCATAATTTGTCCAAGCTCCGCCCTCTGGTATTTTTCCAAAAATTGTGTTGTAACACGGTGCTCGCTATAAAGATATCACAGTTATTTAACACTGTGTTATTCCTACAGGAAATGATTCATTGAGAAAACATGATGTGTGCATTTCTGAGGCTGCAGGAGTATGGGTCGTGTTTTAATGTGTGAGAAAGTCATGGACATGCGGCACAGTGAGAATGACAAGTGTCATGGTGGGCACGCCTCGCTTCAGCTCTGATCTGATAACTGAAATGGCTGTGTGAGTAGAACTCTGAACGAGAGAGATGTATTTTCTGTGTTATGAGCATCTTTGTGACCATGGCTTGAATGGGCAGATCACAAGATGTGTTTTGATTAATGAAGACAAAGCTTTGTAGAAACGCAAAGATGGCATCCTAATGAGCTGCTGTTTTAAATCACTTTATGGAGTGTTCTTTTCTGGGTGTTTTTTTATAACTTCATAATTCAATCAAACAATAAAGTGTTGTTTTTAAAAACAAATTTCGGTTGCACCAGGAATCTGTGCCACAGTGCTGCCTTTTCAGGGGAACTGCTTGCTGGTATGTTCATGCTTGTTGCGCTAGCATGGTGTGTGTTTCCATGCTGTGTGCCTGTGATGCAGGGCACCAAGGTCTAAAAAAAAAACTACATTACAGTATAAATAAATGGCAAAAACAAACGACTTACCAATGGACCAACAGACAAGCATAGTTTGGCAATAATTAATTATTCTCTTTTCTCAAATTATCATGTTCTCTGAAATTATCATGCTGCACAAATTATCACAATGATCCAACATATCCCACAAAATAACACGTTGAGTAATTTAGATTGTATTTCATTTGTAAGTGAAATAAGACTAGTGAATTTGATTGATCTTCTTACTTTGAATAATTAACTGAAAGACTAATTGTTTCAGCTCTGCATGAAAGCGAGTGTGTTGGTATATTAAATGCAGACTCTGAGGTTTACTGTAGACGCAGCACTGTTGCGTGACGGTGCCTCGAAGCACATTGTGTGCTATTGTTCTGCATATGTGACGCACAGGAGCTTTTGACAACATAACGCAACTCAACACAACATAACTGTTGCACTATTTGATGTATACTGTATCTCACAGTAGGAATGAAAACAGGACAATGAACAACTCCCTGGTATCCACATGTGTTAGCATAGCAGCTGACTCCATGTACTGTATATCATGGAGCCCACCTTGCTGCTCTATGGGAATTTTCAGCCCAGTTGGAACATAATTTGGCTCATTCTTGTTGCTTGGCTCAAGCCTCTCGTTATGTAACCGATAATCAGATGATAAACAAATGTTTTTGCTTCATGCCCAGGGTGAAATACGGCCTTGAAACATTGTTTGAGACCAATTGTTTAAGATGCATTTAAGGAGCATGATACTTCTTCCATTAAGTATATTATATATGTTTTACTTGTGCTTAATTTACTTTCTTTACATGCAGCAGCTAACGTTTACCTGTACAGTACATAGATTTCTGTACTTCACGCCTAATCATCTTTTTCATCTTAAAATATGTGAGTCATACTGACGCATACTAAGGGTTAAAAAGTGAATTCAAACTCCTCCATGTTGCTGTGCTGCATGCGTCAGTGTGTGTGTGTCAGTGTGTGTGTGTGTGTGTGTGTGTGTGTGTGTGTGTGCGCACACAGGGATGCTGGAAGGCCACGTGTACATATCTGCTCTGGTGTGCTGTTCCCTCTCTCTGCTTAAACGGTCACTCGGTTGTGTTTTTATTCTCACCTACTCACCCCTGATGGCCCCTCAGAGCTCTTCCTATTTCACACAGGCATAAAAAACCTGTAATCAAGAAGATGTCATGCAAACACACACACACACACAAACACACGCACTCACTCACACACACACACTTGTATGTTAGAAGTGTGCTGCAGATTCTGGATGTCAAAGGAGGCACTCACCCACACATGTAAGCATCTTTTTAAAACTGTTTGTGCTTTCGTTTGAAGTTTTGAGTGTTAAAATTAGTATTGAGTGCCAAATGAATAATTTTTGATAATCCATCATTAAAAAAGTGTTGTGTTCTGCTTTGTTGATGGTAAAGTTGTGGTGGTTCAGTGAACGTTGTGCTCCTCATCAAATAACTTTTTGGCATTATGTAAACTTGGCAACTTGGTTATTTAAATTGTATGCACATGTTATTTGTTCTAAAGTGTAAACATGTATTCTACATTTTATTTAGTTACGTCGAAATATTTTAAAGTGGCGTTTCATTCCAAAGTGAAAAGCTTACCATTTGTGAAAAATAGCAGAACAACCTAAGACTTTCCCCTCTCTGGGTTATGGAAGGGTCTAAAGTTTTTGATTGTAATTGTTCATCATTTTAGACAGAACTATAGTTAAATTATTAATTTATTACTTTACCCATATCACAGCCTTCAATTGAACATTTAATTTCCCAGAAATGTTTTCCCTGTAAAATCATATTCTATAACTTAAAAGACCAGCTTCAGAAATAGTTAAAATTTTGAAGTAATTATTTTACAAAAAGGATTTTGCTAATGATGATGATAATAATAATAATAATAATAATAATAGCGTGAAACCTGTGTTCCTAACTCAAGACTAACTACTATTGTTGTGTTATTGATTTATTTTCAGACAGAAGTATGTACCATAGATCGGCTACCGTGAAAAACTCTGTGAATTAATAGAAAATTAAAGCTGCGAGCAGCGATGAACGGGCCCTCGCAATCTGCAGCGCGTCGGGGGTGCCGGCGGGACTCCGGCCTGCGCGGCAGAGAACGTCCGCGACCGTCGGGTTCGCGAGCGAGACGTTTTTAATCCCGCGTGGACCGCCTGATGCTGGAAATGATGCTTTGCAAATAGTCCGATGCTTCCTGTATCCGCTGCCTGGCGCTACAGAACGCGTGCAAACATGCATTATGTTGCTCTGTGTCAAGTGTAAACCACATGGTGTAAAAGTCATGTAAATCGGATGGTGTTTGTCACAAAATGCAGATTTCCTTTCGCCAGCAGGTGGCTCTGTGAGTACTAGTGAAAATAAGCTTGTAGGCATCCTCAGGCCATGAGTGTTATCAAGCATGTGAAGTTTGAGACTGTTTGGAGCAAGTCCAGCTGAGTTACATCAGCTTTTTTCATGGGGAATCACGTAAAGTAGCCGCCCGCTACGGCTAAACGATTCCGTCAAACGTAAAGCGTTTGATAACTTTTAATCACAACGGTCTTGACATGGTACTGACAAAATTTAAAGTGGATCTGATGAAGTCCCTAGGAGGAGTTTGTTAAAGTATAGCGACTAGAAATAGGCCAAAATCTATGGAAAAATGACACAAAAATCAAAATGGCCGACTTCCGGTAGGGTTTAGAGCATGGTCCCAAGAGACTTATATTTAAGTCTCCATAGGATACATGTGCCTACTACGATTCATACATGTAGTTCAAACGTAGCACTGGGACAGCTGTTTTGAAATATTGTAGGGGGCGCTATAGAGGCAATTCAAAACGGCCAAGCCAAAAAATCATTTAAAATATTTCTTCCAATGGCCTGTGACACATGTACAATGTTCCATTAGTTTTTGAGCATCCCAAGTCACTAAACCATCAGCTTCCTTTTTCATGGCGAACGATGCGTCGCCACGGCAACAGCGTCAATCGAAAATGCACAATATTCATGATAATGCATCATCAATGTCTTAAGGCTATCCGTACCAAATTTGAGACTCATCAGGTCACCTGGCTAGGAGGAATAAAGAAAAGTATAAAATATGACATTTCCTTTAGCCAGTAGGCGGCGCTATGAGTTATCGAAATTTTTTTCAATTGAAATATGTTCAAGCTTGAAGTAGCATCATGCATAAGAAGTTTTGTGCGGATTGGATAATGTACCTTGGAGTTATAACAACTTATAAGAATTAATTTTTTCAAAAACAATGAGGCAAAATGGCCACCACGCCACGTCAAGGTTCTTCGATGAAAGCACAGGATTTTTATAAGAGCATCCTGACCAAAGGAGAAGTTGATCGCATAAATTCTCTAGGATGAGTTCGTTAAAGTATGAAGGCTGAAAAATGCAAAAACTGACAAAAAGCACAAATTTGCGGGTTTACTGTAGCGCCCCCTAGTGGTTGAATGCAAATAAATTCTCAGGGTATGTTACTGCCTGCGATGTGCACATATGCTGAACATTTGGTAATTTTAGGACAAACGGTTGAGAAGTTGTGTGTTGATATTAAGCCACGCCCCTAAGATGTTTATTGGTCCATATCTTGTAAACGCTAAGAGCTATCAAAAAGCTTTTGATCAATTGTGATGATCTAGATCCAATAATGATCCACAGCAAACTTGGTAGCAATCGGACCGAGCATGTAGGAGGAGCTTGCAAAAATGGGTTTTTCACTAAATTCAATATGGCGGAAAATCTAAGTAGGCGGAGCTTAGGGCTCTGAGAGGCTTTTTTGTAGATCTAGCGGAGTCAGATGTGTGTCGAATTTCAAGTCAATCGGACATACTGGCCGAGGGGCGTCACCGGTCCGACTTGTAGGGGGCGCTAGAGAGGCACTTTTTTTCACCGAAAGATACATAATTTTTCAGATGGCTATTTTCACCAGACCTGACAAGTCTGCAAAATCTGGCGAGTTTTGGGGTATGGCAAATACTCCGAATATGAGGCCAAAGTGTAAAAATAAAAATCGGAAGAGAAATAATAATAATACCCCTTACAATTTCAATAGGGCCTTCGCAGGCCCGACGTTGTCGGTTGCTCGGGCCCTAATTAACATTTATAACACAGGCAGTGACGGTGTTTTTTAACTTATTTTCTAACTTTCGATGACGGCACCCTCGTTCTCACCACCCCTTCCCTGTGAAGTGGTTCGGCTCGTTCAGATGCTCCCCACATTGCTTTTATGTTCACACGGAGCGAAAACATTTAGGCGGTGTGCCTTACCCGTATAGTGGCAGGGAAATCCCTGAAACCGACATAAATATCTGCAGCCAACAGCTCGCACAGACGGATCACAGCCTGAGACATATGTGGCCTTCGTGGATAGAAGCCTCAGAACAAAGCGGACGGTCTATTCACAGTTTTGGGAACAGATCCAAGTGGCCAATAGACGGGAGACATCATGCAACAAAAACATAAACAGGAGTTGTAGTGAGGGATTTCAGTAGTAGTTGGGTGAGTACTATGATTATGAATAAACGAGATAATGATGCTGGTGATTGTGATGATTCATTGGGTGACGATTACTATTATAATTGCCCCTTAGTCACACTCAAAGTTTGGTTTCAGTGTTTGAGGTTGTATGCCCGGCTTCAATCATTACAGTTGTCTTTTCTTTTACATGTTGCTGCTTGTTGAAACTGTTGATAACAGAGATATTGTTTAACTTTTTACTGCCTTTCGACTACATTGTAGGGTTTTTGTAGCCGTGGGTGCTAATTTACCATAGTGCAACATAAGGTAACGGAATCGAATGGAATCGACATCTGTCACTTACTGGGCGTCAACTTTTGTGAACACGTTTCTAGAAACCACATGTGAGGTCTGGCAGGTAATTCAATATCATCATTAATTGCATCGTCGTCATTTCACAAAGCTCTGTTGTCCAAACGAATAATTCCAAACTAAATTGCAATTTAAAAACTTTTAAATGGATTTTTTGCATTTTGTGAAGACTTTTGTCTGATGTGATTATTAACAGAGGAACATAGTTTATTCCTCTGAACATCAATTTGATTATTTACATGTGATATTGCATGTATGTAATATGTTGTGATACAAAGTCGGTCCTTTTTATGTTCATTGTTTTACATAAAATTCCACAATTATTTTTTAACAAGCCATATGCTCGGTTAAAAACTGCAAACAGGGAATTTCAAATCTTACCTTAAGTGTCCTCGATAGCCATTTCATAACCGCCAGATAAAACAACCTACAGCCAAACTAGGTCAGACTCATGTCGGTTGACTCAATTTCCTGGATTTGTAATCTCTTAAGATTATGCCAACCTCAATTCACATTGTTTGTTTGAGTTCCTGTTGCTTAATAGACTTACTGATAACCTTTGCTGTATGCAAAACATGTCACTCTTCTTTGCCATCTTCTTACTGTTTAATTACCACTTCCTATTTCCCCCCCACCGGACTTCATCACATGCAAACACTTTTTGCTCCAAGCATTAGCTTGACGGGCCGAACATGTTTATGTGGGGAAACATGTTTCATCCATGCTACATGTTGTTGAGTGAGTGGAAATGTGCTGTGATGCCTTGCAATACTCTGTGTGGAGTGGTACCTCACTCCGAAGCCTGCTTTTGGACTCGTATGATGGCCCCCAGAGGCTTGTGTAAAGTCAGATTTTCAAAAGCAGGTCCAACTTTTCGTTATTGTGGAGCTGAAAGATCAAGCGGATTCCATATCGCTACTTTTAAAGAGGCTTAATACATGCGGCCTGAACTTACAGGGGACATGTCAGATCTGATCAACAGCCAAGACGCATTTCCCAACAATATCTCTTTCATTCCTCTTCCCTCTGTCTGCCTTGCTCGCTCTCGCCTCTTCAGAGCTCTACTGTACTGAGTCTTTGATGTAGACTTCGGTTGGGGGGTCACTGTAGTTCAGAAAGCCAAAGGAGGTCTAGACCTCTTAGCAGCCAAGCTGGTTCTTTTTTAAGGCTGTTTTGGTGTCTGCTGGCATGTTTATGTGTTGGGTGTCGTGAGCACATCTACGGCCTATGTATCAGGTCACATGATGGATTTTAACCTCTTTTTTGCAGGACAAAGCTCGTCTTTTTATTCACTGCAAAATGTGGAAAGAAGTACAAAATTAAACAAAGTAAAAGAGACACTTGCCAAAATGCATGTGTGTGTGTTATGAAGAAACAGTCCTACTGCGTACAGGACATCAGTCATGTAGTAGTTAAATTGTGATGTATGTTTAATGCAAAAAATAATGAGTGAACTTAGAGAGTAGTTTCTTTTTTGTAACTCCACGCTGTAGCTTTTTTTTTTTTTTTCTGGAGCTTTCAACCACTCTTCTTTATCCTTTTAATGTTTCTTTTGTTGTCTAGGGATGTGTGTCCCTTGCGGTGGGCAGAGAGTGCCCAAGATCCTAAGCAGATGGAATTTGCTCAGTTGTCATAATGATCGTTCATCAAGTATGACACTTTCCCATCACATAACAGGTTGTCATATATGTCATATATATGCACAGTTCTACTTATTACAGAGCCAACGTTAACGGAGGTTGCATTGACTTGCATTATGGTGCGTTCAAGCTCTACTCAGTAAAAATGATATTGGGAGAAGGTAAATATAATACATAATTAAAACTACTAAAGCCAAGTTTTTTTTAATTAAAGCAAATATACAATCGTTTATCGTTTAAATTCTGTGTTTCTATGCAAATAACCACAATAGATTACAATAACTTTAAATCATTTTTGACAGTTTACACTGACTTAGGAATGATTGAAATTATTTTTTGGGACAGTGGTGAAAAAAAGTTAGTCTAGGACCTCGCTGTCAGTTATAGTTCTTAAAAAATAAATTGGAATCGGCAGGTTGGACTTTGAAAAAAATCGAATATCACAATCAGCCAAGAAAACTGCAGCCGATGCATCTCTACACATTACACCCAGATACTGTGCACTATGAGCAGACAAACATATGCACTCACTAATGCCTCATTGCACATCATGTGACGGCTGTGGATGCTTGGCAAAGCTAGCTGAGAGGCATTTCTTGGTGTAGATTACTAATACTCTTTGGTGGAGTTTTTTTTTTTTTTTCTAAACCCATCCTTGTCTAATAAGCATGTGATGGCCGCCGGCACTATGCTTTAATGTTCCTGTCCCTGCATATCTCTCCCTATGTCATACGTTTAATGGCTTGTGTAACCTAGCTCAGCTTGAGACGTTTAGACCATAAATAGACCGCTTTAATTCAATAATCCTATCTGTTTATTGACATTTAATCAGTAGTGTTAATAGTAACTGCAGATATCAACAATTGCTTTTTTACTTAGCTTGGAATTCTAACAAATCCATGTCATTTTAACGAGGAGGAATTCTAATTAAAGATATCCACAGTTAATTTCTCATTAGTCAAAATGTTAATTCTTTATATAAAATATGAATTTCTTACTAGTGGAAATGTTAATTGTAGATATCTATGACTAGTCAACTTTACCATTGACAGATATTTATAATACAATTTTGATCTGTTTTAATTCCAAGTTGACATACTTATTGTCATTTTGATTCATTGCAATTAGAAAATGTTAATTATTGATACCTTCAATTCATACATATGGTCATTATAGATATTTACACTTGTTCTTAAATTATATATCTTAAATGACATTTTAGATATTGATAATTTAACTTTGAATAGTCAAATTTAAATGATCGATAAGTCGGCTCGGAATTGTAAATCTAAATTTGCATTTCAGATATCTGAAATACATTTGTAATCAGTGGTAATTATATTTGAGATATCTAAAGTGACATTCTGACATGTTAAAATATAATTCCACCACTAAGTAGTTACTAGTTAGCCCTGCTGATTAAATGTTAATATGGCTTGCCATAGTCTGTTTGTGAGGGCAGCAGTCTGTTTCTTTGCCACAAATGCTTCCTCTGCTCCGTTCACATGAAAGCCGAACCATGTTTGTCTTTTGCATTGTGGTCAGTGTGTTTGAAAATGAGCACTAACTGGCTTTTTTTGTTTTTGGAAATGTGGTAATTGGCAGATGTAAAATAAATAATATTTGCATGAACTAGAAACTGCTAACCATCTCGGGGTTTCCCCAGGAAACTGGTTGGTGGAAGTGGTTAGATAGTCCGCCCACCAGCAACACCAAAAAAAGAAGGCAAACAAAATGCATGCACGTTGAACACACGTTTGGCCAATAAATGTAATTATTGCTGGTGATGATGATGATTCAACTTCTCACCAATCTGTTCACCCTTGAGTATAATCAATAGAGACCAACTACAAAATAATAATATCATGAGATCTAATTTCTTTTTTTCTTTTTTTTTTGATTCATAAGCTGAATCGGGTAGATCCCAACATATCTCTGTAGATGAATTCAGTAATTGATCACAGCATAAACGATTACCTCGCTCACTCATGAACATATGGCTTGGCTATGTGAGGGTTAGAGTCATCTTTTATGGAAGCTTATCTGGAGTAGTGTCATGTGTTGTAAGCCTACTCAGTAATACCCTGCAAGTATCTCTACATCTGTCAATGGTTTATTCAGTTTTTAGTTGAATCTGGTCCTATCAGTGTAATAAACCAGGAATGAATATATCAATACTAGTTCTGTGATTTTGCA
>NW_022280076.1:1324531-1368663 GCF_004355925.1 Anarrhichthys ocellatus | reverse complement strand
TATATATATATGTATGTGTATATATATATGTATATGTATGTGTATATGTATGTATATATATGTATATGTATATATGTATGTGTATATATATATGTATATGTGTGTATATGTATGTGTATATGTATGTATATATATGTATATGTATATATATGTATATGTATATGTGTTTGTGTTGAGCAGCCTGTCTGCCTTAAAGTGGGTTTGCCAAGTCGTCTTCTCTCGCCTAACATAGATGCGATCATCTTTAATCCCTCCTTTCCGAGTCAGCAAGGAGGGGAATGCCCTTCATCTGTCGAAGGAGTACACTCGTCTTTCTGTCCACGTGTCCCTTGCTTGTGGGAGATTGCTGATTGGACTCAAGGAAAAGTTGTCCCGATGTGCGTGGGTTTGATTGCCAAGGTTCAGTGATCACTGTTAGCTCATCTCTTTATCTTCCCCATAAACGGAAGTAAGATACTCTTAAAGGGATTGTGGAATCTCAGTTCGTGAACATGTTGTTTTTGTCTGCTGTTTACAATTTTGCATAAAATCCAGTCCAAATTCCAAACCATATTTTAGGATCTCTGATAAAGGCTGTCAATCTCATGACATTTTATTGACTGCGTGAAGTATAAAATGGAGTCTGTAAATACGGCTTTGAAGTGCAGTGAATATGCAGTTTACTCTTCTAATGGGTTATTTTTCGAGAGACAAGGGTTCGGAGTTTTCCCTCCACCTGATCGGTGTCAGCAGGGTGGCAGAGTAACCAGGGTTACTCAGCAGGAGACCGCCGGTTCAGACCCCTCTGGCAGCGAGCCTCCAACCTGATGAAGTGTGAGCAACTCGATGAATCCCTACAGTACCAGAGCTGCAGTTCTTTTGATTTGCTGAGGGTCATGGCTAATGTGCAATATCAATGCCAGCTTTTGAAGCTTGGGGATGAGTGTGAAATGCAAGAAATAATCGTAAGTGCAATTAGTTTCAACGTTGGGCTGGTAAAAGCTAATGTTTTGCCTCTACAGAGTGACATTGAAAGTGATCTTCAGTGCTTCTAAGGAGGAAGAGTTGAAGACACTTTGAATCCATGTCAACTTTGAGTTTAGACACATCTGTAACATAAGTCTTTACTACTCTAGAGCACCCGATAAAGCCCAAACACTCATTTCATATGGCGAAGCCTCAACAAGTTCTCACCTAATGATTACCAGGAGTTATTTATTTATTCATTTAATATCTTTTATTGAGCTTGAACAGTTTTGTCAGTATCTGTAATGTGGCACTTGTCCTTGAAGACTCATGGTGTGGAGGCAAAAAATTGCTTGTGTATTTAATATATTGGATATATTTGCTTAATGTTACATGGAAGTGCATGTTATTTCATTAAATCAGATTTGCATCAGATTTTATATATATTTTTTTGCTTAAGCATGTGTAGATATGCACCCACGTCCACACAGAAATAAAACCCTCTCTATGCATTTGCAGCTCTGATTGCTGCATGTGTACAGCTGGCAATGTCATAGGTTGTCACCAGACAACGCAGGGAACCTTGTGCCATAGACCGGTCAATGATTAACCTGACCAGGGTTACTGTATATGTGGAGGCAAACATCCAACCCCCCAAAGCTGTCATTCAGACTTACACCTCACGTAATCTTATAATCTCTGCCTGCTGGTTTGAGGGAAAACTTGATATTGGCCTCATTTGGCCTTGATCAAAACACCATTAATGATATTCAGTGCTGGCCCAGCCTGTATAGTCCCCGGTGACCCACTTCTTTTTGTATGCTTGGCAAGCTACTGCTGCACACTTAAATCAAGCTCAGAAAATGAAATACACTTCTATTTCAAGCTGATGGCAGGGTCTGTTCAGCTTTGTGGATCGCAAACTGTCAGTTGTCAACAATGTTGCCAGTAGTTACATAATACACAATGACTTTACCAGACATTTCAGTTAAACTCAATCTACCAATTGTTTAAAGAAACATTCAGCATGTTAGGGCGACCTCCTCTTAGTCAACCGGCAGGGAAAAAATGTACAATAATGTTTTTTCCAATTGTTTAGTTCAAAAGGAAAATTACAATCATGTCTCTTGCGTAAGGACAGCTTGAATTAGTCATCGCTGAGGACTTGAGTCATTCAACAAAGTGGGCTTGACCAGCCCTTTGCTGTACACCCAGAGAGTTTGCTCAGAGTCCAACACTGGCTGTGACGGACATTTTGGTTTTCCAAAGTCAACATTGGGAAGCCCTTGAGATGTTGTGTCCACTTGATTCCGCAGCTACTGTATATAAATAGCAACAAATGAAAGAACTGTCTGGATTGGTGACGTTGTGCTGGTCCAGCATGCATCAGTATCAACACTGCCTTAGGTAGAACAGGCGTAGACTGTGTTTATCATCCTGACTAAGCAAGCAGCTGGTTGACAATCTGATTGGTGGCTGTGTTTATCACAGACTGGTGTCTGTGCAGGACACATGGGGTGTGCTGCAGGGGCAGTCCGGTGGTAGATCTGTCTTTCTTCAACCTTTTCTCTGTCTGTCTGTTTTCTCTCATTCTCTTTATCTTGCAACCCCAGTTTGGATCAGTTCAATTTCATCTGTATCCTATAAAAAATGCGTTCCTTTTATGACATAGAGCTCCTTCAATCAGAAGATCGGCGTTTCGATCCCCGGCTCCTTCAGTCCATGTTGATGTCGATGTGTTCTTGGGCAAGACACTTAACCCCAATTTGCTTCTGTAAGCTGCGCCTATGGTGTGTGAATGTTAGTTAGCAGGGGCTACCATGCAAGATGCTATTACTATCAGTATATGAATAGGTGCGAATGGGTGAATGACATGTAGTGTTAAAGCGCTTTGACTGGTGGCAAGACTAGAAAGGTGCTATGCAAGTACACTCCATTTATCATCTCTTATTCTGGGTAATCTGATTTATTTGTATAATAACTGCAGAAAGATTTTTTTTTCAGTCCCTACTTGCTACTTAGTCATTGTCTGGGAATATTGACCCAGCTCTCAGCCACCGTGTGGTCATTCTCTAAAATAGAAGCCCCTGTGTGTCTGGAGCGTGTCTATTTTCAGTGCAGCTAGCGCAAAGGCCAAACTACTATTTTTGAAGCGCTTTAGCTTGTGATGATTATGCGTTGCTGTGAATTACAGTGTGCCAATTTTTGCCTTGCCAAAGCAATGATGGAAATAGACCTGAGTGGTAGAAGAAGCAACAGGTCAGTCAGATTATATTTATTGCTTTTTTATTGACACGAGTTGGCCATTATTCAAATATGAGGATAACGCTTGTGGCATTTAAAGTGTGCCGCTTTTAAGTTGTTGTTGGGGTTAGGGCTGTCCCTGATACGGCAGTGTAGCTGAGGTCAGAGCTGGTCTTTCTAAGTAATAAGCCGCCATTGTGAAGCTTTGAAATGTTACTATTAAAGCTTCTGTTTTGTTTTTTTTTCTCAATTTTGCTCCAGCTTTTTTGAATTTAAATCACTCAGGACCTCCGTGGCCTACGCAGATCCATGTTGTCTTATATCATTGTTGTGGCTGGAAGATAGGGCTGGGCGGTATGATCAAAAATATATATCACGGTATTTTGTAAGATTCTGGCGGTTTCACGGTATATCACGGTATTTTTTTTTCCACGTTAAAGCATTAATTAATTAACGCCGAAAAGAACCGGCAGGTCAACCGGCCAGCGAGCGGTGAACAGCTGTTTGTGTGGCGTGTCTTCCGTTCTGTCACTTCCTGTTGCCTTCACCTACATTCCCCTGGGTCCTAAGTCCCTCCACGTACAGTTTCCTATCACCCTGTATGTACCAACGTACATTTATAACAAATACCACACATATTACACGGTAATCAGCATTGCATATGTGTCTGACCAAAATACCTTTTGTTGTTCAGTCTTTGTTCATCCTGCATCGCTCTTTTCTGTTCTTTAATGTAACGTTACTGGTGCGACAGAGCCTCTCCCAGCTGTTAGCAGACTGTTGTTAGTGAGCTATACCCATCATGCAGTTCGGCGGGGAAATTTTATAAATGTACAATTATTAGTGTTACAAATTGTTTATGTGTCACAAACTGTTGTGTCGTGGTGTTTTGCTCTGTTAAAGAGTGTTAGTTGTGGGTTGTTAATTGCTATTATAAAGTTATAATCATGACTAGGGTTCCCTCTCAATACAGTTAAGACAACTAGCTCCGACCGCAGCGCTCTCAGCAGCGAACAATATATTTTGCTGCCTGTTGAAGAGCAACAGAATTTGCCTCGGCTGTGTATGACGGTGTATATGAAAAATTCATATCGTACGGGAAATTAAAACCAGTATACCTGTTTTAATTACCCGGTTGAACCGGTATACCACCCAGCCCTACTGGAAGAGTAGTATATTACCAGCTGCGATAGTGATGCTGCTGCTGTTTTGACTTTGTAAGTCTGTGTGTGTCGTCATAGCAGAATGTGGTCCCGGAGACACCTACTGTAGCAGGAACTACCACAGAAGCGGTTTTGAGTACTTAACCGGTTCATATTTCTTTCTGTCTGTTGACAGATTTTATAAGCAGGACATGCATTTCCCCTTAAATCTGCAGTGCAATAACCAATAGTTTGGTTTATGACCACATATCTGACTTTCCCATTAGCTTCATCTCTACTTCTTGCTTAGTGCTAATTAGCAAAAGTAAGAATGCCAACTCACTGAACTAAGATATAGCTGCTAAACATCAGGACTGTGGACATGTTGACTTTCACATTTGGCTTTAAGCACCACTGTTCCTATAACTGTCACTGAGACGCTAGCATTGCTGTAGACTCCTAGTCTTGTTTAATGGTTGTCTCAAACTGACTGCTCTAAATGTCACCAACATTCTGCTCCAAGTTGTAAGCAAATTATTTTACGATTAGGGCCCTTAATCGTAAAATAACTGAAGAATGTTATAGTTCTGCGCTCGTAATAAACCGATAGTGATAAGCAAGAGTGTAGGGCTGTGTAGCCGACACCCACACACCTTACCCTCTTCCTTTTCCTCCAGACTATCTCTTCTGTCTTTGATGTCTGCTTTCTACATGTCACTTTCTCTTCAAGTATCTCTGCTTCATTGCTTTCATTCCCTCTGTCTCTCGCTGCTCAGTCCAGATGTTGCATCCTCCATTGCTCTCAACAGAAAAGAAGAGTACTCATTCGTTTCGCCTATAGCAGTCTACTTGAGTTCAGTGATGTAGTGGTAAAATGAATGGTGGGCCACATGTGGTCAAAACAGATTTGGAAACGAGTTTGATGCTCTGCAGGAGGCAGTGAGAACAGTAGGGACTACTTCATTCACCACTCATACTTCATTACTGTCAAACATGCTCAACGGGTTTACTGATTGCCGGCAATAAATCAGCCTCTGCAACAATAAGGTACGGACAATTTACCCTCACCGCCCTCTCTGTTTTCTTCCCTTAATTTCCTGTGACAGAGGTCAGGCCTATGTGAGAGAAAGTCGTACTGTAGAAGACTTTTAAGTAGGACACAACTGAAAATGGGAATTGTGGGTCAGATACCGATAGTGAATCGGCCTAATTTCCTTGTCAATGTGTTTTTATATGTTATTCAATAGAATAACAGCATAGCTTCCTCAGCACAGTGATTCAACTTGTTCAATTACAACACAGCAGCAGTGCATCAACTCTTTTTCTATTGCTGTCTTCTTTGCTCTCTTCTTTGCTCTCTTACTTCCTCTCTTTTGAGAAGGGTATCCTGGTTTGGACCACAGCCCAGCACTGACTTGTGTTGTGAAACCCTGGCACATTTCAGGCTCCCAGCAGCTAAGCTTGCTCTGGCTACCTGGATAGCCCATAGCTGGTGACTCCAAAGGACCTCATTCTTCCCAAGCTAAACAATAGGAATCATGTGAACATGAAAATGATCATGTGATATAGGCGAGACGAATCGGGGAAGAACACGTCGTGACTGATAAGACCTAATCAAAAAGCGAACGTGGGTGTCTGCGTCATCGTTTTCAAAGGTCTTTGTCGGCCTGTACAGGCAAAAACGCAACCCCTGAGTTCTCAAACTATAACGGCTTCAGCAGCGTTTTCAGACATCTCCATCTTAGGGCTTTTAAAACGCCAGATTAATGTGGACCCGAAGCATATAGTACGTACCAAAAGTTATGCGTTTTAAAACTAAAAAGGTAGTTTTTACTCCAACTCAGCAGGCCTCTCGGTTGTCTCTTTTTACATGCGACCTTTGTTCCTGCCGTTGCAGATGTACAAAGCGAACCAGTTAGCCGAGACTTGAACAGAAGTCTCCCCACATAAACTTCTTTTAAATTCCTCCCCACATCAGTACGACAGACTAAATATACGTTCGTTTGACTACGTCCATATAGCTATGCGGCCCAGCAATGTCACGCTTATAACCACTGAGCTGATGGTATGTAGGCTGTAATTCTACAGAGGCACAGTGAGGACAGAGCGGGACAGACGAATCTCCGCACTCATTTGCAAATTGCCGCATGCATTTACAGATCTTTGTCACGGCAGAAGTGTAGCAAAAGTCACGTATAGAAAGAGAGAGAAAAAGAGGAGTTGTAGCCAATAATATCTATATACACATTTACAGATTAGTCTACACATTTACAAATACACTTGCAAATATTTTTTACATATAGAAATTTTATTATGTCCACAGGGATACTGAATACATGTTTACAAGAGGCCTGTACACATTCACATATCTCAGCATGCATTTAGAGATCTCTTTACATACCATTGTGATTACATACACACGGATAGAGAAACAGTTACTCAACTCTCCATGCACATTTGCAAATACTTTTGCTACAATAATGGCCCCATACATGTCCGCTTACAGTGGGACCTTGGCTAACTGTTTCAGCAGCTTCCTGAACTTATAGGCTTAGGCCTGATCCCCTCTCGTCCTATACTGCCACCATTATCCCTGTGGACCGTTGTAACAGAAAGACACAACTGGAGGAAATGCTTTTGGAAATGGGTACGCGTTCAGATTTCAAAGTATGCGGAATCTGTATTCATTCATCTGTCAGGACTGAAACACATTTACAGGAAGCCCCTGTCACTGTGGGCTCTTTGATTCGGGATACTGAGTAATGGCACCCTTCCTCACTTACACACTGGCTGGATCTGTTTGCTAAGATTTTGGTCACGGGCAATTTACTGCTACCCCCCCAATATCTGTTTTTTCATGTCCTTTTGCTCAGGCTTCGATGCTAGCCAGCAGAGTTATGTAACAGCTGTACTCGAGCAGACTGCGGCAGCAAAAACTTTGGAGGTGTGGTGTTGGCCTGTCAAGAATACGTTGAATGCACCACACGCTGCCGTTATGAAGCTGCTCAGGGTCATGGATCATAAATGAATATTAGCAGTATTAGTTTGATTCTGTATCTTGACTCTGAGGCTTGTAGTGAGTTATAAGCTATAATCACAGTAACTGCGGTAGTCGGTGATTAGATGAGTTTGCCTCCTAATGCTGTGTGGCACTATGAGCGAAACAGCAACATTCCTAAAGTCATTTTCAAAGGAAGCCGGGGATGTGAAGCCACAATCGGACTCCTCCGACACTAGTCGCGATGTGTCGGGTGTGGCACTCTACTAATTAAAGTTGAGCTGGCCTCAACTCTATCTCAGCGCTGCAATGACGTGGTGAAGCGTCAACCAATCCAATGTTATTGTTTCACCCTTGTTCCGTTGCGTCTAAAAAATATAGCCAGTTTTTTTTTTTTTAAGTTAAAGCAAAGTCCAGCGCAGAGCCATCAGAGGTTTATCTGGCTGAGATTGTGCCGTCAGCAGCAGAACAAGTAACAAGTCTGTTGCTGTGCCACTAAACGGTGCGACTGAAACATGTGCAGAACTTAACTAACTTAACTTTTATACTACTTCTTCATTATACCCTTAAGAAATATCTATAATAAAACCACATTTTCTTCTATAACATATAATAATAACAACATATTTTTGTTCATTTATGGTTCTCTTTACTTTTCCATCAGTTCTACGTTTGAATTATTGTAACCAAAGCATGCAGTTTTCATTTCCTCTCTGGGTCTCAAACAATGTTTAAGTACACTTAAGTCAGCTGTCTGAAGCTCTTCTATGGTAAACAAAACAATGTTGGGCTACTTAATTTGCTTCCTATCGCATGCATACTGAGACACCGCTTTAAGGCCTAGAATATATAATACCATAGTATGAATTATTGTATTTATAATAATTAGGAATATAGTTTGTGTGCGTGTTCTTACCACTTAATCACGGTTCAGAAATACGAATCAATAACACTCAAGAAAGCACATTTTCCCATTGTGTATATAGATCATGTGGATTCAGCTTTGTCTGAGAGGTGCATCATGGGACTCGTGTGAGAAATCGCAGGTCTTGAGATTGATGGTCACAAACATCTTCACAGCGATGGTTATATCAAGTTTACGATGCGAAACAAAGACTATAAAGTATTTGTAGACAACCAAGCTGAGGAAAGTTAGCGGTGTGGTGGGGGCTTTATTTAGACCAACGGTCTTTAAAGTGCAGCAGATGGAAGTAGCGTCAGGAAACCAGTTACCTTAGACCGTGACTGTTATGTAGGTAGCTCTGTCTGAATACAAATACACTCATCTCAGGGCTTAGATCCACATGTAAGAGAAGAACTGAAAAGTGGTATGACTGTGACTATCATACAATCATATACATATATCATATATACAATATGTATAATCATATGTATTTATAAATATGACTATACATTATGTGTGTGTGTGTGTGTGTGTGTGTGTGTGTGTGCGCGCGCGCACATACTGTAGTCTAGCCAGTGGTCAGTTTGCCAAAGACAAATTCTTCCTTGTTCCTTCTGTGACCGTCGTCGGTCTGGGAGAGGAGGAAAGGGAGGAGGAAAAGGAGGAGGTTGAGCCTGACATGCTCTCCTGTAAATGGGCCATAACCCTGCTGGGCTTTCAGATGCTTTCTTTCACTCTTTCCTGTATCTCACTCTTTCCCCACATTTCGTCTTTTACTCATTTCAGTTTGTTTGTAACACAATTTTCTCTAAAGCTTCCGTACCCTTTTTTTGGACTGTTTTCTCTGTTCCCTCAGTAGTTGGAAGTTGGCCAAAACTCGCCTGTGCAAGGCTCAGCTTTAGTTGTGTACTGCGTAGTAGGATAAAAAGTTTTGACCATTGTCATTTATTTAATTTTGAATCGATAATGTGCAAAGCAGTGACTGTTTTTGCAAGGCTGCTGCTGCATGCCTACACAATTTTTACCGTTATTATCCTCTCTATAGGCTGGAACTAACAGTTGTTGTTGTTGTTGTTATTATTATTGCTGTTTTTATTATTATTAGATAAAATGGTGATCCTCAAGTTTTTCCCCAGTGCTGTTTCACGTTTACAAGTTGGACATTGCTGTTTTATGTCTTTACATGATTAAGACTGCACTTGCTCAGCTGCAGCATGCTCTGCTCGCCTCTGCCTCGGCACATTAGACGAGTTAAACTGCCTCTGTGGCCGTCAAAGGCCTGGATCTAATGCCTGCTGTTCCCTCTCCTCCACATTTCCCTCCCCACTGGTAGATCAGCCTTATATCCAATAATTACAGCTGACACTCTCTCCCTTTTTCCTCAATCTACTCTGTTGTGTTCTCTCCTCCTTTTCTCTCTTCTTCTGTGGTCTTTCACTGCTTATTTGTCACTTTTTCCTCCCTCTTGCACCAAACTGGTAAATGGTGTTTGTCAGGATATATTATTAGCCTTCAGTCAGCTCTATTCTGTGTGATTTTAGACAATTATTTATCATTACTGAGTAAAAAGTGTTTATTTTATTATCTGAAAATCAGAAACAAGTTGTTGCAAAAGCTCTTATAAGGTTTGCAGCTTTTATAGTGGTGGATATTAGTTGAACATAGATTTTGACATTTCTGCTTTTATTGATTTTACATTTTGCATCACTTGTACATACATAAGTTAAACCTAACTCCTCAATATCTGTCGTCAATAGTCATTCATCGCGTTGCGTACAGACTGCTGCGTGTCTTCAGGCTGATGCTGGTGTAAAACATAACGGAGAGAGTGAGCAGCTTCACTGCACTTAGTCATGCTGTACTCTCAGGGTAGTTGCTATGGAGCTGAACTCCAGGGTCAAGCATAAATCCGACACATTTTGAGCTGAATAAAGCAGTAAACCGTCCAAAAATGGAAGATTGATTATTGAATATTTCTTATCTCGGAGGAGGAGTTCAGGGTTACTGGCGCAGGCCAGAGAGCTACATGAATGTGGACCTGTTGAGGCCCACTCGTTAGCCTTCAGTATCCTTCAGTGCTCCGGTGTGGCTCGACTTTATCTGCACTGATGTAAGCTAACACGTGTTTGACAACATGTTAAAGGTCACCAAGGGATTGCAATTTTTTTCTTTTATTGATATCCCAGTGTTCCTCAGCATGCTATAGGTTTATGTTATGGCCAACATGTTTAACTATTTCAGTGTGAATGGTGGATGACTCTAAATACCATAATACTCATTACGGCTTTCACTAAAAGAGAAAGATTGAATGAATAATAACTAACTAACTAGACCTTTGAGTTGTTAGAGTGGAAGTTCTTTCTTCAAAGCCCTAATACCCATGAGCCTCGGCTGCCATTGGCTCAAATTACAATAGCAGCAAAACATAACCCAGTATCCAAAAAGGGATTCAATTTAAACTGCAAATTGTGTTTTCAGTTTTTTAAAATGTGTAATCTTTAGCTTCCATTCATCGTTGTAACACAACAGAAAGTCAGAGTTAGTTTCTCTACTCAGCTTTTCCTTCTACAAAACCCATATTTTCTTCACAGTCGCCCATCTTTTGTACAGATGATTCAGGAGAATTTTATATCCCTCCAAGCTTTAGAAGTCCTCCAAGATGGTTGTTTTAGAAGATGGTCTTTTTTTTCTTGAAAGGCAGTATGCTGTTTGTGTGTCTTGTAACAGTTTCACTAAACTGGAATTTGGAATTTGGAAAAGTACCCAGTTTTGGTTTCTCGGTCAGTGTTGCACCGGGCTCTGTGCTTGTGTAAAGCAAATCATCCAGCTTTCCGTAGCTGATACCTTTTTGAGTATTTGGCAGACGACTCTGCCAAGTAATGTAAGAAGAGAGGTCTCTTATCTGGATTTGGCCAGATGTGGTGGCAGCTGTATTTGGGGAAACGTCTCAATACCATGAAAATCAACATTTGACATTAATGATAACGTTATCTGAACAGTCTAATGGCAGTAAAGTAAATATGCAGACTTAGCATTTTTACATCTACAAATTTTATTACCAGAAATAAAATATTTATTAAAAAGTAAAATATACTTTTCACGTATCTTTGTGTAAAATATGTTGTAAAACCTGTTGAGCTGCACTCTGAGCTGTTTTAAACATGACTGACTGACTGAGATTGTTGATTTAGGATTAAAAGACAAGTCATCGTACATGGGCTCAAACCATTGCTTCTCGTTCTGTAGTTTAACATTTCAGCTCGTTGAGCTCTATCGCTGTGATGGGCGGGGTTAATGGGGGTTAATGGCATGGAAAGCATGTTTTTGATGGAGGGGAGACGGGTATCATCCACTCTTGTCTCAATGTTGTGAACACTGTAAATATACCTGCACATTCGGATGAATGCAAACTAATTATCAGTTGCGTGATCTTAAAGATAACTCTGCATCAGTCAGTCACACTCCCTTTTGAGTTATTACAATTGGTAGATAAACTGGATTTGCAGGTCTGTATTTGTAAATGAAAGGTCACGGGTCTGTAATAGTTTGTGACGGATCATCTTGACGCACTATATGAAGGAGGAAGACAAACACTGTCTCAATGCACTGTCATTTTCTCTAGTCCCTTTTGAGGCTTCAGCATATGGTTTTCATTAGGCCGTTGTCTTTTTAACAGCTAAGGGGCTGCTTTGTCATCTATTTTAATGGTACATTATTATCCCAAACAACACTGCAAAGGCAACCCGACACAACACCGAGTGGCGCTCACCCAGGTGAACTGACATCAGAAAATAAAGTGCAGACAGAAGAAAAAAGATCTTAACTTCCACCCCACCTGTTATCCATTAAAGTACTGTCAAAAGGAAACGGAAATTATAAAACGGTAACCTAGAGCTTGTCAGTGCTAAAATATCTTTTAAGGATGTCCGTCCTTAAAAGATCTTTGCTTGACTGTTGACATGTGTTGACTGCGTGCACTGATTTTAAAAGATCACAGGACTGGCTGCCTGGAGCTCGGGCTGCACAATTAATTACATTTTTGCAACATGTCCTACTGCAGTCTTCAAAAACCCAGGAGATGCAATATTTGTATTTATATAATTATATAATTTTGGCCTACAGATTGTATTCTACAGACTTAAGAAAACATATTTATTTGGTACGGCGCATTGCAAAATTCTCTTCATTCAAAATGATTTCCATTTGATTTATTTTCAAAGCTCCTATAGGGGGTTCAACATGGAAAGCAATGAGGAATAGTGTGTGCGTGTGCGTGTGTGCGTGCGTGTGTGCATGCGTGCGTGCGTGTGTGTGTGTGTGTGTGTGCGTGTGTGTGTGGGGTGAAATAGTCCACACATGCTCTCTGGAGCTCACCCCTGATGCACTGCTTTGGGGAGTCGATGCTTTGTTGTGGTCGCTCCATTAATGTCGACCCATGGTGAAAAAAAGCTACTTTTACCACTAATGGTTTTGTTTACTTCCATTAAATCAATGCTGCGGACGACAGGAGGAAATGTCTGGTTTCACGTGTAGCTACTTCCTTTTTACATTATTTTTTTAAAGCCTACTGCTGCATGTTTCTGAACAAACCATTTGCTTATTATGTTCTCAAAAACTCTTGTCAGTAGCGTCTTGAGCAATCAGGACTCTAATGTCAGCAAACATGCACTATTGTTTGCGCTGTTGACAGAGGCAGATGTAATTTCCCCCTTACATGCTGCGAGCTTGTTCTAACAACCACAGCTATATCTGTGGTTGTTTGGACTACAATAATAGGAGCAGAGCCAACTCAATCACCTCTCCAGAGCTCTTATCTAGCTCTTTATCCCCCCCCCTGCTCTCTTTTTTCATCACTCAATGTGTTCACCTGAGTGAAAGCTAACATCTGGAGGATCCCTCTCTCCCTCAGACGGGGCCAAAGATCGGTGCCGAAGCTCATGTTCCACTAGAAACTGAAATGTTGGTGAGAGAGGGCCGGGCCACAGGTTCTTAAATGATACGATCTGTTTAGATATGTATTTTGATTCATGTTGTCCTCACTCATTTCTTCATCTCCTCTTCCTTGTTTTCTCTGTTTCCCCTTCTCGTCATCACTCGCTGTCTGTGAATGAGGTCTTAGCAGGGAGGGCCTTTTATAAAACCTTGAGTTGTGAAATCTGAGAAGAAACAAATTGTGCAATCTAGTTCTTTTCCCCCTAATTTATTTCTCTAATCTCTTCTTTGTATATGTGTTCTATCTTTTCTCTACCTCGCTCTTCCTCTCATCTCCCCCCCCCCATGCTTTTCACGTCATATCTTCCTTCACTTTTTCTCCTCTCCGTTCGTTGAAATGCTCGGATCACAGCACACCTCGTATTTCACCGGAGGGAAGAAAGGAGAAGAGGCTTCATGAGATGTTTAGCATACTTCTCTAGGTTAATGATTGGCCTCTTTTCATCGTGTACATCTCTGTGTGCATGTGTGTGTGTGTGTGTGGGTGTCATGTGGGTGTGTTTGTGTGATAAAGGGAAAGAGGGCAACCTTATGTGCATTAAAAGCGGGATAGCCAAATAAAAGTAGTGTTGTGCCCTCATGGACTCAGGGTAAAAGTCTGCTTTGTCACCCACAGAAATGTTGCATGCTGAAGTTGTACCAGCAGGCCCTGCAGGCAGCTGGGCTCAAACTCAAAACATACAAATGTGATGAGAGAATGAATGATTAACAAGGAATTGGATTTGTGTGTTCTTATCTGAAACTTTTTCTTTTTAGTTCTGCAGTAAAATACTATTATTTTTCAGTATTTCACTGTCTAACTGTTTCATTCTGGCAAAGAAAACCTCACATGGGCCTCGCTTCATCTTCACAGGCACTTTGACTGCCGTTATAAACAAACATTTCCTCAGTTTTTTTTAATAAATATATTTTAACTGAGCTTGGTTGTAATGCACAAGACTGTACTGTTTATCAGCGCACCCTGCACAGGGTTGGAGGTAAATCAAATACACATGCATTCATTTGCATGCTGTGATACAGAATCGTTGTCGGAGATGAGCAACCACAGGTGTATGTTTTTTTTTTCTTCTCTTTTTTCTTCTAGCCCCTGTTTTTTGACCACATTTCTCCGTTCCATCGGTGGTTTTGTTTCTACCACACAGCTTGGCCTGCAGGCTGGGTGAGCTGTGCAATGCTGTTTTGTTTCGTCTCTATTATGGGTTTTACTGCTTGGCCAATCTGGCCTTTATTACTGTCTGCTGTAAATAAGTCTGTTACAGATGAGACAACAGTAACAATTATTTTAATAATAAAAATAATAATAATAAACTATGATTTGTCATGAAGACACAGAGTTGCCTGAAGGAAGGTACACTCCTTCACAATGATTGTATCAGTTCAGGATTTATTTATTTATTGGAAATTAAATTAGAATTTTATGGTGTTTTTTTTTCTTCTTCATCATCAAAACACATTCAATATTAGTTTTTTTGATAACTGCTTACATGTATTGATTTTAAATTTCTATTAGACAACAAAAATCTCCCAACAGGTGCCACTTTTTGTTTTTTTTGGGACTCCATTCTGGGAATGGATTCCTGATATCCTATCATCTGTATCAATACAGCAACTCTGCTCTAATATTTGCATCTAAATAAAGACGCGACGTGGACTTTGAGGTGTTGTCACCAAGTGTTTGGCCAAACTAGTTAACAAAACAATTACACTCAGTGTGAACAAAGCAGCATCAGCAGGCAGCAAGATAGATTCGGCCCAGCTGTGCTGCTGCAGTACTTCATTGCAGATTTGAAAAGTTAGCACACTGCAATAGTGCAGAGGCTGTTTTTCTTTGGAAAGCCCAAATGCTGCCAAAGTTGGGATTTTAGGGTTCATTGAAAAGCTGCCATTAGTCTCATATCTGCCATGTGTGACTGCAACATAGATATTTAATGTTTTGCATTTCAGGGAAATCTCTTCTTAATTTCTTAAATTCGATTGTGTCATCTCATGGTGCCGTTTGCTAAAGCCTGAACTATAGTTTTATATTGCAACTTCTTTGGATAAAGAAATCAATGAGTAGTTGTGATTTTGTGCGTTTGTGTGTGTGTGTGTGTGTGTGTGTGTGTGTGTGTGTGTCCATGAGTGAGTGAGCGTCTGTGTCTTGCCGGCCTAATTTCGTATTCTGCTGCAGCAAACTGCATAATATTTCTGACTGAATGCTCAAGGACCTCTTTTGGTTGCAGTGACTCACACTTTCTCAAAATGCCTTTTATTGCCTTTTTTATACCGTCATTGACTACCTGATGGCTCCTCACTCAATACCCTTGACCGGCCCCCGAAACAGTAGGGGCCGCTAATGAGTACATGAGTACAACCCCCAGCTGCTACTGAGCACTGAGAGATACCGTGGGGTAAAACAGCCTATCGTGTAAGCCAACTGTGGGGTTGTATTCATTCAATCACACAATACACAATTCCACCAGGTGCAGCCGTCCTGGGTTACGGCCGATGCGGCACTTCGGAGCTGATCGCGGCCGCTATAGACAGCTTGAGGTTGCACCAGATGAGCTTAGTGCCTTTCAGAACTAGTGTCCTAGACGCTCCGCTCCACTAAAAAGGCACGCGGTGCGTTGAACAGAGCAGCTCTAGCTGGGCAATATAATAAACAGGCAATGAATGTGAGGTATAGATACAAAATATTTATCAGGATGATGCTATGTTATACTTTATAACCATGCATATTATTATCTTTTAGCAGGGGAAATCAATTCATGTTGTCTTCTGCTTGAAAGAAATGATTCCATTCCACTCTCATAACTGTTTTAGTGGATTTACAATGAAACAGTTCCGCAGTTTTGTTATTGTCTTGTGTGTATGTGTGTGAGGCCCCCAACATAAAATCTTGCCACCGTTTTCTAGAGCCAGGCCTGCATGAATGCACAAAACTTGCACATGGACTTCAATATTTAATGCTCATAAATGAACACACACTTTTATGATGAAGCAAACTGTTAGAAAAGCACTAAAGCAGTGCCTTAATGTACAGTTTGTGATCTGCTATGAGCTATATTTGGTAGCAGTGCAGCTGCTCGCATGAACTAACAAGCCCACAATGTGCTGTATAATGTATGTGAAAATATGTATGTATGTATCTATGTATGTTTATACACACAGTGAGCCAGCGCTTGAGAGCTGACTGCAAAAGCAGAATTTCATTTCCATGCTAACCTCTGTTGACCAATAAAGAATGAAGAATGGTTGCAAGGAAGTACCTTTCCCAATCTACTGTTGCACGCGAATGCATCGTTTATGGACACCGGTCCTTAGGTCTGCAGTACATTTCTCTGCAGACTCGGGGCATGGAAAATAAATAAACGTTTGCATACGTTACCTTAAAATCCTGACATAATGTTGTGCTTTTCACTGGCGATTTACGGGTTTGAAAGTTGTTAAGCTGATTTTTATCTGATCTGTTTTCAGGTTATTGGTTGTAGTTGAGTCCTGGTTCTTAATTTTTGACATTACTATATTACTAAAAGAAACCAAAACATGTTAAAGGAAAAAAGAGTTATACTGCGGCGAGGTAAAATAATGAAAATGTCATTCCATGCTCCAGTTCTCCAGCTGGACGTGCTGGCATTAATTACCTCTGAGCTTGTTGGACTGCATGTGACACCGCGCTCTCGTTCCACTCTGCAGTAAACGCTTTGTCATCTTAGACAGACTTCTCTGTGACAGGAAACTAGTTTGGCAAAGTGATTACATTGCACAGTAGCACCGTTCTCGGCTTAGATCTGCTTACAAGCGATACCGCTGGTCTGCTATACTACGTGCGCAATGATGCATGCATCACCAGCGATAAACTAAAGTAAATTTAAAAAGCACGTTTCTCATCTCTGGTTCTCATACATTTGGAACCCGTATCAATTCAGATGTGGTTCTCGATAGCCGACCCTGTAGAGCACCCTGCACAACCACACTTCCACTGCCTGTCTCCTGTCTGTCAGCAGTATTCGATTTGCATCTTGAACTTCATTAATCTGTTTTTGCAGACAGAGATTGTGGGCGTATGTAGATGTCACCCTCCATTAGTCAGCATAAAACATCACCGCTCTCCTCTGCTAATGTGTCTCTGCATTCCTGCCTCCTCGCTCTGCCTGCACGCCTTCCTGTCCGTACTGTATGCATGACCTGTTTTCCATCGTCACTCAGCCTTTTGGCAGCAACGGACCAAAAACACTGACTATACAGTAGGGTTGGGCTCAGCGAACTCATCTCTATAAGACAATTGTAAAGATAATCACCAGAATGCTGAATAAGGGCCCGTCCACACACTGACACCAATGGAAATACATAAAGTACATCATCTCAGCAGAGATACAGTACAGGGGGGAAAAGATCAATTGTAAAGCTACCACGCTTTGGTTGAAGTTAATGCCAATTATACTCATTGGTTGCTAGCGGGCAGTATAATGTCAATTGAATGAAAGAAGTAAATTGCGTCCGTTCACCCGATGCAAGCAGCCGGTATTGTTAGCTAGCTTTCGGCTCCATTTCCTCAGACACAATCACTTATTTTCATAAGCTGTGTCAAGCCAGACCTCCGGGGGCGATACTGGGTTCGCCTATTGAGTTTCAGCTTCTACTGTATTTTGTGTATAGAGGACTGACATTCAACACCTGCTCGGACCCCGCCCTCATTCTCTGCTGTGTATGTTTAAACATTTATGTGTTTTAGTCCAGCAAATGTAGGGGTTTCGTGGACTGTGGAAGTTTTTTTGTTTTCTTCCTTATGATCACACCACAGCGAAACCACTGCCACTCCCTTTTCTCTTTATTTGGCCTCGTTGCCTGTGAACCAAGTATTTTTAAATTGCTGTCTTTTTCCTTCATGTATTTCTTTGTTTCCTGCGAGGATATGCGTTTTTGCCCAGACTCGGATTTTAATTTTTGGGTAGTAATCTTCCAACAGTAGGACGTTGATACCAATATTATGTACATGTTTATGGCCTTGATAAATATGTACATAGCTGTGGTTAAGCTTTCTGTTATGTAATCGCTGTTGGCTTACATGCTACATGTCACTGCTGCTTGTTCACAGCAACAGAAAAGAAAGTGACAATACAAGCAGACTGTTACATCGTCACAGTTGCCCTTTGAATACCATTGGGATGTTAGTAGTAAATACATTTGTGGTTCCTCAATTATGAATTGGTGAGGGTAGAAACCGGTCTTTTCAGCCAACATGCTGTTGTGAGGGAGAAAGATGAAGAAAGGGGAAGAGTGGGTGAAAGGGGGAGGGAGGACTTTGGGGGTTGCAAAGCATTAAGGTGCTAAGTGAAAGCTAATTACATAAGAGCACCAGGGGAAATGGGTGCTTTGTGCCCTCAGGCCCTGGCCATCTATCTGATTTAAGACACACAATGTGTCAGCAGCAAATCGAATCTGCAGGGAGCAATCGAAGGTTTTCTCTCTCTCTCTCTCTCTCTCTCTCTCTCTCTCTCTCTCTCTCTCTCTCTCTCTCTCTCTCTCTCTCTCTCTCTCTCTCTCTCTCTCTCTCTCTCTCTCTCTCTCTCTCTGTGTCTCTCTCTTAGTCTCTCTCTCTGTCTCTCTCTCTCTGTCTGTCTCTCTCTCTCTTAGTCTCGCTCTCGCTCTCTCTCTGAATGAAAAGGACAATTCTGAATTATTGATAAAAGGATTGGTCAGTTATTGATTATCTCGTTCTGTCCTACAGTCCCTAACAATGGTAATAGTGTATGTATGTGTGTGTGTGTGTGTGTGTGTGTGTGTGTATATGTATATATATGTGTGTGTATATATATATATATATTTTAAATCTAGTGTACTCTTGCTAGCTTCTCCAGATTATCAACCCTATCTTAAATCAGTAATAGAAATAATAGTTAAAAAATGGCTGTCACAAAGTTTGTTGTGTCTGATTGTCCACGAATCTTAAATGTGTTATTATGATTAATCTAAAACCCCTAAACATTAATATCAAGTTTGATATAACAGAAGACTTAAAAAAAAAACATGCAAATATTCACAATTTAGAGGATAAAACCAGCTTTTTTTTTTTACGTAAAATCCACCTGCTAAGAACATTCTTCTTTCAGTCCATAACCACATGTGTCTGCTGTTTGGAATAGCCACAGGACATGTATAAACTTCAGGAAATGCACTGAAAAGTGATAAGACTGAGTGCATCATCCATATCTTGCAAAACGTAATAATAAGCATGCTGTCAGTGTTTTAGAACAGAACTCATTTTGATATATCAGGAAGACTTTAAATATTGTGCCATTGCCCTTCATTGAGCTCCCTGTGGTCGACACCATGTGGCCCAGTTTCCTGTAAAGCTCCACATTCCAGTACAGCATAGCTATGCTCCAGGGATTGTGACCTCATCTCGCCTAAACCGTACCCTTCTCAGACAAGAACAGTAGAAGTTGTGTCCTCCGTTTAGCAGCGTTCAACCGCTCTCTTTCTGTTCTGGACATTGTCATGTGAATCAAAGTTAAAGGCCTGACTGTGTATCCTGTTAACACACTTTTCAGTTGTCTCTGTTATTTTCCAGGCTGCTCTGCTCTGCCCACACACACACTCTTGTCTTGGGCTCTCTATATATAGCTGAAGCTTGTGTGAAGAGGCGAGCCTCCTGCTGGACCCTGCTGGGTGATGCTGCATGTCTGAAATCAATATCCCAGTAAGGATATTCCTATCATAGACATGAGAAAAACTCACTTGTTAAATAATCACATTCATATCCGTCATATCAAACAGGAAGATAACATCACGCGTGGTGTCGAACAACCCTGAAATATTCCCCGTCATGTTTCATACCCTTGTTATCGTCTGTTTTGACAACATAATCAATTTATCTCATAACATCCCCTGATCAGCGCAACATGACCCCGCAGATAGAAAATAAACAGTGGTATCGAGCTATTGCTCAGCCTTGAGGGCCAGGTCACTCACAGTTATGAAGCTTCATTTTGTCTCATTCTTGTCTGCTTCCAGAATGATGTGGAGCGGTGTCTATATCTCTGTCAGTTAATCATATCTTGAGTGGCAATTCTACTCTGCATTAAAGCCAATGTAAATATAAATGTAAGTCAATTTAGCAGGCGATCAAACTGAAACACAACACTAATCAGCTTGACATTTTCTACTTGATTTGTGTTTTTCTTCGTACTGTATTTGTCACCTTACTTTGCAGGGTGTTGCATTTTGTTTCAGCGAGCTTTGTGAGCAGTCCTTTGTGAACACACAATGCATCTACACATGAGTTTGATTCAAAAGAGGGAACTTGTGTTCAGGCCTGCTGTAAAGAAGGCGACAGAGCAGACGGCAGTAACTTGTTTATTTTAGAATCTGAATTAAGAGTTCTCTGGTTCGCTGCCAGTCACAGTGGAAACTATTGTTAATGAGACGTCACCGTGGCTCCTTCGCTAATGATTCTTTGCGAGCATCTGTGGCGCTTTATTCTAGACCACAAGTAAGACGGACAGACAGAGAGAGGCACACTGTTAAAATGTGAACGTAACAATAGTGGGAGAAGCTGGGATGGCACAAGTATCAACTGTCACTCCGTGCATGAGAGGAAGTCGAAGTGTTGGCTGAATTGTACACTTCTTTTGAACTTTCACTTTTCACCTCCCTCACTCTGGCTTTCACTCTTCACACAGCTTGGTGAGAAAGAGCCGGCGCACAGTTCGCTGCTCAGGATGAAAAGGTTCCTTTTCATGTCAAAATCATTTGGATTATAAGTTTAAATTCACATCTGTTTTCATATATGTTAAACATATTTGGTTACTTGATAGGAACTATATAAATGCAAGCTATAATTGTTTTTATTATCATAATCATTATTATGAATAATAATAACAATATTGTCAAATTTTACTGCCTCAATCAACAAGTGCTCCAAACTAAATGAACTCTAGGTGGTTTGTCATTGCTTTTGAAATATTCCCATATGAGTGTATTCTGACTTGGTCGGTCACGTTATGGTTACATTTCTTCGGATATGTTTCGGCACAATAACTACTTGGTTAAAGAGAGGTTATAAAAATACAACGCTGACTCTTAGGGAGGAAATGGATGTGAACAGTGGTCTCCACTGCCCAAGTCACACAATTTGTCTACTCATCTATCCTCCCCGACCTTCGTGCTAACGGGTAGTTGTAGCACCTTGTCCGCCTTTTGTTTCTGACGGGCAACAATCATAATTGCATGGCCACAAGGTCCCAGTCTGGTGAAAGTAGTATTTGAAAAAACAAACAGCCCTTGCCTCACAACTGAAACTGTTGAAGGTAAACAGGTCAACATCTGTTGAAAGAACAGACTGGCGTGATGATTGAAGTGACTGCACTTTGAAGGAGATGTGGGCTCTCAGATGTGATGGAATGGTGGGTGGGCGAGAAAAAGAGAGAAGAAAAGAGGAAGCCATCACACAATCACATGATGAGTTCTGAAACAAGGGTAGCTTTATAACTGTGCTCCTCTCTAGCAAAGAAAGGCTCCACTCAGTAATTCAGAGACCAAATTAACACACACACACACGCTTTCTACTGGTGATACACACAGATAACATACACATACGCTGTGTACGCTTGTCTCTGGGTAGGTGAGTTGGATAATCCCATGACTCGCCTGACTTCCTACATACTTCCTGCCAGTCGTGACACTCGATTGGCTGACAGTGCGGGCGGGCGGGTGGGGCAGAGGGGGCTGCCCCAGCAGCAGCAGCAATAATACGAATATTATATAACAACCTTGGCAGATGAGGCGGGGTGAGAGGAAGAGGGGGAATGAGCCATGAGAGCGGACGAGGGAGAGAGCGGCGGTGAGAGAGACGGATGTGTTGGAGAGAGAAGAAGTGAGAGCAGGAAAGGCAGGAAGGGAAAAGTACAGTAAAATTGCACAATAAAGATTCAAAACACTGAACAGCTTTTCTTGATGCAATAGGGCTACACAGTATTACCAAATAATTGTATTGCATTTATTTTGTCCCATTTTAAATAAAAAAACAAAAGCTTTTGTTTTTGATTTGCCATATTTGAGTTCAGACCTGGATCACATGTGGTTTATATGACAGCATATTATATCACAGCATGTAAACTGACTGTGTTATGTAATACAAAAAACAAATGCATATGAAGGACTTATTTACTTACTGCTATAATGTCTAGTTAGTTTATCAATGTGCACCTTAAGATGGGTGTAAAATCATGTTTTCCCTTCTGAATGTAGATTTGTAGCCCGTTCTTTATGGGTCCCGAGTAATGGACGGCCTTTCAGGGAACCCACTCATTACGGGAGAAGAGGAAGAGCATGGATGTTGTTCGTGTGCCGTGGTTGCCATAAAAAGATGGAGCTAAATATTTTGCAGATACTAATATGAAATCAAAACTATTCTGCTGAGCTAAATGTGCATGGAATATAAAATGTTATTGTTTTTCTTACTTTCTACTGACTCAGGTTTTCTCAATGCTGTCTGGACTGCAAGTTATAACCACAAACGATAGATTGCCATAACAATAACAAACAAACAAACAGCTGTGTTAGTCATCAAATGTGTTGCAAAACTAGATTAGGAAAGACGAGATATATACAGTATATTCTAACTTCATCCATTTGTTTTAAATTACATTTTTGACTCGATAATGATATGTGATGCATCAATAAATGCAAGTTTAAAAACCACACTGCTAACATTAGTTTCCCCAAATGTCTACTGTAATGTATTTGGCCAAGTTAGTCAGTTTCCTATTTGGGTCAAGCCTCAGCTCTGTGACTGTTCTCATATTCAACATCACTTGGCCCGTCTCATACTTTCTGCTCCCACACATCGGCCCGAAAAAAAGCTTTGATCTTAATGGAAAAAAACAAATCCTCATCGGTTCCCACTGTAGTCGCTGTTCTACGATTCCCCAGTGACCACAGCAAGTCAACCCAGTTCAGACTGTCTCCGTCTTTCGCTGCGAGAGGCACTTTGTTTGTTGTGGACTTTCATTAACGCTTTTCCACTTCCTCATCATGTAACGTTATGTTATTAAGAAAATGTGTAATACGTTTATAACTTGTCTAGATGCTCTGTTGATTTTATTCTGTCATAAGTTAAATTAACAAATGGCAAGCTCATGCGATTCATTTAAAATAAAGTGGAATAAAATGTACAATGGAGGCATTGTCTGATTTCAAATGGACTCGTTGGGGAGAAATGTCAAAATTGGATTTGTAGTTGTGCATTGTACACTTTTTAAATATGCTTTTTTGCATAGAGATGGAGAGGATTGGGCATTCTTTAAAAAAAAAATCCTGCAGCACACACGGTCTGTTACAGCAGGATATACTTTCTTGTTTTTGTTCTGGAGTCTTGTTGGCCTCTTGATATTTCTGCACAACCTCTCAGTACATTACATTACATTACGGCTTTAAGTTCAGTATTGACACATAGTGTGTGTTCCTGTGTTCACACACAGGAAGAGGTGTTTGTAGGCAGAAGTAAAATAGCCAGCGAAATGATTGGTGTTATGCCTCAGAGTGTAAATACGGTTCACCGTGTTACATTTGTCATTTTTAAGACCTGGTGCTTAACTGGTACAACCAATTCTGTACAGTGACACACACACAGTTGTGTTTTCATCACCTTTGGGGACATTACATTGACTTATTCATACCCTAACCCTCACCCTAACCTAAACTGTGGGACTGTGTAGTCGGATATATGTACCCACAAGATGGGTAAAACATGGCCACAGACACACACATTTAGTGTGTGTGTGTGTGTGTGTGTGTGTTTTTACACTGTACTCTGGTACTAATTGAGGCTTGAATCTCTGCTGCATGGCTCAGAGCCGTTGGCGCTGGAGGGTTATAAGTGTTTAATTCAACCACCACGCTGTGCTTCTTTACATTACCAGCGTTTTCAATCATGATTGAATAGAACAGAATTGTATGGCATGCAACATTTAGCTCTCCAATCACTTCAAAGTATCAAAAATGGAAACACCCCCCCCAAAAAAATTAGGCAAATTATAAGAAATTTTATACATAAAAAAATGTAGATTAAGTATTGCAGTGTAGATGTTACCAATAAAAACGCAATGATCTGAAAACTTAAAAGCAAATACTGTTTAAACGCCTCAACATGCTTCACTTAGTTGGTTGGTTGCATGTTATCTCCCGCTTCACTGGCAGTCTTTCTTTTTTTCCGGTGGCTGAGCAATCCCATAAGAGCCATCACAGGACAAGCACTGCCCCATAATTAATGTGCACGGCATCTTCACTCGAATCCAGTCATAGCAGCTTTAAGTTCACAAGTAATGTGAGCGCCAGAAAGATGATAAGCAGATAGCAGTCCACCAAACCCCTCATAAAGGAGGTTCAAACAGGGCCGTTTCTATTAATACCGTGCTGTTGTCAGACTGTTGATCCAATTGTAAGACCAGTACATATTAGTAAGCATCAAAATGTTGCAGAGGGCCAGCGGTGCAGATAAAGTGTCGTACTATATAGTCATTTCTGTGTCAAGCAATGTAATTACTGTGGGAAATCCTATGATTAATATTGAAAACCTTATTAATGACAGTCTGTCTTTCATGATGTGGGCTGTGATGTCTCATACAGTTACAGGTTTGATTTGAGTGTCAAATGTATGTCAGACTTTCGTACAATAATGTAGGTCAGAGGTTGATCACAGTACCGCTACTTATGACTAAAAAACAGTTGAAAGTAGTGGGTTTGATAAGTTTCACAATGAGCCATACATCGTCATTTAGCTGTTAATCATGCCGCCTGTGAGCTCTGTGCTGGAGTTATGCGTTTTATGTCTGAATAGATCTTTGGTTTTTTGAAGTTCACAAGGCTAACTCTTTTAATTTGTTAGTTTGAGTTGATCTTAATGCGTTTTCGCATCAATGCAAATCCACATACAGATAATCATCATTGTGAGGGTGAGGCTCCCTCTTACAGACTGTGAACAAGCTTCCTCCTCTATCTTCACTATTTCTAAATCTGAACTCTCTTTTCCCATTTTTTTTTTTGTGACTAATGGGGGCCACAATTTTTTTAAATTTGTCCAGTATTAAGTGAGAACGCTGCGGCCGCTTAAGGGGCTGCAATATAATTGCTCCAGGCATTTCTGCACCATCAATACATGTCCACTTTAAGTGCTTGTTTTTGCCACTGACTGGCACAGATATTGTTATTACAAGTGTCTAACAACATTATGGAAAGGACACTACAGAGAAATATGTTTTTCTGTACCGTCCGTTTGATCTGGTCTGATTGTTATTGCGTCTTATGACTTGTTGCTGGAAGACAACGGTGGAAACGTGAGACGGTTGGAGAGAGGAGGGCCGATGCTGTCAGAGTACAGAAAGCGTAGCTTAGTGTTGTCTAAAATATGTTCAATGTCATGGCTTAGCTGATTCGCTAAACTGGCTTTAGCTGATTTTAACAATGTGGATGTGACGCGAGATTTAAGAACGAGACTTCTCGGACAGATCAGACCGACTAGATCAAGGGAAAGGCACAAAAACATGGGGAAATAAGGTCCAGGTTAAAAATACCAAAGTTACCCTTTAAGCCATCTGCAAAACAGTGTGATTGATTGTGTTGATGTTTTTCAGATGACTGCCAAAAGTTAAGCTGGCATCACTTTCTGAATTCCGCCACTATTTCAAACGATCTGACTGTGTTGGGAATGATGTGAATGAATGAGCTACGGCTAAACTTCTTCGCTGGAAGTCTTCCAAGATACCCCACCTCTACTCATACTTGGTCGCGGTCCAAATTACACAAGCGAGTGTCGTCTTTCCGCTGACCATGAAGCTCTGGCCGCTGTGAATTTGGGTCGTGCTTGTTTGGGGAGATAGGCCGGGGATGGCTCCTGGTCTTTGAGACTGAAGCTCACAAGTTCTATTTATTTACTCTTTTATTTATACCACTCTTTACTCCCGTCTGGCAGACATGGCTCTGTAACTTTAATGCCATGGACAGAACACGGGTGGGAACAACACTTGGAGCGCCATGATACAGAATCGGCACCAAGATATCTATAGGCCTGAATGCAGAGTCATTATCAAACTTAGCGAGCCAACTCTGGTACGTGATCCTAATGTACATTCCAATGAGTGTGCAGCCAAAACAAACAAGGGAGAAAAGACTTAAGCCCTTCTAATGCTGTTAAATTCCTGTCATGGATTACACAGCAGTGTCGGTCTAACACTAGTTTGAAGCCTCTTTGGCCACAACCCCGCCCCTCAAACCTTACATACTCCCAGCGCACATGCTGGCGCTTTGCCTGCAAAACACCTGGCTAGTCGAGCAGTTCATGCAGTTCATGCAGTTCATGTGTCTCGGTTACTTTAAGTCTAATTATAGACTGTCGAGAATAATAACAACTATGTCTGAGTGTAGGCAAGTTTCTCAAGATATTCAAATGAGGCTTTAACATGTCTCGTGGGTGAGATTTAGAGCTCGGTTGCATAAGAGAGCGCTCGATAGGCTTCATTGGGTTTGACTTATTTGCTTACACATTGAGCAATCATGAGAAAACGATCAGTTCGCACATCAAAATAACAAACCATCACAGAGAGCTTCAACTAAAGACAACCTCCCAGTCATACTATATACTAAAATGAATGCTTCTCAAAGCCGCTCTTAGGTTTGCATCATTTTGCTGTACTACAGAAAATAAAAAGTTCCAGTTATTTGCCTGTTTGGTGTGTTTTTTCGGAACCAAAGTACAGTACAGTACTCTATATTATAGTTTAATACTTTAAGCAATACCACCATCGTTTTGTCCCTTGTCCAGATCGCCATAGGAAAAAACATTGTTTAGAGAAAACGGCAGAACAATCGAAACGTTAATCTGTTTTTAGTACACATATTTTCCTTTCAGTCTACTGGATTTGTCCACAGGGTTTTCATATTACCTAGCAACAGTAGAACATACCATTGAGGCTGCTCATAAACCAGCCCTCAGCAGCCTGCTTTGGATTTTTAACAAACATCTTTGCTGCTCACTTTACATATTTCTCTCTCTCTATCTCTCTCTCACTCTCTCACTCTTTCTCTCTGTATGCATTTCAGCTCATCACCGAGAGCGGGAGAGACTGTCGGTTCCGTGGTGCCAGGCCAATCCAAGCCCAGCGGACAGACGCACAAGATCTGTCTGGTGTGTTCGGACGAGGCCTCAGGATGCCACTATGGGGTTGTAACCTGCGGCAGCTGCAAGGTGTTCTTCAAGAGGGCCGTCGAAGGTTGGTCTCACTCACTCAGTCGGACGTGACGCATGCTTTTATATTTCAATGATCAGATTTACGTAGAGTGTATATTTAATTTTTAGAAAGCGTTCTCATTTAAACCTTTTTTGTGTTGAACCAATGATTGAAATTGAATTCAATTGAACACGTTTGAACCAATGAGTTGTGGACACATCTACAGCAGGCTGTAATCTCATTTGCATATTCATGTTTGTGTATTCTATGTTATGCAGCCACAACCTCGTACAAGTGCACCTAATAGCAATGGTTAGCATCCATTACCTTTGTACATTTTGTCCCAAAGACTCATTTATTTGAGTTGCATATAATCAGCTGTTGCACAACAACAGAACACCTCTTCTGTTTCTCTATCCTAGGCACCAGAAAATGAAATTATTTCCCAAATACCAAGAGTGGAATAGTAGGGTGTTAGCTGTTGGCCTTTACATGACCACGTGATGTTCATGCATTTTTTGGGGTTTGAGTCGTAGTCCTTACCTTGTACCGCCTCCTCTTCTCTTGCGCTTCCTGTTTGTCCTGTAGCAAAGTAGGGATGATTTACAAGTAACTATAACTAAAAAAACAAAAAAAGAGGAAAAGGCCTACTCCAAAAATATTCCGATCATGATACCCTTACGATTAACATAGTGTAGTGTTGCCTTACAACGGACTAGTATTGTAATGAGCTTGTAAAACAGACATTCTTCTGCTCGGCTTCATAAACATTTCATATCTTTCAATACAGTATTCGGTTCTGGTCTCAGGCAATTTGTGCATCAGGGAACTTGTCTCGGGTCTAATTGCCTTGACAAAATCTTAAAAAGGGAGGGGCAGGAATGCATCTGACAAACAGTCATTTATGTTATTGTGTTTCTGCAATGCATTCCATTTCCCACTGCTTCTCTCTGCTGCTGGTTCGACACAAGCTGTCTCTACAGATGTGTAGTTCGTTTGAAAAGGCTTTCTGAGGAGTGTCTTTCTGTCAATTGATTATTGCATTTATCAACAATGCCTAGGAGAACAATACATAGACCACTCCCTATTCTGACCCAACACCGGTACTAAATGCACAGAAATGAGCCTTGTTGTCAAGTCCCAATTATCAGTGTCCGTTTCCTCGATTTCTGTGACTAAAGCTGCCACTTGATACTAGCTAGTGAGCTCATTCTGAATATGAGGTGAACATACTGTAGATTGTTTTCTGCAACAGTTGAACATAGCTGGTGTTGGATGGTAAGTTTTATTTTAAAAAGAGCTGCCTACAGTAGTACTGAGAAAGTTACATCTGTTTTTGTTTCTTCTCCCCCCCTCTCCATTCTCCGGTCGTTGTCTCTATGGTGAAGGATGGAGAGCACGACAAAACACAGATGGTAAATAAATCCACTTTTAATAATATCTAAATTAATAATTATAAAAATGATGATGATGATACTGATGGTAATACTTTCACCCTTGATTGCTCATGTCCCTGTATTCCTTCAGCAATGAAATATGACCAATCTGCTCAGACACATGCACAGCCTCTTCTGCCAACTATCTGTTAATGCATGCAAATGTTCTGATTTGGTTCAAGTCAGTGAGTGATTTTGTGCTCTTCAATGTATGCTTGGAATGTTCCTCATGATCCTCACAGGTGGTAGGTCCAATAATTGCAATCACAAACTGTTTCTAATTAGGCCTTTTATTTTCTCTTGACCCGCATAAACCTCATGAGATCTGATGTCAAAAATCAACTTGGACATATTGTATTTATTTTTGTGTTATTTATAGGTTAATGAGGATACAAATCAGGGATTTTGACATCAGAATGTTATTTAATGGTTTTGGTTAATTATCAAGGACATTTGCTTTCTTACTTCCTTTAAACCGTCAGATTAATTAACCACTAATAGTTGCTTAGTTAAAAGACTGGTCAGGTTCAAATTGCACCTATTTGCTGTGCTAACCACTACATGCTACATGTTGCTAGTGTTGGCTACAAACCAGCGTGAGGCTTCACCGACCCGTTCTGAAAGGTGCTGCCAGGCCCTTGTTAACAGATCAGGGCAGGATAAGGGAGCAATGATGTCAGTGTGATTCAGCTGGCACTTTTGACACCACAGATGGCCTTTTTATGCCATTATTTGCAATGGTATCAGGGAAAGGCTGCAACTGGCAGCCCGCAGGCCGCTGTCATGTCTTCACACCACCAGCCCTGCAGAATCATTTCCAGTATATGTGAAATATGATCATTTGTCGGTTTCAAAGGTGTTCATTACTGCGATTTTGATAAATGTCCAGAGACATTTGCAGAATGCATTTTGCTCCAGCCACGTTACGCTTTCTTTTTAGACTTAAACGCAGAGCAGGATTGTTAGGAGATCTGAAAGACATTAGCTTGAATAATAATTGACTTTGCAAAATCTTCACTTGCAGGAAACTACATCTATCTTTACACTTTGCATTTGAGTGGAAAGTAAATGAATTTGTTACTTTATTGTGTGTCCAAAATAGAGGATTTCTTAGCACCAGAAAAAAATTGTGATGTTTTAGTGTCACAATGTTTTTGTTATTTGTCTCATAGTGCTCATAAAAAAAGAAGAAGTTTCTAATTTAGTTTTGATGAATACTGTATGGCCTCCCCGGCGCTTCTGTTCTGAAGCGTCATTAAGCTGAGCTAATCATTTGCTCGATGTCCCAGATTCTGTGTTTGCTGGTGCTCATAGTACATGCATTTGGTCTGCTGTATTAGGCTCAGTATTCACTCACTTGTGAGCAAACGGGAGGAGGGAAAAAATAATGTAAAGCACTGCATGATAAAGGAGATTCATTATGAGTTCACTGTTAGAAAGGTAACTTCAGACGGCTGTTCAGACGGCCAGCATTAAATGTCTGAACAGCGATTGCTCTTACTTTGCTCTTAATTGCACAATTAACACCAATGATTGCCAGTGCTTAAGAACCGTGGTGAATCTAGAATGCATGGCCAAAATAATCTTGTGGTTATTTTGATTATTGCCTTCACAAGGCAGTTTTATGGAACATATTTGTAGACAGTGTTCAAAACTGGTTTGAAATTATTAAAAGGAGCATTAAGGATTTTCCAAATACAAAGGCTGTTCTTAATTTTGTATTAATAATATAATTTGAATGTGTAGCACAATGTTTTGCCATCATGTCCATGCACCCCTAGTAGTAGTGACGCAGGAATACCAACACACACAGTGTAGTATTATTTTGACATTCTATTATATAGTGCCAGCAGCGATATCGAATGCCCTTTAGTTCAAAAAGCTGCATCAAACACATATTTCAAAGACCAGTAACAATGTGTATGGTCCCAAAGGGCATTTCGTCAAGGCACTGTTGACTTTGTGTAAGGTCTTGTTTCAGCCAACGATGGTTTTTTTTTTGAGGTCATGCAGAAACTTCTCGGTGTGTGTGTACATTAAATGAAGGGTTGCTGGAAAGTGGCCGAGGCAGAGCAAGCACATATGCATTGTATTACCCACTATGATGATCTCTGCATCAATTTACAATATAGAGCCAAGTTTCACAGATATAAAAGTCTGCACATTGCAAGGTTTCCATGCCATTATTTATTGTATCCTCTGCTTCTAGCACTGATAGCTATGTAGACCTGCTCTATAATGAGTAATGCTATTATACCAGAAGCTACTAATGAGCAGGCCTTTCACCTTTACTTCTCCATATCTACAGTAATTGGCGATGGGGGAGTATATTATAATTTAGTCATCCAGTCATGTATAAGGGGCATACGCTCTTTGGTAAGAGGTGCCCTTGAACTCACCATTTTTCAGTGGAAGAATGAGACTCAAATGTGACTCCTGCGATATGACTGTGTTTTTCCGTCTTAGAGCTTGAGCTGAAAAAGTTGAATATAGTTCAACTTTAAGTTAGAATCACTGCACACTCTGAAATCCTACCACCGTTTGTTGTATCTTGCGATAGCATCTCAACTCTTTCTCTGCCCTTTTTGCGACTTGCGTAGCGTCGTCGCTGTGCCCCATGTTTCCCTGTCAGACCGAGATCTCACTTTTTTTAGAATCCAATAGTTGAAAAAAATATAATACCATTTTAAATCGCTGCCTACACTTTGTTTTCCACTGCAAAGTCAGCTGCACATGTGAACTTTGTTGGGTTAGTGACTCATCTACCACATCAGCAGTGATTCTAGTTTATTTTGGCAGTTGGATTTCATAGAATGACTTTCATATTGAAACTTAGAAAGATGACCATGGCATGCTGGGCATGATGTTCATGGGACTTCCCCTGATTCATTTGATCTATTTGAGATTTAGCATGTATTCGTATGAACTGAAAAGAATGAACTGTTGCTGGAACGGTAACATTCATGTGACGTTCCTCGGGCTCCGCTACACAAGTACTGTATGTGATAAAAGCAAGACACTGTTGCACTGAAGCACAGGCTACTGCTGTTGAACTGCAGTCGACAGTATTTCTTGGGGACTCTGTCTGGTTGTTGGGAAAGAGCTCTGAGCTCATTCTCATGGCTTGTGCCATGTTTCTCAAGTGCAGACTTGAGAAACTGAAGCTGCCGACACCAGAGGAATGCCACAGGCTTGTCAGGCTTACTGTAGAATCAGCAGGTGGTTAGTGTGGTAATAGTACATACAGGCCAGGCTAATCCTTCTCAAACCTTCTTAGCTTGCTAATATGTCTCCCTTTTTCACCTTCTCTTCTCGTCCCTCTCCTCTTTACAGGTCAGCACAACTACCTGTGTGCAGGGAGAAATGACTGCATCATTGACAAGATCCGCAGGAAGAACTGTCCAGCCTGCCGATTCAGGAAATGTCTTAAAGCCGGAATGAACTTGGAAGGTAAACAGTCTGACCCCTCTTTTGCAACCTATGAACAGAAGTGACCATATGGACTGCGGAGGAGTGGCCTAGAGACAACATATATACGACTCTGGTAGCAAAATGTCAATCACAAGGTAGCCATGCCCTGAAGCATACCCTGCTTTATTGTCTATTTAACTCTAAGCGGGACCATAATTTACAAAATGGACATCATGCTGTATTGAAGAAGACTTGAGACTAGTGATTGAAACTATAAACTCATGTTTACATTGTTTTCTAAGGTTATTTTCTCATAGACTTCTATACAATCTGACTTCTGTTTGCGACCAGTGGAGTCACCCCCTGATGGCCAGTAGCGAGAGTGCAAGTTTAAGGAACAGGATGAGAACTTTTTTTTTTTTTTCTGTGCCTTTAACTAGTAGCTTGTTGAATTTCCACATTAATTGAGTGTCATGTCACTGCCACCCATTCTTTCCATGAGGGCTTCTAGTATGTCTAGTTTCTACTTAAACCACCATCGCCCAAGTTAATGGAAAATGTCCAAGTCGCATTAGTTTGAATGTGTCATGTCACCACACCTCCTGCTAAAATGATTGTCTGAGAAAATTGCTTAGAATCATGCTTGTAGCTCAACATATGTAAAGTACACTGACTTGCACTTAATTATAATATACATACTAAGAATACTCCCATAACTCTACTTCTGATTCCTTTAAGTTAATTGTAGTTATCTGTTGTTGTAGCTTTCCAACTATGATGAAACTAAAGTACAGAACAGTCTATAACAGGCATTAATCAAGCAATAGCTGTCTATTATAGCGTTACTGGCACAGAATTGACTTTAAATGCGCTGTCTGTTCTTAGACTTCTCAGTGAGTCTAATCGTGTCAACTATGGTTAGTTCATTTGATTTCATGATTTTTTTTTCTGAAAGCTGTATTTCTTTTTTTCCAAAGTGCCCTAAGGGTTTTTGTTGGGGAAGAAATTGTTAGAAACTGTAGTTTTTCATTCTTTATTGATTATTCTAAAAGTAGTTTTGAGTCGTATGCCGGTATAGTAACAAGGCAGCCTCAACATGAAATAAACAAGCCAGCCAAGTGCATCAGATTACAGACATTGAATAATATATTTATGTGTGGAGGGGAGACATTAAATATGGACGAGCCTTTTGCCATTGCTTTGACCACATCCTTAAATCAACATGGATGATAACAGTAGTCTGGTTAGTCACAAATACGCACTGCATACATGCCTGAAACACACTTTCTCTGACATTTTCCTCTTTTGGGGATTTTAGAAAGTCAAAATAAAAGATATTGAAAGTGAAGAAATTGCCTCTAGTACAACGCCAATACTGTTTCACCTCTGTGGAAATGGTCTTCTCAAGGAAAGCCTTGAAAGTGAGCACAGATATTCCAAGATGCGACAGCAACAATTCTGAAATTGACAATTTTCTTCAGAGGACCTTGAAAATCTCTGAAAAGTCTTGACTTTTATCTTCATTTTATAGACATTTTGCTCCAAATAAAAGTTGGAAAGGCTGCAGTGCGGATCGACCGGCGTTAGTCACTCACCGGGGGGAACATGTGTGCACCATTGTCTGTGAATGTGCTCTCCTGTACACGTGTGCTGGCATGCAGGCGAGGCAGTATGAGAGCGCCACCTCCTCGCACACACATTGATCAATGCATAAACCACATCCACAGGCCACAGCCTGCTTAAGTGCTTGGAACTTGGCTGTTGCGTTATTTCAGCTGATGCTACCTTTGGGGCATGAATTTGCCGTCGGTGTTGTGACTGCCTGTAAAGAGTGCGTTGTTTGTCTGACGGAGGTGAAAGTAGCTCCATATAGGGAGAGACGGAATAACAGGGAGAGGGATTTGATGGACGTCAACGCATCGGCAGACAGACTCCCACCAGAGAGGCTCTTAGTTGCCATAGAAACGCCAGGAGAGGAAATTAAACAGAGGTGGAGAGAGTAGGAAAAAAACATGTTTTTTCATGGCACCCTCTCCACCCCTGGCATGTTTTGCACATTTAGTGGGAGAAAATGTCAAAACGATGCACAGGTAGTCACAATGTAGACTTACTGTTATAACAATATAAAACATGAGTAGCTGTGCTCCACTTTCATTTTGTCAATTTAGCTAAATAACAAAAGGTATTATAATGACTCACTTCTCACTAATTCCCTTTATCATCTTTCCTTCCCTTCTTTTTCTCCTCCTCTCTCCCGCCGCGTCCTCCAGCGAGGAAAAACAAGAAGCTGACCAAGCTGAAAGTTCCCACCATGCCTGTCCCAGTCATCCCCAGGCCCATGCCCCAACTCGTGCCCACGATGCTGTCTGTGCTCAAGGCCATCGAGCCGGAGGTCATCTACTCGGGCTATGACAGCACTCTGCCCGACACCTCCTCGCGGCTCATGACCACTCTCAACAGGCTCGGGGGACAGCAGGTCATCTCTGCAGTCAAGTGGGCAAAGTCACTGCCAGGTAATGAAACGCTCCTTACCGTGTGTTACTTTAGATAGATGAATATCACTGCTCAAGTGTGTCACTGGGAGTATTTCCAGCTTGTTATTGAGACTAATGTGGAGTGAAGTGGGCCAAGTCACTGATGTAAAATGAAGTCATTTGTTACTTTTAATACACGCAGCTGGAAGAGGGAATTACATCATTTTTATATCAAATGGAAAGTTTGCCGTTTGTTTACTAGACGCTTAGTACACAATTGCATAGCTTCCACTCTTGCCCTACAGGTAATTGAGCATGTGCTCGTCGGCATTCCTCAATGAAACTGAAGAACACGAGTAGCTGCAAGTTAACTTGCGAAATACTGTAAATATTATAATTTCCTATCCGGAAATAGCCTCCGCTGTGTGTATTTCACGGATGTTTGGGAAGCCAAACGACCTCTTTCTTTACTTTTCACCCTGTAACTCACCCACCACTCTTTTCACCTTCTCTACCTGGGAACATTGGCATTGGCAGTGGGAATACCATGATGCTGAATAGTTTAATCAATAATAATGTGTCATATTTTAATTGTTCTAATGTGTGAGTCAAATCTAAATGAATGTAACGGTAACATTTCTCTATGAGGTAAATGTGGTACTGCCTAACAGTACATTTTGCCCCGCTTGTATTTCACCGCTGTTTCTGACCGTGAGTAGCCAGTTACTTATTTTAATTGGTGCAGTGGTGGCAATAGTGGATGTATTTAACTTAAAGTCAATTTAATGAAACTGTAACGTGGTTGAGGAACAGTATCAATTTAATACTGATGCCTCTATATGACTTGCATAAGTAAACAAGACCATTACTTCTACATTAGTCACTCTCAAGGCTTGTCATTGGTGCCACTGGGCCGGATTACGCACAATTCAGATGAAATCATGCAGGTTCACCAGAAATGCCTTCAGCTCACACTCCAGGACTGCGCAGAGCAGACTGTCGGACCCTGCTGCAGTAAAGAGGTTTTCTAAAGGGACTCTGCTGCTCGGAAACACTACCGCCTCTTTTCCACAGGGACCACCAAAATCAACACAGAATGAAAGTTCCTTGTAGTAGTTTTAAGACTGTACCCAATGTTTGTTTTTTTTCTGCATGATTCCTCTTGGCAGTGGAGCCAAAGAACAACAGATTATCAGCAACCATCTAACAAACATCTGTAATGGCTGAATCTGTAATTACAGTTAGAACAGGCTTATGAAAGAAAAATGCAGTTTAGAAACCCAACCTCTCCAGAGTACTTTGATTTTGATCAAGTCATGACCAAAGATATCTTTTTGAATGTACATAAATATGATGTTAAAGGAGATGTTTCTACAGCATCAGTTTCTCTTTTTCATCTCAAAGCAAGTCCGATTACTACATTAATTGTGTCATCTTGACTTATTTGAGGTTAGTAGTTTTGCAAAACTTTATGTGGCAGACTATTTTAATTTCATCACACAGTCGCACTGTGTATTTTTCTTTTTTGTTACTGTTGTCCCACCCAGATAACTTACATTCATGTTATAAACATCAAGTGCTGAGTTTGAAATGGATTTCCATGTTTCTGATCATGAGAAGGACGGCACATGACTTGATAATTGCTCCAAGTATTTTCTTGGAGACCCACTGTAATTGTTGCTATTCAAGACATGTGATCTTAAATATTGGTCACACCACATACTGTATGTAAGATCACATGTCTCCCTCTCTCTCTCTCTCTCTCTCTCTCTCTCTCTCTCTCTCTCTCTCTCTTTCTCTCTCTCTCTCTCTCTCTCTCTCTCTCTCTCTCTCTCTCTCTCTCTCTCTCTCTCTCTCTCTCTCTCTCTCTCTCTCTCTCTCTCTCTCTCTCTCTCTCTCTCTCTCTCTCTCTCTCTCTCTCTCTCTGTCTCTCTCTCTGTCTCTCTCTCTCTCTCTCTCTCTCTCTCTCTCTCTCTCTCTCTCTCTCTCTCTCTCTCTCTCTCTCTCTTTGCTGTGATCTCTCTTGCTGTCTGTGACAGTATGGGTGAGGGACAAATCTGGCTCCAATCTTTCAGTGTGTGCCTTGGGATGTCAGTTTAACTAGATCACCCCATTTTGCATTACGAGAGCTGGCTTCTTAACTGTATTGAGCAATTACTTTTTCTCTTCTTCAATGTTTCTATATGTATTTAAAAAAACACTATATTTATGCTCTGCTTTTTAATAATACAGACAGAATAGGTGAATAGTATCACTGGCAGCAACATACGCCATCACCCAAATACAGTGAATTGTTCTTTTCAAGCTGCAAAAACAAATTAATCTTGCACGTTTAATAATTACTGTTGAGCAACAATGTTTAAAGACCAACTAAATGAATGAATGCTCAAATGTAATAGTCTTTTTTTAGTGTTGTATCATTAGCTGCTTATTATGACCTCTGTCTGGCTGGATTTCTCTCTGTGTATGTATTTCTGACCAACTTCATCTGACCTTCCTAGGTTTCCGCAACCTGCACCTGGATGACCAGATGACATTGCTGCAGTGCTCCTGGCTGTTCCTCATGTCCTTCAGTCTTGGTTGGAGGTCTTATGAGCAGTGCAACGGTAGCATGCTCTGCTTCGCCCCTGATCTCGTCATCAACAAGTGCGTACTGCGGCCGGCTGTTGTGCAGTCCTTTCTTCAGCATGACCTTCTGTTAGACAGTTTTGCATTTGCTCATTTCAGGAGGTCAATCTGACCTCATTACGTGGCTTACTCACTCGCTCATCTATCGGTTCATGATTCAGCTTGTCAAGAATAGAAGTCCGGTCATTGGCTCTAGGAGCAGTACCTACATTATATTAGTCATTTGGCAGTTTCTGTGTGTTAAGTTGTTAAATTGGATGAAAAGAAGCAGCCGGCGACATTATGGATTAGGAAGCACATGGCTGCCTCCAATAGTGAAGTTATGACACAGACTGTGGTACAGGGGATCTGAAGGCTTATTTGCCAGCTTAACATAAAGACTGGAAGCAGAGGGAAAAATGTAGCCTGGCTCTGACTATAGTTTATAAATATACCTACAAGCACCTTCAAAGGTCACGGATTAACATGTTGTATCTCGTTTGTTTATTTTTTTCATAATTATAAGAAGATTAGTAGTGATTTATATATGTAAATGTTTTGTAATACACACTAAAAAGCACAACCAGGAAAGCACATTCCTCAAACAGGAAGAAGAGAATACATCAATGACATGCTGAACCATTGAGTAAATAACCTTTTGTGTTACCTTGAAGCCACAGAGAGACAGCTCAGGTATAATTGCAGTGTGATAATTACAAAGCCCCATTACTTAAAGAATCACCGGCTGCAGAAATTGATTGTGCTTTGAAAATATCTGTGCTTACCGCAGTCTTTGTGGTCCCTGGAGGAAACGGGATAAAGCAGAGGCTCATCTCCCGGTAGCTTGTCTGTTCCTGTCGCATTCTTTCTAGCATATGAAGGTCAGACTTTAAATACTTGAGACATTATCCCAATTTGTCCATTATCTTCGATATTAATTAAACCCCTTCACATCTTAGTGGGCTTTTGCTGATTGTCACATATTAAGAGATAAATGAGTATCTACAACGTGTGGGATAGTTAAATTGATTAGATGATCTAATGTAACTGAGATAGAATGATCATTTTGTTGTAATTTGACAACTACAGCTTCCATCTAGCGGTGGGTGTGATACAGATGTGATACAGTACCAGCATCATTTTTTTTTTTTTTTTTTTTTTTTATAAAAGCATAAATAAAACGCAGCATAAAATTTGGAGTCACCCATTTCCATTTAAATTTTCATATATAACTTTATGCACATTCTCTGACACTTTGAAAATGAAAATACAAAAGCCATTTGACATTTCCTTTTCAAAGACAAACTCTGCTCTATGGTTGACAATATTCATGTTAATTTAAATGGGAAAATGGAAAAGCATTGCGCTCGATTGCAGTTACATTTCAAACGCAGCGTATTTGCATTGTCAAGGTCGAGCAACCTGTCGGTCATTTTCAGAAGGCGGGACTTAGTACGCTGGATCTATTCACCGCCCGGAAGAGGCATTGTTTATCTGCCTGGGCAAAATGGCAGCTGCTAGGCTGGCGCAAGTGATTGCAGTTTAGCTAATCAGCTAGATAATGATTAACCCAGTAAACGCTCATGACAGATCAGAGTATTTGCTCTGCTCTGTCACTGACATCGATCGAGATGAGGTTCTGTGTTGTGTTAGATAAAGTTCCGGTGGTTAGCCTTTCCAAGAATGACTGACGGGTTGCTAGAACTTGTATATTCTTGAATATTGTAAAGCAGGGTTAGTCTTTGAAAAGGAAATTTTCAAAATGTCAGAGAATAATGCATGAAGCTATCTTAGAATGAAAATGGATATTTCCATTTAAATTTAAATTGTGATTTAAATGATACTTCTAAAAATGCTAAGTTCATTTATAATATTTATATTGCATTTTAGTTTTCAACTTTTAATTTACATTTCAATATGTCAATCGGCTTTTCCATTTTCATTTTAATATTGTCAGATAATTCCCATGATATAAGTGAAAATGCAAATAGCGTTTTTATTTATATGTTAACCCAATTAATGCATAATGTTTTTAGGAAATGGAAATTCTTTTATGAGGTTACATTTTCACAGTAATGTAGTCTGCGGGAATGCTTTCATAGGCTCTCTCTCAAGGGTCACATCAAACCAGAGAGGGGTGAAAACAGATAAGAAAGGTGACGAGGTCCTTACCGGTAACACTGCAGTTGGTCACAATGACTAGAGGGCTCTAAACCACAGGCTATGTATCAGGTGAATGTGCTGTATTGATTTTAAAAGGTAGAAAGTAATGTGCGCTGTGTGTAAATGGAAGGGAGGTGTGAAAATCCATGAGGACGGATTTCACAGTCTGGTTTTCTCCTTCACGGTTGAAGTGCTTTCCCTGCTGGGGTAGTTTATTTAGAATGTATTAACAGGATGAGTGAAAGAGCTGTAAGTCTACTCTATATGTCTTTGCTTTCTTTCTGTTTATTCCCCCTCTGACTACATGTCCGTTCTACACTTCTCCCTCACCTCTACTCTCTCCCTATGCCCTTTCTTTCTGTCTCCCTCCTCTCAGAGAGCGTATGAAGCTGCCCTTCATGACCGACCAGTGTGAGCAGATGCTTACAATCTGTAATGAGTTCGTCAGACTGCAGGTGTCCTATGACGAGTACCTGTGCATGAAGGTCCTGTTGCTGCTCAGCACAGGTAACGAAACACGCTTCTGTTTTCAAACTTCACGAACTTGCCAATTTCTCTGGGATTTAAAACACGTCTCATATGTAACACTGCTGCGGCCTTTTCATTGCAATGTCAGAGGATATTGATCTACACATGCAAAACCTGCAAGTCTATTAATACAAAGGTGGATAATAACTTTCTTCGGGGGCTTTTTGTAACAACCTTATCGCTCCGCCCAGTTTTCAGCTTTCCTGAAAACAGTTTGTTCATCTTCTGTAGTCACTGTTTCAGTTGAAAAGATCTTCAAGTGTCCAACAGGTACTTCATCTCTGTAGCCATTTGTTATCCCCATTAACGGCGAGCTGCCTTGACTTGTAACCGCATCTTTTGAAAAGTTATAAAATGCTCTGTCTAAGAGACTAAGAGTTGAATTAGTTCATCTTTCTGCCTCTTATGCCAGTGGATAAAATACAACTTGCTGTTTGGCTTGCTATGTAAAGGAGGTAAAATGTTCAGCAGCCCACCCTTCTCTTACCTTCTGAAGAGGTGAAATAATAGTTATAAAATCAGTGGGCTACCAGTTCATCTTTGTAATTACCAACCCTTAAAATCTTCAGAAAAGCTGGACACAGCATGATAAACTTATCACTAAATCAGACTTTTTTTCCCCCCAATTATGTAAACTAGGAGAGCGTTCTTCCTTCTGCCTCACTCTCAGTGAATGGCAGGGGAAAGGATGCACTTTAGAGGCGACGTGCGCGTTACGCAGAGGAGATGACATTTCCATGCAGAGCTTGCATTTTCGTACGTGAGAGCTATTTCCATTTGTTCCCCTAAGGAACGGAAATACTAACTTGTCAGGACAACTGCTTTGAGCTGTTTTAATAATCCCTTTGTGGCATTACATAATCTTTAGGCCAGTCACTGCGGCTGAGCCTGGGATATGCCAGGCACCAGACTGACAAGGAGTCTGCGATGTGTTGACGTGGTCGTTATGACATCTCCATATTGATATTTTTCAGCTGTTTTAGCATTCAAAATAAGCAGAGTTTGTGATTGTTATGAGGTGTTTGTCCAAACATTTACAGCTAATCTTAGATTCCCATCCAGCCCACACCAGTTAGGGAACACACGACACTGTAGCTATTGATGTAGCCTTTTAGTTCTGCATATTTTCCACTGCCCACAGCGTTCTGGTTAGGAGGGTATGTGCTTACGTGTGTGTGTGTTTAACCCGTGTCTCTTGAGGGTCTTTGTTGGGGTCCCACACAGGAAGTTTTAATGAATTATTAATCTAGTCTTTGTGTGTTGCAGGATACAACAAAATAAAGAACAGACTAAGACATATAGGAACATTACTGATGGATTTTCAGTTTGAATTTTCCAGCTGTGCAGATGGCAGAGCAGATATACTGTATATAATGTGTCTACGGGGTATCAAAGTAACACTATCCTGACAGGATTTTAAACTGTCTCATATGATATTATGAGGGGCCACTCAAAAATGTTTGTTTTTTTTCTCACATTTTTTCATTTTATTTTTTGATTCATAATCCTGCCATTACCAGCTAACTTTTATATTGATGTGTCTCTTGGTGTGTTTGTTTGTGTGTGTGTGTTTGTGCATACACAGTACCAAAAGATGGACTGAAAAGCCAGGCGGTGTTTGACGAGATCAGGATGACGTACATCAAGGAACTGGGAAAAGCCATTGTCAAGAGAGAGGAGAACGCTAGTCAGAACTGGCAGCGTTTCTACCAGCTAACAAAGCTACTGGACTCCATGCAGGAGGTTAGAGAAACACAGGCACTCACACTGATATTTACCGCATGCCAAGTGTTTTTCCTCTTCTTGTTTCTATATAGGATTTGCTACATGTAAAAAGCTATATACACATTTGCTTTCAGATCTATAACAAGTACAAAGGCTTCCTTTTCATACCAGCCTTGGTTTTGCTTTCATATCTTGCGGTTGAAGTGCATCAATAACTTGGAGTTCCACTGAGTTCCCTGCACCATGCTAATTTGTGTAAAAGCCTGACGAGTACACTCATAGATCCCACTAAGTGCGTCACTGTATGGTCCGGTTGAATCTGTTACGAGCGTTCTCTGCCAATCGTCTGTACAGCCTTATATAGCAGAAGTTAAGACCTACTGTAGACCCCAGGTTGAATTAAGGTGTATCCAGCAAATCACAAAAAGTTGTTGTTTTGTAATATCTAATATTCTAATATCTGTCTCTCTCTGCCTCCCTGGATGTCTCCTCCAGATGGTCGAGGGTCTTCTCCAGATCTGTTTCTACACGTTTGTGAATAAAACCCTCAGTGTGGAATTCCCAGAGATGCTGGCAGAGATCATCACCAACCAGTTACCAAAATTCAAAGACGGGAGCGTCAAGCCTCTGCTGTTTCATCAGAAATGACTGCCTTAAACTGTGAAGCAATGCCTTAAATCCTGCCCTGCCCTTGTACCTTTCCGGGGCCCCAAGCTTTTGCCCCAAGCCCTAAGCCTTTGCCTGTTCGCCTCCCCATCACGAGGATGCAATTGCTTCGTTTTCTCCGGGCCCCCTTTAGGAATCGGCCACACCCCCCTCCAGGCCTCAGCCATTCAGCCTAATTTTGGAGCACAATACCTCTTCATGCCTCCCAATCTGGCACCAGGTTGGGCCAAACTAGGGTAGGACATCCAACCTCCGACCTGTTGCCCTTTTTCTTGGCGAACCAAGAAGAAGTTGTCCTCCAGGGGAAACATGTAGGCTCTGAATGTCTTGTGGACAGGATGCATTTTTGCGGGATCTATTTTTTAAATTTATTTTTCCAACGCCCCCTCACCCTTTCCTCCGTCCAGGGTCTCTGTCCTCAGGTTTCTGATGCTGTTTATTTTGTTGGCCGCCGGCCTCCAGTGTTTTATTGCTGTTTTACTGACGAGCTTACACCTAGAAACACCTTTTCCACCCCTAATATACTGTCCAACTCGCCGGTTTAGTAGCTTATTGAAGCTCCCGCCAAGCTCGAGCCTACTGTTCCTCTGCTCACCTACCCAGCTCGTCTCCGTTTGCCCTTCCCATCTCTACTGCGCAGAGAGTGTAGTGAGTGTTTGCTTTATTGTGGTTTCCATAGGACGGTTAGCAATGAAGAGGGGATAAACGAAAACACAGGAAAATTTGAAACATGACATGAGAGAATCATTTTTTTCTTTTTCTTCTGGACCCAAGGACAATGAGGACTGTTTTCAGCTGAAATGATGTGAATCAGATTTATATACATGACCAATGTAAGAAAAACAACAGCGAGGGGAATATCCATGTATTTTATGCAGACGCGCTTTTCTGACCACACATGCAAAAGTCACGCTTGCACACAAACATTGAAAGTATTCACGGACACATTCACTCAATGAAATGTTTACACAGGGATTCTGACAAGGGAAAAACAGTGCCTTTTAGCTTTTAAAGCTCTTCATAGCCATCCTCTCTAAACTGTGTTTCTTTTTTTTTTTATATATGAATCTTAACCTTGACAAACATTTTTTCTATTTTTGTTTTTCCATGCTGGCAATTTCTGTTTTTAATCTGAGCAGCGCTCTCTGTTCTGTTTCCTAGACATGTATGCAATCATACTTCGGTTCTAGTTTAGTTAATGGTTTCATACAACTTTACTAAAATGTGGTTTTATGAATTTACCTTGCCAGACTGCCCGTTCCCGCCCTAGAAATTACAGTAAAGTCAAATAGAATTAAAAATGATTTCATGGTGTATTGTTGTCAAATAAGGAAATTTTCTAGACAATTCTCAACTCTCTAAAAAGTGTATTAACTGACTAACTTCTTTTTTTCCCCCAGACATAATTAACTTCAGCAAAAAAGATAAATATATATATATTATTTGTGACAAAAGCATTGTTTCACTCAAAATACCATTTTAAATTAAATATACCTTTTATCTCAAATTGTTTGCACAAACAGGAAGTGGTTTATTATTAAGATGTTGAGCTAAACATGGCTGCAAAGGTAATTTTATATATATATATATATATATATTTTTGTTTTTTTTTTTTTTTTTTTTTTTTTTTTTTTTTTTTTCCACATTTTAGTAAAGTTGTATGAAACCATTAACTAAACTAGAACCG
>NW_022280076.1:1304753-1324131 GCF_004355925.1 Anarrhichthys ocellatus | reverse complement strand
CCCCCCCCCCCCCCCCCTCGTAGTTCTATTTTCCTTAGTGTAACTGCTTCAAAATATTGACCGTACAGATTTTCAGCTGTTGACTCTGAATGGTACTCCTCCACTGCAGTTGAGAGACCAGGTGGTAAGTTGAACATAGAGACCGTCTCTGGACGCATACAAGCCGCTAGTCAGTAAGATTAATAATGTTTTATCAACCATTCTGTCAAAGGATGGTTGCTCACAGTAGTGTGGTTTGCTGTACAGTGCAGGCTTTAAGCTTCACAGGCTAACTCGTTCTCGTGGCCTTGCGCTGTAAAGAACATCGGCTTGATGCCCCTCATGTCAATGTTGATTATTTTGGGAAAGATTTGACCGTCTCATTTGTTTGGGTGACTTTTGCATACAGTATTATAGTTGTTTCCAGGTGGTGGTGCCTCATAAAACCAGCTTTAACGTTTAGATGTAACCATATCCATGCTCATTCTAAAGGGCCATAGGTGTATATAGCAGCGCCGACATATCCAGTGCAATGTAAACAGTGTCTATTATTACAAAATATTTTTACATGGACGTAACCGCTACGCTTTGTTCTCTTTTACCTTTCAATGACATGTAAAGGCCTTTAGAAAGGGAGACAGAGAGCCATAGAAATACACGTCGAATCAGGAAATGGATGAAACCGTAACAAATATCGATGCTTTTGGAGATTGATCTATTGTGAAAAAAAAAAAAAAGTAATGTAAAAAATTTAAGACAATTTTTTTTCTGCGATTTTGAATAAATCAGCTTGATCCACTTTGATATTAATAATTTTACCCAATCCTTTTTGTACATTGAGAGTCAAGAAAGTAAATATTTTTGTTCCTGTTGGTTTGTGTTTGATAAAGGTAGACGTGTTGAATACATTAGGAAGTGTTAAACATGTTTGTCTTGTGAAGTAAATGTAAATTCTACGAGTCAATGGGAATGTCAATATGAATCCTCACTGTGTTTTAAAGTTATAAGGAAACGAAGGAGAGGGGAGGGGTGGAAGGGTCAGACGGACTGGAGGAGCTTTTTTAGTTCTATAAGAGTGACCAAAGCAGCGGAGAAGAAAAAAGATTTAACAAACGAAAAGAAGTATTCAAGCAGTTACATTTTAAGTAGCAATTATTATCCAACTTCTAGTACTTCATCTTTTTTTTGAAAGGTATCTTTTGTAAATGTCCAGGCTTTGGATCCCGTGTATATTGCTGTGAGGATTTACTGGTCACTTTAAAATATAGAAAACGTAACAAAAAAAAAAAAGTTGAGCCTCCGCGTGAAAGTAAATCTACCAGAGCGTGATGGAATTGCACTACCCTCATACTGGTTGATAAAGTCTATTTTGTATAAAATACATGCAAATATCTTTAAAGATTAAGGGCAGATCATGTTTCACTGGTACATATGGCTATGGCTTTCATTGGTCTGTTATGTTCGTATTTCAGTTATGTAATTGTAATCCAATGTAAAAACAAACAAAAGATATAAAATGTTTGTTTAAAAAAAACAAGTTTGTTTTACTTCTGTATTACACCTCTTCTGTAGTCAGTGTCGATATTTTCACCTATTTGATTAAATGTTGAATTAAGTTATCTGTGTGGTTCTTTGACATTGGATTTGACTTCGTGTTGAAAGTGGAGATTCGGAGGAACTGATTTCTCTTTAGTTCAAACATCTTACACAATAAAGTTTCCTATTTTTCAATGCTCACCTCCAGTGGTTTTATTTTTTCTCTAGATTTAAGTTGTTAAAAGTAGCATGGAAATGTTGAGGATTATACCAAAGTGTAAAAATGGAAAATCTAAAGCAATAGTTGGTTATTTCGGGAACGTTCTGATACTTATAGTATGTTATAAAATACAAAAATGTCATTGTATAGCATGTCATAGTATAGTCCGCATACCATCGTCTTTAATAACATTTTTCTATGTCATCCTACATTTAAAGTATAGTGTGTGATAATAACAATCGGGGTGTATTTTTGTAAAGAAAACATTTAAAAAGTCAGAGTATAGTTAAATTAAAAGTATAGAATGTCAAATTAAGTCAAACCAAATTAAAAATATAGTACGTAAAAAAAGTCAAAGCATAGCATGTCAAAAAAAAGTAATATTACAGCATGTCAAAAAAAGTCATAGTACAGCATGTAAAAGAAAGTATGTCAAAAAATGTCATAGAATACAATGTCAAAATACGTATTAACTCATATATAGCATGTCCAAAAATAGTCATAGTATGTCGATAAAGTCATGAAAAGTCATCACAATACCTCTTAGTATATAGTATCTCAAGTCATATAATAGTAAGTCAAAAGTTAAGCTATAATACTTTTTTGACATACTAAAGTATTAAAATGTCATGGTATAGCATGTCGAAACAAGTACATGAAAAGTCATATCAAAAAATCATAGTATGGCATGTCCAAAAAGTCACACTATAAAAATTTGAAAAAGTCATAAAAAATAATTTTAAAAAGTCACTGAATGTTTTGTTGAAATAAGTAAAAAGTCATAGTATAGCATGTTGAAATAATTCATATTATAGTATGTTCAAATAAGTCTAAAAAGTCATAGTATAGCATGTAAAAAAAACATTTTAGTAATTAAAAACAATAAAAAAGTCAGTACAGTATTGTGACGACCCTCTCTGCCTGTTACTCAGTTTGTGTGGCTGACTTCCCTGCAGGTGTTGGAGGTGGGCGTAGCAGAGGGTCATCAGCAGAGTGGAAACACCTGAGCTCATCGGCAACACAAGTGGCGTGAATTTGTGTGCGGAACCACATGCAAGTTGAACTGCATGGCACAATTTGACGTTTGTAGCTGCTCGTTAATCCGTTTATTGCTGCGATTCCATAGAAATTGTTTTTGTATATTTTGGTAAAGAATGTCACTGTTGTAGATGTCGGTGTGACTTATTCAACACCGCAGTCACATTCAAATACAAAGGAAACTGCAACATGTGTGAATACAGCCAACGTATAGACATTCAGGCACTTCATTTAAAAGAAACCACCAGAAGCCCCAGCTGCAGCTGTTGAACATTAATCTTTATTCTGCACAATCTTGTCAATTCACCAAAACATCTGAAAGAATATTTAAGGCTGTAGATAGACTTAAATGGTACAAAAAATCTGGGCAACAAAGAAAACGAAAAAATTATGAAATTAAGTTAGTATGCTAAAAATACAAAATATAAAATTTCATAATTAAAAAAACATACCTTATCAAATGCTGTGTATATATTTACAATGACAATAAACACCTCAAAATGAATACAGTTCAAGATTGAGTCTTTAAGAAACTCTCATAAATAAGAAGTTCAGATATAAACAAAGTAGTCTCAATTCACATTTAAGTTTTTTTCTTTACCCTCCCATTTTTATTTTCCTGTTGAAATGCTAAAACAGTCTTTCAATACTCTGTCCTACAATCAAAAGCTTTGATGCAGATGTTCACCAAGTGGTTTAAGGAAAAAGTTCAGCTTTGATTAATGAAACGAGGACTTGAATTGGAGCCCCAAAGCAGACCAGCGTGCATAATATACATATAAGCAATTCTAATAAATGGATGTTTTCTCTTTTGTTTAAATGCCTGAGCTTCTCTGAAAGCCACATCTGCATTTCCTTTACTTATACATGAGCTTTTTGAATGTCAATGTCAGATAATTACATTATTAGCATTGTCTTGCGGTTCTACATAAAAATAAATAAAAATGGAAAAGACCGTTGTGTTGCGTGCATGACGTGAATAGCAAATGTTTTTTGTATTTTTAGTTTGTTTGATCACTCCATGCTGTTGAAGATTAAATAATCTACAGCGAAGCTACTGATTGAATATGCACGATGGTTAAAATATGATAAATCATATGTATTTCTGAAACATCAATGGTTTGGTTGACGGGTGCTCTGTGATGGTGCAAACGTGACTCAACACCATATAAGTGATGGATCCAATTATTTTCAACAATTAAAAAATATCCAAGCTAGAGAAGCAGTGCGAGGCCTCACAGCTGGCCTTGTTCTAACCAGCAGGAATGACGTATTACTCCTACGCTGCATTGTAAACCACCGATCTGCTCGTGGAGCTTGTTTGAGATTTTCCACATTTTTTGATCTGAAGGGAGGCACAATGGATAAGGATAAACCCAACGCTGACCTTTTGGCGAACCGTTTTCAAGGTAACCTCATCCTGAGATGATCTGCCCCGGGGCTCCTGCTGCTGAACCAGAGCTCTAAAACATTAGCGGGGTTGAGTCTCGTCCTGGGGAATTACCGGACCGCCACAGCAAGTGCTCATGAACAAATGTACAGCCGTGCAACCAAAAAACCCAATCATTTAAAATCGGCCTTAAAAAAGCTCCGGTCCCTCAATGGGAATAGCAATCATTCAAACGGCGCACAGTGAGGACGTGAACAAGCAAGTCCAAAGTTAAAGGCCGCTTGCTTTTCAACCGCTTCCCTTGTCATCATCTCAACAAGAAGCTTTTCAATATCTGGCTGATAAAAAGAGGAGACTCTGAAGCAATGGCAGTGCAGTTTGAAGTAATAAATCAAGGGCTGAAAAGCCTTACATCTCAGAAATATCAACTCATTTGTACATGTGATCCCTCCCCCCACACTCCCACACCACATCCTTTTCCCCCAGGACTTGGGAAGTCTTCCACACTAACCTAGTAACAGTGGGACTCATCTTTACTTCTTTTTTTTCCAGTGCAATTCATGGGTCTCTCCTTCGGTCCTGCGTCATATCTATTCCATAAAGTTCTGTTTTGTCCAGTTTTATTTTCCAGTCTAGTCCAGACACGAGAGGCCTCATCGACAATGGTCCAGTCCTTAATGATATATATGATCTAATAGCTAACTCCAGCCCAGTATCATGCAGTCTTTTTTTGGCCCTGAACTATAAAAACTCCACATAGTTTTCTGGTATCAATCCTGTTCGGCCGTCCAGAGTTCCCTCCAGCCAACCGGGCTCCCTGGAGACATGAACTGGAGAGAGAGAGAGATAGAAACACTGATTTTGTTTAAAAACATCTCAGGAAAAATATCCATAAATATGTGGGACAAACATGTGCATAAGCACACGCGCAGATAGTGTGAGAGAGAAAGATTGTCTCCTAAACCACATTCTTCCAAACGGCAATAACTGAAAACAGTGCAGTCAACATGTTCCTCATTATCTGAATGTTTCATATCTAATGATTGTGAGCAGACATCTCTGGCAGCAACACCACACATCAATAGCTGCTGATAAGTGACCGTGAAATATGTCCCTGAATGAGAGACGTCGACGCCAGACATGGGTGTTTCCTACATTATCAACCATTTTCATCAGCTGCAGATGAGGGTGATAGCTAGCTACTGTAAGGAATGAAAGTTTATCATTTTGATAAAAAACGATTATGGTTATGTTTTATTAAAAGCTGTGATTTGCTATTGAGGAGTGTACTGAATTAATTACATCATATTAAAATTGTTAGGTAACTGCAAATCACTTGTCTTTGTCCTCTCAAATCTCTTTTATAATTAACGTATGGCGCTTCATTGGTCGGCTTTGACTGTTTATCAGAAAAGTGCATGATACTACATACCACTGTCTGCAGCCTACGTAATGCAGTGCCAAATAAGCCACAACCTGTCTAATCTAAAGCGCTGCTTAAGTTCAATGCACTTTTGTTTTGATTTTGGAAGAATATAGGTTATGTTATGTGTATTTGACATTCCTTAAACCCGTATAAATTGTTTGTTTTTTTGCCATTTTGGGCCTGAGTAAGAAGCTGTAAACACAGCATTGAATTATTATTACGGCTTTAAAAAGTTGATATGGCCAAGTCCATCATTCACTCTTATTTCAGCTCTTTTTTGGTCTCCACCACCTTCTAAGCTGCTAAATAAGTCCACTGTAGCATAGTGTGAAGCAGGAAGAGGGGCTGTTAACATACGGTAGGTGCGAGCTGTAAGTATAAGCAAGTTGACGCTGAAGTTGAGCTTATACAAAGACATGTGACCGCAAACCGCATTTAGATTTGAGGGAGTACATGTCCTGACTAATACTGCAGGTACTGACATGTATGAACTACAATAACATAATTAAGCTAATTGTGTTTTGCTGTGGCGTGCAGTATATTGTAGATCCACTAAACAAGAAGACTTCTGGCAAGATATGGCCAGAAAACAGGAAGTTAAAAGGAACGTTGATGCAAAAATAAATTGTGTGTTCACCACATGTTGTCCTCACAGGGAATGTAACTCACAAATGCTGCAGACCATTCTACCACATGAAATAAAGACACACACACACACACACACACGTGAACTTAACATGAGACAGTCCACAAGGTTTTTCATCTGATTTTCATGGATCCTCTTGATTTTAACAAAGTATGAATCAAAACTGTGGTATTATTCTGTATAAAAGCTACGATAAACAGGTTAATGAATTGTCTTTTAAAAGTATTCTAATGACAGCTCAAAAGGTCTTATGAGGCTGCGGTGTGAGATCTGTGGGGACAGCCGTCCTTGGTTAAGACGTGAGCAGACGGGGGTGTTGAGATACCACTGTGGGGATTACATGTCCCCAAGGTCACACTTTGGCTCTGATGACACCGGTCTGCACTACAATAAAGTCTAAACGTAGCTAACTCTATTTAGGGTATGGGGGTCCAAGAGACCATGTGTCAACTAGCATGACTAAAAGAGTGCACCCCTACCATTCCTGAGCGGGTGTGTCGGTTTTCATGCAGATTTAACCTGCGGGGCTTTAAAACGTACCAGAACAATTAAGTTCTCCGGTTATTCTGCCTGATGAGTGAAGTACAACCTAAGTGGTTTTATCCTTAAATGTGTGCAAATCTGTTATTCATTAGGAGAGTTGAGCTAAAACAATCTGTGAGGAGATAAATGTGATTTATAGTGTTGGGCTGGAGGTTGGATTGGCTGTAATTAGACTGCAGAGGAGCATGAGACTGTCTGTAGCGAGATTCATACGCAGATGGGAAAGAAAGAAAAGAAAGGCATTAAAAAGTACAAATAATATTTTTAAATAATTGACTGTGTCCTTTGTGTGTGTGTGCATGTAGAGTTACTTTCATATGTATATACTATATATATGCATTCAAAATCAATGCATCGCTCTTAAGTACATCCGTTATACTCCAGTGTGCTTGCCAGCCTCTAATATTCTCTGAAGCAGTGTGCATTAAGAGCAAGTGCACATCCAAGCTTATTTATATGATATACCAATAATTAACTGCAAGGTGTCAACTAAAAAGCTTCTTTGTGCAACTGCAGTGCATCTTCCTCTTTCCTCCAACACAAATAACACACTTTATTAAAAGCAAAAATTTAAAGGAACCTTTTAATATAATTGTAAAAATGGTAGCAAAAGGAGATGTGGTTCCAGTTAAAATTTTCGGGGAAAAATCCCTCGACTACTTGGATTATTTGAAACATATTTTCAACCCCAACAAAAACCAACCAACTCACGATCTGACTTTTCCTTTTGACAGTGTATTCTCTTTTTTTTTTTTTTTCAAACACCAACCCACATTCTGCTGTCAAGTCCAGAGCCTGACTCACCGTTTTCAAAGATGGTCCCTGCGATGAAGGACAGCTCAGAGTTGTGCTCTGCCTTGCAGGCATATAGTGCTCGAGCCTTCCTGCCCGCAACACTGGAGACAATGAAAGAGTGAGAGTGAGACAGTAGGTGAGAGTGAGACAGTAGATTCTGGGCTGATTTAGGGGGAAAAACAGACGACTTTCAGTTCGAAACAATGCTTAAATTTAGACACCTCAAATCACACAAAGACCATTACTTCATGCAAACTGCTTTATATGTACTAAGTAGCTGAATTCACACAAATGATAAAAACAGCATACTATTCTAGCAGTTTGTACTGATTTTGCCAAAATGTAGTATGCAGTATGTAAACAAAAGCAAAATCGACAGTATGCAAAAAATACTCAGATGCCATACTGATTTAGAAAAAAATCTTCACTATGCATCGGAGCAGCCTACCTGGCCTACTGTAGCCCCCCGAACAAGACAGTCTATGGCCACAGCATCAGTCGTGAAATACAGCAAGTAGTTTCCCGGTGCAAAGACAGTCTTTTAATGCTTCACTGTGATTAGTGACAGTCTGTGATTAAACCATTACACAAACAATGTGGACCGACCTGACAGGGGAAGAGTCACTGGAGGCGGAGGATGTCGGCTGCGGACTTGATGGGGCTGAGAACATGGGCCAGGAGGGAGAGCGTGGTGAAGTGGGGCTGGGAGACTTTGCACTGGAGGACACATACACGCAAGCGATGTCATTGTTATAGCACTGGCAGTATTTATAGAACAAAACATGTATTATTCTCAGCTGCGGCTCCAATTAAAGGTGTGTTTTTCTTACCTGCTTGGTATGCTGCCACGACTCTTTGGGTTCAGCCTGGAAACACAAGATGAAATAAAAACCCAGATGAAGTTTCCATCCAAATGAATGAGCCATGAGGTGAAGTACTAAATGGTTCTCGACTTGTAAAAACAAAAGAAAGCTATTTTAACTAACCTCATATACATTTTTGACATTATGTTTCAAGAGAGATGATGTTACTTAACAAGTATTGCACAATTTGCTGTCAGGACATTACTTTTGTCAAAGTGTGGCTGAACCACAACAGGAACGCTGCAGGCTGTGAAACCAATACAACAAGCTTCAGGGGACATAAGTGCGTCACTATCAGTGACTCCTTTCACATTATACCGTCCATAGCCATTTATCCGTTGTTAATATACAAATATTGATTAGAGCAGCATTAAGGTATATCATTTGAAAACTACAAAGGTAGAACATTACTCTATTACTCTGCCAGTGTCAGGTTTCTCCCTTTACATGTTTTGCAGCACATATGTGAGTCGGGGCATTAGTGTGTTTCTTTCCTCTTATCCACCACTGATGTACAGAACATCAACTCGTTCATAATGGAGCCCTTTTTATAGCATCGACTTTCCCTTTTTTGATGACGTGAAATGTGTGTTGCCATAGTGACACTGCTATATCCTAAAGCCAGATTTGGGATAATCCCGGTCAGTCTCTCTTTAGGGATAAACGCACTGTCCACTTCAATGACCACAGTTAATGCTATACGACACGTTCAATGACACAAAGAGGAGAAGTGATGAATGCATTATGCTGCGAGGAGTCGATCTGCTGATGCCAACAATGCACTTCTGTGGATAATATTAACTCTGCAGTGGCATCGCATGTCATCAAGTGACAGATATAGACCGAGTGATGGATTTGAGGAGGAACGTTCATTCTTAACCTTGGAAACAGCAAAACTGTCACCACACGGTCCAATCAGTGGCTGGTTTGGAGCTTTAAAGAGTTACTTTGCTCCTAGAGCATTTTGCGACTCTTGGAAAGACTATCAACATTACAAATATTACTGTGTAAAATTAATATTTGGGTTGAAATACTCAACATGAACATTACATTCTGTTGAGCTTCCACTGTCAAAACAAATAAAGGACTCCACTGTGGGTACACGAGGTCCCAACATGGCTGTGCTATATGAACTAGTTGCTTAAACCCAATGAATGCGGTGTATGAATGGGTGTGAATAGTTAGTTAGAGTACTAATGGGCAGGTGGCACCTCGCATGGTAGCCCCTGCCATCAGAGTGCGAACGGGTGAATGATGACATGAAGTGTTAAAGTGTTTTCAGTGGTCAGAACACCAGAAAAGTGCTATTCAATTACAGTCCATTTACCATTTGGTCCATCTATCTACTGTGATTACACGTCATTGAAGTTAGACTCGTTCCAAGCTCAGGGAATAGTGTTTATCTACAGTTGTCTAATCTAATTTTCAAATTGGCAGATGACATAATGATGTAAACTATAATTCATCCTTCTATCCGACCAAGCTCCGACCTAAAGAAAAACCTAATAAAAGGTTTCCTATTTATTCATTAAACTGTCAGTTTGAGTGACATGCTCTCTCCATTGTCACCCACTGCTCGTCTGTCAATGTGCTTTGTCTCATCGATGTCACTCCAACTCGTTCTTCTTCTCTGCCTCCTTCCAAGCTCCTTCCTTGAATAGATAAATCAATAGTTTTCCTCTTTTCAGATAGAACATTTACAGGCATGGTGCACAAAACAAAAAAGTATAATAAAAGCAAGTTACAAAGAAAATCAACTTGTTTCAGGTGGATATACTCTCCCCATCAGACTCGCAGCACATTTAACAGTACATATCACTTGTCTCTCCACACTCCTCCCTAACAGGCCATCAATGCACTGTGCTACAACACACCCACACACTTACTAACACGATCAAAGTCACACACTTCCATCTCATTACAAGTGAAATCATGTGAAAGCTGCCAACGACAGCATGAATCTAAAATGTATAGACAATACATGTAAGGAATAATAAACCTTTTTCAAGCCTTGATACTAAAAACAATAATCAAAGCTAAATTTAATTTTTTTGCAACAACAGCATGCAATTAGTGTGGTCCTGTTGATCACAAACGCCATGTCCTTTCAAGTTGACAAGGTTTGTGTTTATGACATTGGAAACATCCCTTAAGTAGGATTGCATCATCTGTTGCTTAACGCCGTTCGCAAAATAAATCTGCATGACCTGCAAATATCAAGTTGGGTTTCCAAAAATATTTCAATAATGAGCATCATGAATTGTATTTTCTGCGGTTGTCAAAGAGGCGTCATTGAGCCCAGCATTCCCTCTCTCTTCTCAAAATGAGAGCAAGATGCTGTAAATTACAGCAATACAGAGGACAGGCGACTGTGCTGCTTCTTTCCTCAGTGTGTACGCCTATCCATACGAATGAGGACATGAATATAATGATGACATGGTGCCACTATAGAGACGCTGACAGTGTCTCATCTTTCTACGGTTCAGGTGAACACTGTTACGACAATGGAAGAGAGAACCTCACCTTTTTTGGGCCTTTCATTCCTACTGCCCTCTGCTTCCCAGCTAATGCAATCTTAAAGTTAAATTCCTTGTATGTGTACACATAGCTGGCCAATAGAGCTGATTATTAAAACTTCACCCATGTTTACCTGCTGTCTTGACAATTTCAGTGTCACAATTTCACAGCACTAATTCCATCAGTCCAACAAAAGAGTCACGTCATTCTGAGTTTCTCTTCTCTGACAGAAATATCGTTTGCATTCAGCAAACACCAGCTATTTTTTTCATGTTATTAATATTGTCCAGCCATCCCATTACTGGTAAGTGTCAAATGCGCAAATCTTGAGTTCCATCGACGGCAGCTTAACGTTAATTGGGGAAAAAAACAGAAAAGTGGAGAAACTGGAATTAACAGCTGATTGAAACTGGTGTTTCTTTTGAAGTGGTGACACAAGCTTCTATATGAGAGTTTACAGTAGTTTTATAGGGTTACTCACTTGTTGATTAATGTATCTGTTAGTTGAATAACATTGATCAGTTATTTATGGGGAGTTTTCATCCTCATCATCATCCTAACAGATGAAGTTGTAACTCATAGCCACACTTGTGACTGTGCAACTTGAGATGGCGGTCGGCATTGCAGGATCTCATGACCGATTAAATCGTTTTACAGCGTTGCAGATGGGAGGGCAAGCAGCTGTGGAAGGTGGAACAGAAAATGTAGGAGGAAGTCTGTCCAGAACTTGCTCTGATCTGGATGCCTCTGGCAAAATAAGAAATGTCCAGTGTCATCAGGGTTGCCATTTCAAAACTTAGGTTAAATACCCCCCCGAGGGACTATTGTAAGGGCTCAGAATAATATTTGAAGGTCTAAGAGCAGGAGAGGGTGACATATTATGTCTGTATTGTGCAGAAGGCAAAAAAAGGAAGGAAAATATCAAGAAGCAACAGCAGAGAAAACAGCAGAGAAGAGCCACATAAACCTGGTGACTGGCACTGCATGTGTGATTGTAAATGTGTGCTTTGGGGAGGAAATAATTCCTTGAGAGGTTTTCTTAATGCTGCTGTCACATCTTCAAAAATTCTCAAACCGCCATTATTTGGATAAACTGACCACATATTGGGAATCTTAACAGTCATATTATCAGCCTTCAATAACAAAACCGCACAGTACAAGTTGTGTATTTAAAGTGAAGAAGGGAAAAGAGAGGCATTATCAGCACAATGTACTTACATTTTCTTAGCTTCTGTTCAAGGTGGAGCTTTTCATTTATAATGCTGGATAGTTAAATTAATAATAATTAATTATATTCTATTTATTTTGTGAGGAAAATCTGAATCTGCAATGTAAACAGTCTCTGCCTCAGGTACATTTAGAACTACAATGTTTTGTCGATAGCTTTATTATGAGGACTTGGATGTGTGACGCAACTATGTTAGGCTCTTGACCTCAGTGAAGGAGTTTGATGTTTCAAGGCCAAATTAATGAATTAAATCAGATAATAAAATAATCTCAGATAGACATATTCATAAAACAGCACAATAAGCTTTAGACATACAGTTAGCAGCAATACACACCCTATTTATCTATACGAGAGTCTGGCTTATTACATCGACCAACGTTGTCTGAGATGTTCTTTACTTCCCCCTCAAGTTAGATGGATTTCATTACTCTTTGGTTTCATCTCTCTTTCAGTATTTGTGCCAAGATGAAGCTGAAACCTCTTTGTACAGAACAAACACAGTGAGACAACACACAATGTGGGACTTGTGTTTGCTTAAAAAGCACAACCTGATTCAACTCACTGAATCTATCCTGGCCTTGACAGCTCCAATGAGATTCACATGTCACTGACTACTCCAGCCAGAAAGTGTTGGTGACTCATCACCTCTACCTTTAAATCTAAAATAAAATCCTCGGCTGTGTCTGTTCCCACTGAGCTGGGTGATTTTTAAATCAGACATTGCCCTTTTTTCCCCCATGTAGTCATATTCCAAGTGCAAAAAGCATGAGGCTTTTCATCTGATAAAATGCATGTCTAATGTCTAAATAGGCTGGGGCAGAGTTAATGAAAGGAAAACTGTTTCAACTCGATCACACTTGCGTACATATACAGTACCATACATATATGAAAGGGCAACATGTATTAAACACTTGACAGCACACTATTCCATAGTGAGGGGGAGAAGAAAACAGAAAAAAGGATGAAATCCTGTGAACATTTCCTGTCATGAATCATTGATGTGACTCATAAAGGGAAGAATCTGAAAACTTTCCTGTCTTCCTTTTGTTCTCCGTGCTCTTGAAGCTCTCTTTAAGTTATGGATGACACATCTCTTATGTCTTTGCATAACGCCCTGAGGTGAACCCTGACCGTGGTTCAAGAAATGCAAAAATGACCTAGCTAATTAGTACAACAAAAAAGTGTATCCTTTATCCCCATCAAGTTCTGACTCCGCACATACCTCACAGCTCATTTTGAAAGGATCATAACTCTTCAACTTATGTGACATTTTAAGGATGAAGCTGCTTGTCAAGAGGTTCATATGAATATTTTTTTACTAGTCAATGTACACTGTTACACACATAGTACAAGCAAAAGTTGAGCAATATGTGAGTATCCTCTACAGCTTTTCATGAATGAGGCTGGATTTTCACACTTCACTTCACTAAGCGAATGATTTGAATAGATTTCTACGAGCGTGATGGAGGTTTAATCATGTTGTTAAATTGATCACATCAGTCAGATTACGACCTGATGTCCTCCGTCAGTGAAGGGGGTCCTGTCACTGTACAGACACACATGGAAAGTAATAAATAACTGTGACACAGAATTCACATCTAGAGGCGAGTACTCAAATGAAAGCCGGATCATGTAACAGCTATCCCCTAGTGAGAGATTAAAAGAATGAGGATGAAGGAGTACGGTAAAGGAGAGGGAGTCGAGGTGGCAGTGGGGAGACGTCTTGGAGACAGGCTGTACTTGAAGGTCTGGCACTCTTAGTGTGTATCTTGATTTAACAGTGTATGTCAACAGCAAAGTGGACAGATGATCCCATGATGACAGCTGTGTGCTCAGCCTCATGTCGCTGTGCATTTCACATGTAGGCGAGTGTGTTTACCCCTGTTAATAGCCTTAGCATGTGTTCAGTGTTTACATGGTGGAGGCGCTTGTTCAGACCTGTGAAAATACTTTTGTTTAACTTGGTTTTTGGTTTCAGTCGTGCATACTGCTGGCCAGACACCGATGCACAGAAAGTGGGTACACTATTTCAGATAAATCCAAGACAAACGTGTTAGGTACGTGATTGTATTCAAAACTTAGTTGAATAGATTATGTACCTGCCACATGTGTACATGCATGTCAATGGGATTTTGTGAACTTCTTTTTATTTCAAATCCCCCCACATTCCAGGGAAGTAGACAGTCTTCTATCGTTGGTGCAGTTGGAGTTCACATCCTTTCTGCACACTTTCCAGATGCTTTTGGGATTCAAACCAACAACCTGACAGTCACAAGACTGAATCTCTAAACTCTTAGCTGCCACATATCTACATGTGTGCCAACGTGTGTATGTGCTCATGCATGTGAATTTGTGTATGTATGAAAACGTGAGTGTGTACATTCTTGAACCCATGTGTTTGTGACTATATTTGAAGTTCAAGTTTGCATGTGTACATGTATGTCACTTTGTATTTATAAATGTGTCCAAACTCCCTGCCAATCCCTCCCCTCACAAACATCTGTTCATCTATTTTAGCTTGTCCAGTGATTTCTCTTAATGTTCTTTCTCTGTGTTCTCTTTTTGTTTTGATGTTGTTTGTGCAAAGCACGTTGAGCTGCATTCCGGTTACACTGCACTAAATCTAAACAGCCAATGGTACTCGACTTTCACTCTGGTTTTTGTGTTATTATTATTATTATTATTGTTGTTTCCCTAATAATTTACATATTATTAGTATCATTCAGTTAGTTACTGTTTGACTCGATTTTTGATGAAAATAAAACCCTGTAATTAAAAGGTCCTACAGTATCTATGAGGAACCACACAGGTTTCAGATTCATATTCTAATAATCACTCACAGTGAGCTGGGCCGGATCTGCCGGGTGTCCTGCTCTCCGTCGTTGCTGGTCAGGCTGTGTCTCGGGGTTCGACCCTGGCTGCTGCTGCTGCTACTGCTGCTGCTGTTACAGTTGGCAGAGGAGGAAACCGGCTGCTGCAGTTCAGCGACTGTGGCATTGGCAACACTGTTCTTCTTTTCACCTACGAGAATAAAGATAGATTTACAAACACTTTGGTGTTTTCAGCCAAGAAGATGTTGTCCACTGTTCTGCAAGTATTTTATACCGACATGCTTTTTTCCTGTTCCAAAACCGCACATCTGTTGACCACTGTGAACTATCTCTGATTATAAGCTAACGAACTCAAAGCAAAACTGACCACTAACAGCCTGTTGTTAATGCAGCCGCAACTCGTAATCGGGCCACGGGAGAAAAGTGGGGGGCCAACTGCCCCTTCCTCACTTACAACCCCACTACCTCCAGTGCCGTTGCTCAGACCACCCATCTTCAATAGCGGCCTTCATTTTGACCTCAACTACACACCTGTAAAGTTTCATGACTGCATCTTGCATGGTTGCGGTGCCATTGCTGTGACAAAATCTGTCTGTAGAAATATAAACACCTGGCAAAACACTCAAAACTGCTCTGTGGTAGTTTCTGTTTAGCGTAGCTGTTGCGTCTGATAACAACTAGGGGGAGGAAAACAATAATCAATCAATAAATTCTATTACTTTTATCCGGTAAAGTGGTCGGTTCAGCTCACCTTTCTGGGAATGTGTTGGTGTGTGGAACAGTGTGAGAGGCCTTTCGCTACAGGACGGGGCTTTGATCTCGCTGCTTCTCCTCCTGGACACGTTGAGTGGCAGGTTGGTCGGGGCGCCTGCAGAAATCGGCACGTCTCTGAATATCTGCACGGACAAAATGGACAGCCATATCTGAGCACAATTAAAGAAACAATATGTAGATTTAAAAAAGTAAATAGCAGGGGAAAATAACAGACATTTTTTTCTCATTAAAACAACATAAGCACGGCATGTTCTTGCTGCTACAAACAAGCAATGTATGGTCTCATATGTAACTGCAGGGAAATGTGGCACATCGTATCACATTTAGGGCAGAGACAATGATCACAATGTTGTGCTTAAATGTAAGAACATGTACACCCGTGAAAGATTGTGATATGACAGAAAAATAGCACTAAAAAAAGAAAAATTACACAATACAAAGTTCTGCAAAACTACTAGTGAGCCTATGACTCACTATATGCCAAGCTATTAATTCTTGTTATGTTTATCTCTGGTGAAAAGAGATAATAGGTGAGCTGAGACTGTATATCTAATATTAATTCCTGGATGTGTGCCAATGAATTGCAGCATTTTGCAGCAACAAAGCTGCGTGCTGCTGTATATAAAACTTCCTTTAACTGTGAATGATTAAATTTGTAGAAACTTAACAACGGGGGACGTTGTGGGCTTCAGCCTGTGATTTGTAGCACTGATCATGACTTTGCTGAAATGTGTTTCTACTCCCTGAGGCACAATTATGCAAAATGCAGAAAATACCATGCTGAGATAATATATACACACTGTGTTTCAAGATATTTACTCATCAATTACGTATATTGTTCAAACGTAATGTTTTTTTCCGCTATTGGTGCTTTGTTTGTATATTTTTATTGATATTTCAGCCGAAGTCAAATGTAATCATCCAACATCCAGTCATCCGTCATCACGTTTTTTTTCTGCTTTTTCAACCAGGTCCACACCCATTGCTTCACTCAAGACGGAATACGGAGGAAAAACATCCGATTGGAGTGCTGGAGAGCCCATTTAAAAACACACTGGATTTGATGTTTTGGTTGCAGAAAAGGGCAGTGAAATGTCATAGGCAGGATCACATGAAAACTACAAATGTTTCAGTACAGAACATGAGCACATCATGAATCTCGAGTGAACCATTTCAATACCATTTACACCAAAATTAAATCCTTTAATCTTACTAGACAGTTGAATTACCAAGAAAAGAGAATAAAAATGCTTTTTACTTCACACAAGCTTCAGGCTGAAATCAGAAAATGACAATATGATCATTTTATCTGGGGAGAGAGGGCAGACATGTGAAGTGCAGACAATCCCTATTCTACTGTCGTACAATAGAAGACAGTGACACGTGGACCGTTGTGGAGCTCTCTAAGGATTCAGAGCTGCTCTATCACAGCATGCACACACTACTTGTTTTGTTTTTTACACATTGCACCAGCGACAGCTGTGTCTGTCTGTAAAGCAGGGATGACATGCGGGGGGCTGTGTGTGACTTTGTGTGTGTCATTGACTTATCCTGTCTGTGTAAACTCATGCATCTACACAGGTGTGGGATATGTGCTCGGTGTCTGTGTGATCGTCTGTGTCCTTCACAGGCGTGTGCGTAATGTGAGGGTCTGAAACAGCCATGCTGATTTGTTTGTTGTCATAGTGAAACCTAGAAGCAGCTTGGCCAGCCAATAAGCTACTTGGATTTAACAGGGGAAGTGGCTTTGAATGTATATAGAGTACATGTAATGTGTGTGTGTGTGTGTAGCAGGTGCCCTTTCAGAATAGTTAGGTGCATTCAATGTTGTTTAAATGCACAATTACACAAAAAGAAAATCCCCTTTGACAAAGCCAAGCGGTTCATTTGGCTTTGTCTTATGTCATTCATTTGTAAACATGCATACATATATTATTCCTTCCTACCTTCTCGTGGTGCTCTATGAGGATCTCTACTACAATGTTCTGGAACTTGATGTCCATGATGGCGGCCACCGTCTCCTCCTGCGGCCGGAGCAGAGTTGGCCCGAAGACCACACCCAGATTGGCGATGGTCATCAGGTTCTGGTGGTGATGATTTGCCACACTGTTGATATAAATGAGTCCCATTTATATCAACGAGGGTAGGCTAAATAACAGATCAGCTATTTATTAAAAAAAAAAGCAATACAGTTCAATAGCACCACGAACTACATCTTCAAATATGGCCATAGAGTTTAAGCAACAACTGAACATATGAAGGTATGATCTTTGTAGTGTTAGACTGCATTAGTTGGGTGTGTTTACTGTGATCCAGCAACTCAACCTATAAGCCAGTGATGATGATATAGTTGACCGCTGGCAGGTGTAATGCACTAGGCCCAGCTAAAGATGTGCATGTCTTCACAATAGATATTTTTGCACTCGCCTACATGTTGTATAAACATGGCCGACGTCCCATTTGACACACATAATATCATGCTGCTGTTGTTGAAGAAAAGCCCTGTAAAGCCAGAGGGCTTAGATGGGATTTTGGAGTGAAAACACAATACCAGTCAGCTGTATTAGAGGAATAATTACACATAACCCAACTGTGCCATGCCCTGCTTTTTAGATAATGTGCTGCAGCAGCTTGTGGTTATGTAACCCACGGACGTGCTGCTGAAATGTCCTTGAGCGAAGCATTAAATTCCAAAAGGGTGAGTAGTATCCCATTATCTCTCAGTAAGCAGTTTTTACTGATGTGCAGGTCAAAAGACATCAAGGTTAAAACTTGGCTAAATTAGTTTGAAAGGTTTTTGAACGTGTATGTTGCATATAACATTGTTCCAACAGCATAAATGACTATTCCGGTGGGAAGTTGGGACCTCCTTGATTGAAATAGTCATTTAAATCAAATTAAAACTAAGTAGACTAAATGTATGAAAAACTTTGACTTCTCTACCAAACTTAGCCCAGTTTTAACCTTAACATGGGGACATTGTTTGACCTGCAAATCACAAAATGAGTCCTTACTGGGCTGCTTCTACATTTCCTGGCACAGACAGAAAGACCTGCACCTGACAGTTAACCCCTCTTTGCCTTGGAGGAATAAGTTGGGAAAAGGATTTGGCCTGATGGCTGCTGGATGGGCTTCGAAACAAACCGCCTTAATGCATGTGGTCAAGCGATTACACAGAGCCCTAACCCTCCTCGAGGATGGTCAAGATACGGGGTATGACAGTGATTACGGTGTAGAAACAGGAGAGGGCATGAATGAAAAAGAGAGAAGACAGTTCGCTATTGCTGTTAACACTACATAATATCTGCTAAAGCGATACACTGTGCTGTTTCTGAGGGGGCAACATTTATGATAAAGCATAATAACGACTGATTGCAGTTGTCCATGTGTGTGATATGTCATCCTACGTGGCCAGGTGTTTCATCAGCAGCTCCAGCATCTGTCTGTTCTTCTCAGGCAGCCGGTGCACCAGGGCATGGATCTCTGTCACCCTAGCCTCTTGGTTGTCCAACTCTGGAAAGATACATAAACATATTAAGAAAGACAGAGAGAGAGAGAGAGAGAGAGAGAGAGAGAGAGAGAGAGAGAGAGA
>NW_022280076.1:1279241-1304743 GCF_004355925.1 Anarrhichthys ocellatus | reverse complement strand
AGAGAGAGAGAGAGAGAGAGAGAGAGAGAGAGAGAGAGAGAGAGAGACTGGTGAAGACGTAAAGACTTCAGAGTGTCACATTTGATTAGTTCTTTATTGACACACGCATGTAAGGAGCAGAAATAAACACTGAACAGGTAACCTAAAGTGTCCACGATTGGAATGCAACCGGTTTGTTTATTCTTGATTCATACTGTAACAAGCAATCACAAAGCAGAACATTCACAAGACCTTGGTGAGTCATGTCAGTAAGTCATACTTTGTTAGAACCTCAAAGGAAATATCAATCAGACTCAGTGAATGTGTTAAGCAGAGGTCTTCAGGCGCTTATTAATGTTATCACTCAAGGTGTGAATTACAGGGCTGGAAATATTCTCGATTTGTCTCATTGTCAACAACTCACCAAAACAAACAGGGATCTGATCTTGCTAACATTTATTTCCTGTGTGTATAGCTAAAGCTTGATAACTTATTCCACTGTGCCATAGTGTATAGATTAATGTTTAGGTTTGAATCAAAGTTTATGTGGTTACCATTATAAAGCAATTATAGCACTTGCGATATAGACTGAAAGAACATTTCTTTCCACCAGAAAGGGACACAGTGAGAAAGAAAAGAGACGAATGATGAGGTAATCGTAGTCAATACTGCTGCAAGTGGGGAAAGCTCTGTGTCCTGGTGATTAACAGGTAGAAGTGCCGAGCAGACAAGCAGGCCGACAGAGAGACCTGTTGTTGATGGATGACAGTAATAAGTCAAGCAAGTCGATTGAGAGATGACAGCAGACTCACATTAGATCAACCCTCGGGCCCTGGCTGTCAGCGCCGGGCAGTTCACTCGCAAATTATAGAGCATCTCACCGTGAGAGACACACGGACACATTTTCGTACCAACTAACATGGCTGCTGAAACATACACACATCAACACCTCAATATACTCAATATGCAGACACATTGTAATATGTAACATGTCTGTCAGTGTGTGTGTGTGTGTGTCAGTCACACACACATACCGACATACCTATAACATACGCATGCATTCACACGTCTACTGCACCCATGCATACCTCCAAACAGATGCATGCAGCAGCACACATGGTTCCCTATTATGCATTCTCCAGTGTCCACCACTTCACACACACGTTATGCTGAAGCACACACTCTTCCCTTCCTTCAAAACTTTTATGGAACATGCACGCACAGCAATGTGTGTAAATTATTCTATGTATGTTTTTCAGAAACACGATTGAAAATGTTTTTATTCTATCCAGGAGTGGATTTAATGCAGAAGTCCACTGGTTTTTTTTTTTTTTATCCTTGACTTGTTTTTTCTCCAATCACACAAGGCCCATAAATGAACTCCCACACACAAAATACAAAACATATAATTTGTCATTAATTATATAAACCAGCAAAGACATTAATTCTGAAATTCTTCTGAAAGCGTTGCACAAAATGAGTGCATTAAATATAGAGCTGAAGCCCGGAGGCAATTGGCTGATTTCATACCTGCATCGGAAGAAAATCACTTAAAATATTCACAAAAAAATAAACAAGAAAACTGAGGTACTGCGGACATGCATATTCAGAGACTGTCAACACACAAACCAGCAGCTGTGATGAGTGAAAAAACAAAAGGCAAGCACAAAACGTAGGCTGAATGTCGTTGGGACACTGTACTGTAGACAGTACGGTGCTGAGTCTCAAGTGATTACACCGAGCAGAAGTCATTCAGCATCACAGCCTCCACCTCATCCATCACTTAACAGACGACCTTCTAAAGCCACTTTTCCTCTTTCACCTTCAATTCCAGCCCGTTAGAAAAAACAAATAAACAAACTATGTTCCCAGTATTTATGTTTTGTCTTTTAACATACTGGGGAGATGCATCCGGTATGTGCACACTAATGCATGTGCTTTCAGAGACAATCAGGACTTCCAGTATCCATAATTATTGGTTATGATTTGCTAACACAATCTAACCCAGGTTGAAGCCCATTTATGTTATTGGCCAACTATCCTGTTACGAAGTTAACGAGTGACGCCAGTTTTATGGACATTTCTGTTTTTAAGTTGGATATAAAAGCATACATGTGTGTAAAATACCACCTTCCTAACACCTTCTGACTCTGAAAAAGTTGACAAAACTTCATCAAAACTTCAACTGCGCTTCTCTTAAGCAAGAGGGGATTTTGATTATGCATGGAGCAGATACTTTTACAATCAAAGTCAGGAAAGCAAACACGTACACACCCACACACAGGAAATGAAGCGTGCACCACATCTGCTGATCCTCGACTGATTCTGAAAACCACCACCTGTTCTACTTTCTTATCATTCATTATTCATACTGGACTGTGCAGTATATCCAATATCTCATCTTTAGCATCCTGCTTGGATTCATACAGTGGTGGGGCACCGACGATGAAACAAAACAAAAAATACAACAGAGCTACAGTTACACATAAAGTGTTTCACATTTGAGATAATTTGCTGCAAAATGGGACCAAGACACCGCCTGGTATTAATTTATCTGCAGCGTGATCGGTAAAATCAAATCAAATCATGAAGGATACCGTTGAATAATTGTTCTAAAAGAATAGCTTGAGGCTTAATTCTTTCTGAGTAGTTCCAGCGAGTCTACTGTACATACATCTGTAAAGCTGCACTCACTCATCAACATGTTTATATTAACAATGGAATCGAATGACTACGTGTAATGTGTCGCTTGGAGTAACAAACCCACAGAAAAATCATCATCAGACTCTCCACTCTATCACTTCATAAGGTGATAATATGTCAATGCTGTGACTAAGATTGCTCTGCATCTCCCAAGTGGCCAATTAAATCAATCGATACTGCTTTAAGTGCACATGCAATCGCAGGCTTTAAACTTTATGGATTGGGTTTTAAATCTGTATGCAAAATGATTATATTGAGGAGTCTGAATTAGGGGTAGATGTTTGTCTGCAGTTTCATGTAATCTGTTTCTTGACAAGCTGAAAGACATCCTGAGAACTGCCTCATCTTCATCGGTATAAATGATTAGAACCATTATGCAGGGAATGAGAAAACAGTGTTTTACCTCTGTTTTAGATGCAGGCTGAAATTACACCACCTGGCTAAGACTAAACTCTGATTACATCCGCTCATGACCACAAAGCAGTCTAAATTAATGACCACAGTGTTTCTATTGTTGGGAGTAATGCCACCGATTTGCTGTAAAGTGGTAAAAGATTACTGCCCGTCAAGCTTGTGCCGGTCTTTGAATTATCATCATATGCCTCGCTTCAAAGGATGACATCCATTGACATTTTCTATCTACCAAAACTAGTGTGGTGCCAACTAAGATCTGAATCCAAAGGATTTGATGTGGAATATTGAACTACTTGAATATGTTTTGTCTATAAAAAGTGCCCCATGTGTAACTAAGTTCAACCTGTGTGTACATTTCTTGAACGAAACTGCTTCGGGATGCAAAATACATTTCAGTGTAAATTGACAATAAAGTGATATTGTATCGTATTCAAAGCAACTGAGAGTTTCTTTCAAAGGGTGTGTGAGCACAACTCAGTAGCAGTGTGAGTTCAGAGATCTGAAAGCTCACGGAGCAAAGCAAAGAAAGCTTCTTTGCTTTAAAAAAAAGCCAGTTAAAGTGGTTTAGGCTCCTGATTTGGATGCCAGCTGGATGCCTCTCTGTGGAGGTACTCCAAACATGTCCAGCTAATGGGAGACCCTGGACAAGAACCAAAAACACACTTTTTGTTTTGGATTTTGTTTTATCCTATCTGGCCTGGGGTTGCCTTTGGTTATCCGAGGAAGACCTGGAGGAAGAAGCTAGTTAGCAGGGCTTAAGGCTACTTTGATAAAGGCCAAGGTGTGCTTGAAATCAACTCATTTTGATGACTTCTAAAGGCAAATGTTCTTATACGTGTTCCAGACGTCCACACTTGAAGACTGCCGGCACAATGAATCATACAAATGGGAATAGTGCTGCAAACTGTCAGACAGCCTCGAATGGAGAATTTAGGCACTCTGTCTTTTGTAAACAAAATGATTTATCCTGACTCGACACACCACACCCGGCAGGTGCTGTTAAAAAAGAAATAAAAAATAGTAAGTGAATAAAAAAATGCTGACCCCACAATCCTCAAAACAGTAAGCTCTCTGTTTAAGCCAGATATTGAAAAGCAGATCAGCATGGGGTGGGAGAGAGTAAGGTGAGACAAACCAGAGGCGGAGGAGGAGGAAGACTAGGTGGTGGGAGGAGCTAGAGAGGAGAGAGAGAAGGAGAAAGGGAAGCGCTGAAACAGGGAGTTCAACCGAGGACGCTGTCCTCAAAACACCCTGCTGCTCCTGCAGAAATTCTGCCTTGGAAAAAAAATACAAAGGCATTCTCACACAAGCAGACACACATATGCATTCACACACAAATGCATGTGATGCAAATGCAGATATGAACAGAAACTGACAGAGAAAAACAAGATGAAAGAAGTTAAACATAAAGAAAGATGTGGGGCAGGATGAGAGATATACATCCGTAAACTCATATAACTAGTTGGCAAGCACATGTTTTGCGATGAATACATGCATTAAAGCATGTGTGGTCCGAGTTGGTATCAAACCAGCTACCTTGGCATTCTTAACCGCCACGCTCTGCTGCTTCCTCCTCATACGCACTTTAACACACTTTTCTCATTTTCTCTCCAGTTGGCCTCACTATGGAGCCATTTCCTGGTGGCGTTGCCCGAGACACACTCATTTCATGGAGTTCCTTCCCACCAGCTCGGCTTTCTAAAGGAGTTAGCTACCAACAAACAAAGAAAACAGGTCAATTACACACCCTGTAACTCTGCAGACCAGACCGGACTAGACTAGACTCAACCGCACCTGGGTTTACTAGAATAAGACCAATTATCAAAAAACCTGTTACAAGCAGGTATAGTAGCAACACGGAAATGACCAGACCATACAAAGCCAAGCTAATCAGGCCTAACCATACACAACTAAAGAAGAGTCCTCATGTAAAGTCTCTATTGTATAGACTAAGTAAATGAGTGCTTGAAAAAATCTATTTTGTAGCCTGTAGAAGTCACATGAGAATAATCGAACACACTAAAATGATTGCAGAGAGCCGAGTGTTTTTTGAAAATGAAATGAGGTATTCAGATTCAATGGAAAACAGATTTTGCAACTGCTTTTTACCCCAACAAACCTACTACTCTACTAGGTTGTCACTTTTAGATCAACTGCCCAGGCTTTGTAAATGTTGTGTAAAAACACTTCCCACAGCAGGGCAGAAACATTCTGTGTGCCACACACACACACACACACACACACAACATGAAGCAGCAGTCGGGGGGGCTCAGCACATGGACAGACAGAGGCGACATAGCGGCACAGTGGGTGGTGCCCTGTTATCTCAGCAGGTGAACCATCTATTTGTAACTGGTTTAACTTCAACTCATGACCTCACTCACAAGATGAGTCATGCATGTTCTCATTTTCCAAATGAAACTCAGGAGGAACGCTTTAGGAATTGCTTCATACAGACATCCATAGGGAGAGGAAGAAAAGAAGACAAGAATTCCTTATTATACGATAAGTATTACAAAAATGAAAATCCTCTAATCCATTTATAAACTGTACATATCAACATTATATGACTCAAAGCATTCATTCATCTCAAATCAAGAACAAACAAAAGGTTGCTTCAGGATTCTCCTGCTTAGCAGTAAGCACTGTAAGTAAATGATGTGGCCCCTTATTCGGTACATCATGTGTTTTCTTAGAATAGCTGCCTGCAGTGTTTTGTATGGTCAGTGGGAATCTCTTTTAGAATTCTACAGACTGAACTCACATTTCAGAGGCAGATAAGACACACAAACGGAAAAAAAGACTCACTGGCAGCTTTGATGAAGCTCCTCTGGTACTGGTACGTCATGAGAGGTCCGGGCAACACTCTGGAAACACAGAGAGGGAGGACGTCAGGTGCAGAATGTCTGCTTGGAAAATGGAGCTTTTCGAAAAATCAATAAATCCGGACAGTTCTGGATGAGCACTCATCTAACTATGTGCTCCTTCTCGTCTTTTATCCCCACCATCCCCATCTCCTTCGCCTAATGATTCCTGCTGGTTCTCAATGAAGCCTGACCAGAGGTCCTAATGCTGTTAATGTGTTCATGTGTCGTGTAAGTGTGTGGATAGTCGGCCTTTCTGTGAAGCTGTCCATTTAAGAGCGAGTGTATGTGTACGAATGTGTGAATGTTTGTTTGCCTGTGTGTTTGTGTTGTGCCCAGCGTAGATGAATTCAGGTACAGTAGAGTGAGCACAGCTTGAACACCACTATTCCTTCCCTCATTACCAATTGTTGAGAGAAAAGGGCGTCATTCAATCCTCACCGGCTATACAGTGACCAACTGTACAAAGTGAGTACAAAGTGGCGAACAACCCCGACAGGAAAATAAAAATGGATATCATGAATTTAAAAAAGTTTAACAAACAAATGCTGCATGAAAAAAGGAAAATTAACTAATTAATGAGGTGGGCCCAAGCCAGAGACTGAAAGCAGCAATATGCATTTATTCAAAAAAACTGCTGCAATATCCAGCAATAATTCAGAGTCATGAAAAGAGCGATCAATCCATTCACTACAGGTCTTTGAGGTTAAAATACATCAGATTTTTGATTACTGAAACACAACTATAAGGACATTTTGTGAAGCTGTTTCAAAGTGTTTTTATACCTTGTATAAGCATTTCTGTAAGCTATTTCTCACAAACCTGAGATAGTGCTTGATAGCACTCGTGATAGTTTTGATCTCCCACTCTGAGTTTTCCAGCTCCACGTCAGCACATGTCTTAGGATCTGATGGACAAAAAATAATGTTTTCATTGTTGTGAAGAGAAACTGTTCTGTTTTGACTAAATATGTGCATTTGTGTATTTACCCATAGCAAAACCTAGTAGTTTCTGTACTCTGGAGCTGACGCCAACAATTCTGTACAAGCCCTGATCATTGATACCTGGAGAGGAAAGGAGAGGTTACATCCTGTTGTTATTCCACGGACCAACCGAAACATGTTATGTATCTAAGTGCTTCCTCAGCAGAGCATTGTACACAGTTAGATCCACATCTTGTAATTTTGCTTGAAAAAGGACTTCAACGATCATCAAATTAGTGGCCAATTCATTTTCTGGTGATCGAGTAATCATTTCAGCTCTAAAATAGTCATCTATTCATAATGCACCTAATTATGTTTAAAAAAAAGAAAGCATCTGCTTTTTTGCTTCTGAAGTACTCTGTGTATATTTGACTCTTGATTAATTGACATAAAAAGTACAGATCTGAGCTGAAACGTAGAGGGCATCACACTAAAGAAGCAAGAAATCCACAGAACAAAAAGAATAAAACAAGAATCTGACTTTGTACCTCGAGTCTCCACTGCACGAATAAACTTTTTCATCACGTTGAACCCAATCACGTCCAGCTGGGTCACTGATGGAGAGCAAGACGAGCAGAGTGATGACAGTTTTAATTTACATTAAATCCCAAAATTATGTACAAATATCATTTTTTAGAGATACTGAAAACAAAAGTATTTTGACTATTCGTAGATAAAAGCAGCATCCATGCTATTTACTTTCACCCTAGCCCTGCCAAAACAGAAAGTCAGATGACATTTGTGAATAATACTGTACCGTTGAAAAACACACTTAATTGACATCGATTAAAGCAACTTACTGCCTTCAGCCTGGTTGTCTCTGTTCAGATTGTATACCTGCAAATAACAAACACATTTACAACTAAGCCTAATAAGGGCAGGGCATATTTGTACATCACATGTAAGGTCAACATTTCACACACGCACAAAAAAGAAAAACACACCTGACATTTCTACGTGTGCTTAATACGTTTTGAAAGCAAACGCTGCTTATTCCATGTATGAGAAGACACGAAATCTCCGGATGTTTCCCTGATCTTAGATACATCCGGATATTGAGGAACGGACACAAATGCTACATTTACTGTTGGCTTTTTTTGCAATCTGCATAACTTCAGTTCCAATGGTAATGGTGAGAATATTGGATGATTAAGTTGGAGCTCTGTGTACACCTTCATGCCCGAGCTTCGTTACATCGAAGCAGGGACTTGGCGTGGTTGCATCGTGTCGCTGTGCTCAGTGGCGAGTTCGTATTGACTATCAAGGTGGAGGCCGAGAAAGAAGAGGGAGGTCTTAACGACAACAACAACGGTAGGGACGAGCTTAAGTGAAACAAGAACAACAACATTTCTCGTTTTACTACCGACCGCCTGAGCTCAGCATCTGCTTGTTCAAGCTTGCGGTGGCTTTGTTGACGGTGATCACCTTTTCACGTTTGAATGTAGACACAAGGATGAGGGAGGTGTTGAGACAGGACCGTGACTAAATAAGAGTGTAGAAAAGAAGCACTAACACGCGCTTCGAGCCTTAGGGCAAAAAAAAGCTGCGTATCAAGATGGCATAAACCAAGAGGTGGGGAAAAACTGGCTGTGAGTCAGCTATTAGGAACATGAACACCACTAACAGCATGTACAGGGGGAGGGCTGCTGAAAACAGACCAGTGCTTCAAAAATCTGCCTGAATGTCGGAGCTCTTGTTTTGCTTTGCAGACATGTCCCCCCCCCCCCCCCCCCTCACTCATGTGTCACATAAGTACAAACCGGTAACCGTGGTAACCTACCGGTTCTCTCCCATCCATGGCCTCCATCCACAACCGGCGGTCTTCTTCCGACAGAGCCTGCATGGTGATCACTCCCGCCCTTCACATACACACAAAAGATACATTAGCTCGTTAAATATCAAGGCCACAAAGTCTACAAATACTGGCTGATGAACACACACACACGAAGATAAACACGCAAACACATGCTCGCCTGAAGATTGTTTTAGCGAACTATTATCAACAGTAAGGATACACTTCATTGAAAATACTTTGCTTAAACATTCTTATTGCTTCAGGTTGTGTAAAACGATCTTTGCAGGCAGATCTCATACTCCTTCAAAAGCAAAGCATATTCATTCGTGTGTGCGCCAAAGGTATGCCGAGGGTATCGTCTTCCAGGATAAACAGATGATCACCATAAAAGGAATAAAAAAGGATAAAGAAGCCTGAATACAAGATATTCATTTGACTAAGCTATTAAGATAGATCAGGCTGATACAGGCCACCTTCAGCGTGCGCACACACACGCTCTATCACGCACAGCCTCATTAGTCATGTCCATCCCGGGCTTAGAAAGGTTTCCAATTGGTCCTATACAGTCGGTCACCCTGTCAATGGCAGCACACTCACCTTTAGAGTACAATCACACTGCATGTGCACAGCCTCATTCTGCACACGCAAACACGAATACATGCAAAGTAAAACGAATGTTCACAATATTGACTGAATCAAGAGTTTTTATGACTGTCTATGCAACAGCAGCACACACATTCTGTGTAAACACACCTTTCGCGTAAATACCACTTTCTATTACTTTAAAGATAAATAAACACACATTAACAGATACACACAACACACACGCACACCGGTAATATGAATAAAGGCTCAAAGGGGAAATGGGAAATAAGCGGATGAGATAATTAAAAGGTGAGTTGATTTGATGGAGGAAGGTTGAAGTTGAGGAGGGGCAAGGAGGGAGAAGGAGGCGGAGGGGGGAGGAGGAGGAATGTAGGAAGAGAAGCACCAGGGAGCCGAGCATGAGAGGACAAACACCCTCCATGTTCTCTAATCGGGTCCAAATCATCGGAGCACCCCCATGTGTCTGTCAGCTGTCATTACACCACGTAAAAAGACCACATGCCAACCACTGAACGGATGGCTGATCGGAGCAATGTAGCTGCAATTAGTTACATGAAGACAGCGTTCACTGGTGTCAAATTCCATGAGGCTTCCATGACTTCCTATAACAAACCCTGACGCCATAACTATTTAACTCTTTTCTGGCTTGCTTGGGTCTTTTTCAGAAAGTTTTTTCTCCTACAGAATAGAATCTGGTGTATTTATGCTTCAATATTCTCCAGATTCCTCTTGCTGCAGATTTCTACAGTATGCTGGAGGTGGAAAAGCTGGAAATAAAATGCCTCAAAACTACACACGGAGAAAGCATGGCTGTTGGATTGCACTGGTTAGGGCCAATAGGGACACAGTTTGCACCCTGTACAGAAATTCAATGTGCTGTATTGATAAGAGAGGAAGTAACACACCATAGAAAGGAACCAGTTGGAGGTGGGTCAAAGGAAGATTGTGTGGGAAGTCCATGATTTGAACATGAGACACAGGCAGTCAAATCACACACTCACTGACCTGTCCACAGCCTCCACATCAAAACAGAACCTCTTTTCTATCGAGTCCGTCTTCCTCCTGGTGCAAGACTTGAGGGTGAAGCTCTCCTCTTCTCCCTGACACAAGACAAAAAGGCATTAGTATCATTTTGATGTACACATAACAAACTGCGGATTAATAACCACACCGTGGAGGACATTTGAGATGATCACGGATGTTTTATTGGACAAGACAGAAACAGATTGAGTCTTTCTGTGATCCGATGTTTCTACTTTTCCTTCTGTTGGCAACTCAAAATGCTCTGTGAGAGCCCTCAGAAAACAGGCCCGAACCTGCATCAGCTGTGTGTGTAGGTGGAGAGAGTGATAACAGATAGCACTTTGAGAAAATAGTTGGAGTCATGCTGCATACTAAACACATCTTTGGCAACGTTGCACTCTCATCTATTGTGGCTGCTGTTGTGGGAGAAACTGTTGCAGCTCTTCTAAAATTGATATTTCCGTGTATGACTGTATGCTGGTGGGAAATGGCACCGTGCGTCAGAAACGCCCCTCGTCTTGACGGTGAATAACTGATGTAAATCATTGACATTTTCTGTTGGTGATTTAAGGGGAGACCCGTCAAAAGTGTCGTTTTTTCGTGCATGGTCAATTTTAAGATTTTGGGCTATTTTGCTTCCATAAGATTTCTTCTTTCTGATTAGTTGAAAGAAAACATCCCAAAAAATACACATGTATGTTTATTCTGCTACATGTTTTCTATCTGTTGTGTTGGAGAGCAGCCCGGTGGGATGGACTGGGTGAGAACCAACTTAAAATAGGACAACATGATGATACGCTGTAGTGACACACATATGGGGGTGTGGATTATTTGCGCGCATATAGATATAGATAAATAGAGAGCAGATGGATAGCCTGGATGTTTAGTGACTGTAACCTCGCATATTTAAATGCCAAAGACACTCACCGTTTTCCCTCCTGATTTAGGGTCAAACAGGACCATGGTGACCCTCTTGGGCTCACGATGGTAGGTACAGTAGTACTTCACCCAGGTAGATACAAATGAGCCTGAGGAAGAGAGAGAGAGAAGGGAATGGAGACAGGTGAAGAGAGGGGGGGGTTAAAAATAAAACCGCAGAAGAGAAGAATAAAGAGAAACAGGTGATGTCAAACGGTCAGAAATAAATCAGAGACAGAGGCAGGAGGGGGAGACGGGGTTAAATTAAAAAAAAAAAAAGAGGACGGAAAAATATCGAGTCTTAGTCATGCCTGCGTTAGTGCTAGATAGGTTACCATGGTAACGACACGTGGTCAGAGCTGCTGTCACATCTCCGACAGATCAGACTTAGGTTCATTATGGTTTGTTTGTCCTACTGCTCTGACAGAGTGTGTGTGTGTGCGTGTGAGCCAAACAACGCGGCCCAACATGTGCCTACACACCTATCCACTCACACAGTCATTCATGTCTTCATTGTACTGAAACACTGTAAGTTGCTGCTGAATTGTTCCGTCGTTGTAAGATGCGACATGTACAAACACACACACACACACCCACACCCACACCCACACAGACACAATGAGAAGTGTGCCGACACGTACGCTTCTCCTGCACAAACAGGTATCCCTCCATGGTGTGCTGGCTGACACTCTTGTGTTCATGTGGATTCTCCTTCATCTTCCTCATCAGAATCTCCACCTCCGACCGCGTGCTCTCAAAGCGGTTCCTCGTCTGTCAACACAAGCACAGAGGAACACGCGCCTTAGGCCTTTCATTGTATGGCCTGATCCTGAGTCAGCTTAACGTGCAACAACAGTGTTACTACGTAAACTCTCTTTTCCAGCAGAAAAACATAATGAATGCTCATTGCTACAATCCCTGAATATCATATCTCTCTTTTTTTCTTTGCTCCCTTTGTTGTAGTGAGGTTTTTGAACGTTCTTTAGGTCTCAATTGCAAATTTCAGATGACTGAGTAACTGTTTGACATTTGAACTCCTGTCGGCACTGCAGCCGTTTCACATTTGGAAAGTTATTTTCTCTTAGACATCTTCTACCTTCTAAAATGTTTGCTCTGTGCCAATGAATGATGTAGCATTTTAGGGGAAGTGAAGTAGCCCTTTCAGTTAAGGATTACTGCTAAGAAAACCCTTTCAATGTAAAACTTATAAAACAAACACAACAGTAAGCCAGCAACTACTGTATGTTTTTGGTTTTATTTTTTTGTTCTTAGATTTGTTTTAAATTGCATAAATGTATATTTATGTGCAGGGTCGAAGGTTATGGTGCGACATGGTGCTTTGTTTGTGTGTGTGTGTGTGTGTATGCGTGTGTGTGTGTGCGTGTGACCTTACATTCTGTATGCTGATGGTGAGATCAGTCTTGAAGTGGTTGAAGTCCTTTGCCAGCTCATAGCCGTGGTGATAGTAGGTGAATAGGCCCTGAAGGAACGCCAACAGCTGAGGGAAACAAAAAATAGCAGGAAAATTAAGTAGATGAGGGAAGAAAGGACAAAGATTGCAAAAAGGGGAAGAAGGTAGATGAGGACAATGGGAAATAAATGCAGATGCAGTGTGAAGGCAAAGAGGAAGAGGATAAATGGAAAGTGGAAATATGAGAATGTAGAGTAGGAAAAGGTTGAGGAAGGAGAAAACAGGTGGGTTTAAAGAGGGTGAAGATGGAGTGGAGAAGGTGGAAGAGGAAGAAGAAACAGATTGAATAGGAGAAAAAGTGGACAGACATGTTTTATCTTGCAGATTCATAGAAGAGGTGGATTTGCAGCTATTATGTGGACCACAAAACAAAGACCAATTGTGAAATATAATGTTGCCATGCGACAAAGAGAAATGTAATATTATGAAAGGCAGAACATAAAACAGAAGCAGTGAATTAGAGCTAATTTGTAAAGAGTTAAAAGTCTCAGTTGTCATTTTTTCTTTAGCAACTACCACTGATGTACAGCTTTGATTCTCTGCCAGAATCCGGGCTGGAATTTCTCTGAATCCCCCCGGGCTTGACTAGAGTCGGGTTAGCCCCAATGTTGACTTAACAAACCACAACCCTGTCCCAACTCCGAATTAATGAATGAGGAAAAATGTCCACCACGATCTGGGTAGGCGCTATGTGTTTTGTTAATAGCCATTTGTTATCTTCATTTTAATTTGATCTCGCACTCTTTCATTTGTGCTTTCTGCCACTGGCCTCATTTCGGTTTTACAGGGAATGCGTTTTGCTCTAATCAATAACCTGCTGTTATGCATAATTCAAATAGACATTTGACTATTACTCATTCATTTTTCGCTGCAGTTAATGAGGAGAAATAATACAATCCCTATCTAATACATATATATGTTTTTGGGTTGTGCTGAACATTCGGTAGGAGAGGGTTCAGGACCGTGTCACAAATGTCTGTTCCTGCACTGACAGGACTTGTTATATTTTATTTATTTATTCATATTACAGTGGAAATACTCTTTTTTTAAATCAGGTTTGGACCCAAAATTGCTGCCGTGGCGTGGGCGTGGGTCGGGCTTGGACAGAAACGTGTGGGGTTCATGTCGGGTCAGGCCTGATTTTTTTTTGGGCCCGATCATAGCTCTATACTCAAGTGCCCTGGAGCAAGGCACCAGAACCTCCAAACCGCTGTTTGTCGATAACAGAGGACTGTGGTCGTAGTAAGCAGCTGCTGGGTGTGGATTAAGTGATTAAATGTAACACATACCACTGCTGAAAAAGAACATGGGTGTGCAACAACTTTAGGGAAAAGAATAAAAAAAAACAAAAAAAAAAACATATTACACAAAAGACAAAAATCAAGTGTCTTACGGGCTCCACAAAGTCAAACATCTTCCTCTCTTGGACCTCCTGCACCTTGAAGACGTACTCCAGAGAGACCTCGTAGAAATGCTGCCGGACGTGATCTACCTGGTTGTCCGCCTACAAAAGAGGAAGGACATCAAGAAAAGTGACAGACTGACATTCATGGAGAAATATGAGAAATACCACAGATGTGAACGACAGACACCATCTTACCTCATGTAGATGGGACTCCTTCTTTTTTGCCGAAAGGCTAAGGTGTTTCTCCAGAACTGCGCAATACTTCTCTGTCTCTTTATCATACTTTTTTTTGGCTTCCTATAACAGATACAACAACAACAAATTATATTTGGGTGACAGACAACTCAAAAGACTTCTCTTATCTTCTCTAATTCTCATCATATCAACATGATCATGACAAGTAACTTGATCAGTGACTATTATCTGCAATCAACAATAGGCCTTGTGCAGACGGGACAAAAATGTTCGAGCTGTGAGGTAAACTTCACTGAATGTGAATTTCTTTTAGCTTACGCCTAATATCTTCCCTCTTCTCGGGAGTCCAATATGAGACTGTTCCTCCGGGGAGCACAGCTGCTTCTTAAACAACAGACTGCTTCATCAGAGCTGAAATCACTGACATTACAGACGGACAGTTAGATGGATGGCAGACCAGGGACAGATCTAGCAGGGTGTGTACTTCCTGAGACTGCTGGGCGGAAATAGACTGAGAAAAGTTGAAAAATGTCCAAGAAGATCAAAAAATATATATGAAGGAAAAAAACACGTGTCAGTTGCTTCTTTTCTGGCCATGTTCTTCTGGTCACGTTAGGATCAGGAAACTTTAATCTAATTAAATCCAGTTGAAGGGGGAGGTATGGATATTAGTAAAGGGAGACATTGAGGGAAACAAGAGGAGAGAAGTGGACAGAAAAAACAGAGGAGGGGCAGATCCCTCAGTTAAGAAAGGCCCTGTGGGTACTATTACTGTACATCTGTCTCGGCCTGTCAACATTATTGCATGTATTCATCCCAAACTCATAACATGACCCTACTGGAGCTTCAGAAAGAAGCTCATAAACATGGGACATACTAACAGATTCTGAATATTTGGTTCTTCTGTTGATCAAATGTTTTACCATGAAAAACGCCCACAATCACCTTATCAGGTAAAAGTTCATATGTGAGGCTATGCTGCTTCTCTACGTCACTTTAAACTTAATATTTGGGGGTTTTTCTGGCCTGTTGAATAAAACAAGCTGTGAAAAGACAGATTTCAGCTTTAGTTTTTAGCTTTTAACCGGCATTCTATTCTTACACTTTATTCAGGTAATCGATTAAGAGACAAAAATGAGAAAAATGACAGTTTGTAACCAGTATTCCACAATGATATAAACAAGATGCAATTCAAAGTTACAGACACACATTTTTCACCAAAGTGATCCATCACGCAAGCTGTCTTGGAAACCAGTGAGCCAAACTTCTGTTTACAATATATTCATAACAATGAAATAATGTCACAATCAATAATGGTTGTGATGTCCACTCCTGCTGCAGTCACATGACCACAGGTTTTATTGCCAAGCCAGCTTCAACAACAAGAAGAGTCGTCAGTGTTAGAGGAGGAACCGACAGCAGCAGCTGCAGAACACATCAGAGATGATGAACGCTCCTCTAAACAGCAAGGCCTCGGTTTTAAGTCTGCTTCTTTGACTCCTTCATATTCACTGTGGAAATCATGTCCGACATAACTGCTGCTGCCGCCCTCTCCTGTCTGTCCCAACATTTTGACTATAAATGCATTAAAATAGAAGGGATAGAAGATTGATTGTCTGATTTCCTTTGTGAAAGTATTAAAATTCTAAATACACAACCAGTGTAAATGTCGTGTTTTCCATGAATCGTTTTTTTTATATCTGGTAAAAAAGTTAGGCGCATTTAAATTAGTTTAAATTACTTCCCTTCTCAGCCAGCAGGTGGCAACCTCCTCCCAGTGTGATGCCAACTGATGATTTACTTTTAAATAAATAAGTAAATGCCTTGGCACCAGATAAACACCTCACAGCTACAATAGAGTTTTACTCCACTTGCACCGTCATGTTAACAGTTCCTAGGAGGACCCACTGACACATTAAACCAACATCGTCACTCCCTGCCTGTTTCTCCGAACAACACATGGCATGAAACCTCTGTAAACATTACATTTATTTGTATTTCTTTTCATTATAGTTTACCACAGTATCAAAGTTCACCAACGGAAAAAGAAATATATTTTACTGTATTATTAATCGTGGCCTTGCATGGGGCTTAATGTGACTGAAATAGTCTGATCCCATCCATTCATCCAACTGTGAATGTGTCAACCTAAACAAGTTGTTTAAACTTACATTCACAGAAGGTTTGCAGACAGACCAATTTATCACCGAAATGCACAAATCAGATTATCCCTCTGTACTAGCAAAGATGATAGTAACATAAATCATTAATCTTGCTCATCTATGTGCGTTTACCTCGGCAATTATTCACGATCAGACCCAATTCATGTACTTAGACTTTGTTTCTACCACAGTTAATAAGATTATGACCTCGACCTGAGAATCCTTTAAACGAACAGTTTAAAACATGTTTCCCACTGTAATGCTCCAAAAACTCCTCTTGTGTCCGGACAAGGTGAAACTGTGTCCCGGGCGAAGATGCTGTCAGTTCTTTTAGGGCTAAACTGGGATTAGTACATCGCTCATGGTGACCTAACTGGACAGATTATGCGTTCACTTCTTAATCTGGCCACCATGTACAATCAAACAATGACCTGAATTAAGGGGGACGGATTATGAGAGTATTTACCGATAACATGATAAATGCTGCATGAATCAGGGGAACCCCCTGTGGCTACCCATCTAGGTCTCATGGCTAATGCTAAGAGTGAGTGCAACAGAACCTGCTGTAGGGAGATTTAAACACTGAAACATGGCATGTTTAAAACATGGGGCAAGGGATTACCCAAACATGTACCGTATGATACTTATCCTTTAACCTGAGAAAGTTGTAGAATTTGTTGTGAAAAGTCTGAAGTGCAATAAATTGCAATTAAAAAGTCAAATGAATGTAATATCTATACAGTAGATATTGAGCTAGCATGCTTCTGTTTACATACTGGCTTACTTTATTTTATGTTCAATGTTTCCATAACATCCTGTATATTCAGTCAAGGTATGAAAAGATTTACACACACTAAGTCTAAGACAACACCGGCCACGCCATGAGGGAGCCCTGCTGGCCTATGAGACCCCCCCCATTGATTTATGGCAGGATTATGTATTCCTCTAATCTCCTATCCAGGTCATGCACTGGTGATTCAGTCCTTGATTCATGGGTAATCACGGGAGAGGAGGAAGGCTGTGAGACATGCAGTAAAAATGATGTATTGTGTATTTACACTATAGCTTATTATTACAAGCCTGTGGGCACTTTCTCATAATCTTGGTACAAGGCCAATGTGTGGCTGTACAGTGACATCTGACTGAGATGGTGGACTTCACAATAAAGACTAACTAAGCCTTGTAAAGTGTCATTTGATTCAGTTTTTAGACATTCATGATCACTCAATTAATCACTGAATCACATCATTAAAAATGATTATCAATATTCTCAATATCACAGTATATTGAACGTTCCTACTGACACTCGAGGAAATACTTTACGTATCCTGCAGGAGAGGATCTCACTGGAACTTTAATATGTTCCATCAGTTTTAAAGAGGCCAGCAGGTGCAGTAGAGGTGACACTTTTCTCGAGCTGCTGTGGCCAAATAATTTCAAGGAAAATTAAAGAACAATGTGACTACAAACTTTTAGGGTAATTTACCCAGGTATATAGATACAATTATTTGAAAATAAGATAAACGGTAGTAATGTCTAAAAAGTGCTGGCGATGTGGAGGTAATGCAGAGGTGCAAAACTACCTCCAGTGTGTTGAGATCTTTAGTCATCAATATAAAAGAGTGTGTGTGTTATTATCATCTTTATATTTTGAGTGGGTGGTGTTGTGGAGCTGCAGAAGCACTAAAAGGATTTTATTGATTTACTGATTTATGTTTCGCTGCACAGCTTGTCAATACTGATGCGCAGGACATGTGTAGCCAAAGTCCTTTCTGTCACCGGTCCTGTGGCCGTGCACTATCGCCTCCTCACCTTGGCTGCGCTGATCTGTTCTTTCCTGAACCTCTCCAGAGGCATAATCAGCACATCGTTGGCATTTTCGATCTGGGGACAAACACATACAGGACAAAGGACTAAAAATAATGACTGACAATTTCTTAACTTAATTAACCGTCCTGAGAAGATTTGATTAATATTTGCTGAGTAATGATAACCATTATATACAAATTACAGTTCCCGTTCCTTCTCATCAACCACCGCAATATTTCAGTTTGTAGGGTCACTCACCATACGTGTCCTCTCATCCTCCAGGTTCTGTAGGACTGTTGCAAACTCCTGCAGAGACTTGGCTGATGACAGACACGTTGGTAGACAGAGCGAGACAAAAGAGAAAAGAGATAATTATCATGAGAGAGGCACACAAGTACAGGCAAACAGAAACAGGGAGAGTGTTTGAAGAGAGTTGGCACAAGTTGGCAGGGATAAAGCTCTTGGACCTCTTACAAATGTTTCTAAACTCATGACACAGCAGAGTAATTAACTGGAAATGACACCTCAATTTACAAGGTTAGTTTCCCAGCTAGCACAGCTCAGTGCTTGTTTCCACACACGCACACTTAAATTCCTCTGACATAGTGAGTACACATACATACTGAGCACATGCAGCATGTGCACTGGCATGTACAAATCATTGAAGCCCCCAAGTTGAATCATCACAACTGCACTTACACTCACTCTGCTCTTACATATTAGACTTTAAGTTAAAGGATTTGGTTCTTGGAAGTTAGATCCAACGAAAAGGGAAGCAGAACCTCAGGACTATGCAAGGAATGCTTTGGATAAACAGTGCGAGCCTTTAATAAAGCCCATGAAATGCAGTCAAACCTTTCATTAAGCTCAATCACACAGGCTTAATCAATCAAATGGAATAGTAAAAATGTGATACGAAGAGAATAACAATAACAGTAAAACTAACAGAGGGTATTTGTGGGGTATTTTTTATTTTTCTTTACAAAAGATGTAGATATATTTGCAGTGAAATCATCACTGTAGGAGAGAGAAGAAACAAGTTTTGATGTGAGTGCGACTATGAATATCCTTAACACAACAGGGCTGTGGTGCAGGCCAGTTGAGCAGCAAGCTGTTCAGGAAAGATAGCTAGGCTTAGTCAAACAACAGTAGTGGGTGGGTCGGGCCAGTGAGGAGCTGCAGCCTGCATCCACAGAGCCAGGCAGCATGAGAGGGTGTGGTGACTGCTGCATGTTTCACAGCAGGCTGCTTGGACAGTGACAGAAAGAGCACTGCAAGGCCTGGGTGAGAATAAAGAATCGGATCTGTAGGCCATTATTATTTACACATTATTCTCATGTGTGTATGGGTCAGCATGACGTTTATAACACTGGTTGGCGAGGGGGGAGAAGTTATCTTCAGACATGAGCAACATTGAGAAATAAAAAGCATATGTGCAACAAGCAAGAGCTGTGAAAATATGCCACTTCAAGAAGAGTACTTTAACATGTTTTATCATGAGGATAAGGAGACGTCGGCATTGTAATCATGACCGTGTATCTTATGGAAATGAAGCTTGTATTGTGGAGAAAGAGGCGAGATCAACACTATAAGCCTGACCGTCATCTCCACAACAGACGCGCCTGATGCCACTGGAAAAATCAACTTATTGATCGTTAGCACATCACATAATGACAACAGACAACTCAAAGTGAAGAGTTGAGGATTAGGTTTTTGCACATTTTGACTGGCTTCACCTTCTACATTTTGTCAAATACAGAAGAAAGTTAATTTCCAGGTAGTGAACATTGTATTGTAATTAGTTTAAAAACAAAATACTATTTATATAAGACAAACACATTATTGGTGGCACAGATTCAGGGCAGAGACATAATTCCAGACCGATTGTTACGGCCTCCTGTAGAATAGCGTTTAAACCCAAGCTGTTCTTTAAATCAGTGCTGATGCGACTCTTCTGTTTCAACAACTAGAAATGACAAAGCACCGTCTATTTGCAGGCTTTCCTCTGGGAATATATTGGATTTCACATCAGCAAGCTCACCTATGCATATCTCATCATCCGTCTCGGCGTCTCCAATACACTGGAATTTGAATTCGTTGAGTGAGTCAGCAAACTTCCTCTTGGCTGTTGACAGACCTGAGAGAATGGAGAGAAGACAACAAGGGGCAGTTAGGTTTACTGATGTTTTATATTACCGGTGAGGTCATTTAACCACATAAAGCATTGCATTCTTACTTTGGTTACCTGGCCTAAAAACATGCAATACGCCCATGGAAGAGAAAACCACTCTCTTGTCCCTGTTATGCAGTTAGTGAAAGTGAGAGCGAGAGAGTGGAAATGCAGACAGGTGGACACAGTGAGTGGATCCCCAGTGGTGTTAGTGATGAAGGTTGGCAGCTCTTACATTTGTGTGGAGGTTTCTGTGCATGTGTGTGTGTGTGCGAGTGTGTGCTGAGAAGTTCAACTGAAGTCACATTAGCCAAAGTGTAGCCTTTCAAATAATACATGAGGCCCTAAGAGCTCCTATGAGACAGACACTCACAGCGAGCTTCACTTCCCATCCATTCAAACTAAGGCAGGGTCATCTCCACAACAATATTTCCTGTTGCCGCTCTTAAATTTCTTGGAAACTGCATATTTTGAGGAAGAAAAAAATCTGCACCCAACTCTTTTTAAATGATAACCAACATTGATGCTTTGACAAATTGTTTCCTTTACTTTCATGGTCAAAGAAGAATGAAAAAAAAAAGAACCAGTATGATGTGGTCAACCCAAGTCCCCAGCAGGGATCTCCCTCTTTTCCAGAGAAGGGAGAACCGAAACTATGCAAAACGTGCGCCGGCAAATGTGTATTGCAGAGGAGTCTTGTCAACTACTGATAGAACTGAAAATGAAGAGAAGGATGCAGAGAAGTAAAGAGGGCAAGGAGAGAGGATAGATCAAGAGCCTCATGGAAAGACAGATGGGAGTCAAGGAAAGGACAGTGAGTGTAGAGGGAGAAGACAGACAGGGTGGAATTGACCAAGTTCATGTAAATCCCACACCATGCAAATATCTGTGTGTGTGTGTGTGTGTGTGTGTGTGTGTGTGTGTGTGAGAGAGAGAGAGCGTTTGAAAAGATCTGCTGCATCTTGCCAGTCGCTGAAATGAAACACAGACCGAGGAGCTTCTGCACGTGCTGCCAGAAACACACACAAACGCACGCACACACCACTGTCTCTCTAGGGATAGGCTCAGTAAAACACACAGTCACAGAGGCTCCGTAGCGTCAAAATAACTAGTATGACCAAACTGAGACCACATTCCGACCTTGGAGGATAAACTGTGGTTGTACGGTACCAGTGTCCGGTAAAGAAAAAGAAACGCTTTAGTTGTTCCAGAAATACCACAACACACTGTACACCATCACAATCCATGCAGCAATAGCAGTCTTAGGCTGTGACACACACACATTAAAATGAAAACTACAACAACGTTGGAGAACAGAAACAACACAAGTGAGATACAAACAAAAAGGGCTGTGCTGGAAGTGATACAATTCAACTATTATATATTTTGGATTTTAAAAATGCCTTCTTGGCAGTAAAAAAAAAAAAAAAGTTTTATTAATGCCAATTGGTTTCATTGTAAATAAGTAAGGGTTATTGTGTAGCACCTAAGTGTCATATTTAATAAATCAAAAATCACCTGTTTATTGAATGTTTTAGTTAAAACTTTATCTCAAACAGGTTTTAAATCTGACACAGTAACAAGTAGTGGACATGAATATTAAACTATAGATATGAGTTTTCACTCACTCGTGATGTTGTTCCCCAATGCTGAGGAACTGGAAATGTGTTGAGGTATAAGACAGCACGGCCTCTCTGTTTTTAAAAGCATTGCATGGCTCTTTGAAGCCACAGAACCAGCAATGTCAGCACATGGCAAAGTCATCTGTGAGATACCAGCAGCGACTCAACAGACCGGTGAAGGCTCTGCAGACAGATCAGGATGTTACCGAATTTATTAAGAATTCATTCATTGTTTTCATGCAGGAAACAAATATTAATTGGTTAACTGGTACAACAGTAAAATAATAATCAACCCTAAATGCGTGTATGCTATCACACATTTGTATGCTACGTGTCCACCGAGCTCCACAAAACAACACATCTTTCTCCACCGTCCTCCTTTCTCTTGCTCCTCTGTGCTCCATTTATTTCTGGCCTCCCTCTCCCGTCTGCCACTGACAGCTCCTCTCAGCACCTTGTCGGTGACACATGCCCGTCGTTGTTAATGTCTCAACTCTGGCTCCTGCCACACTCCACGTGCTCCCCTTCATAAACATCAAAACCAGCCTCAGACACACTTAGACTTGGAGCATTTCATACATTTTGTTCAGCCAACAGCATCAGGTTTCATTTGAACATTTTGTTTCTAATAACCACTACTGGCACAGTTTCATAGCAGTTTGAACTGACAGTCTTACACCCACCATTTTGTCAGGCCTCTTTTATCTACTTGTTGGGGCTCTATTTGAAAGACTCTTTTATTACAGCCGTTTTGTGATTTAGTTTATTTTAGGATCAACTCACTGCTAATCAAGCTGGCCTCTATGGGCTACTGTATTAGCAGTCTGTATTGTCAAAGCAACATTCTAAGTGACTGTTGAATTAAAGCTACAGTTGAGACAACTAACGTGCGACTCTTGCGTATGTTAACGTTTCCCTTTTGATATTTTCTTTCTTCTCGATCTGGGAGATGCGAGTTCCCTTTAGTATTGTACACATTACAGTGACTTTAGAGTGTCGCTTTAACAAAATGGCTCAACAAAACCCTGAAATACTTTAGAAATCACAATTAAACAACCATTGAATTGTTTTCATTTGTGACGGATGAGATGAGAAAAATAAAAAACACATACCTTCATAGTAATTCATACATTTTGCTGTGGACATTAAAGGCTGAACATCTGATTGCATCATAAGGCAAAAGTAACCGAAATATTTTGCATTGGGTGCAGAAACTATCATGAGTACATTAGTTGCAAACAAAATAATATGTTTTCAAATTGTACAAGCTCAAAGTTGTATTCACACAACACAAGTACCTTCACTGTTCATCTCTACTTGTGCTGGAGCATAAACTAAATACCCCGATGGCTGTGAAGGATGACTTTCTTCTCCTTTGGAAACAATGAGCTCAGGTTGCATTACTCAAAACTGTGATGAAAAACAAACTCGCAAGCATGTATTTGTGTTTAGCTGACTTGCCCGTGGAGGATGTTTCGCTCTACATTTTGGCAAACGACGTGATGAGGTAATGTAAGAGTTTGTTTTCTGGCTCGTCTTTGCAGATATACCATGCATGTCATATCGCTCCCCGTAGCCATAGATGCTGGCAACGGCAGCACACGTCGGACACACATGCAAATACGCATAAGTTGTTCACATATCTGTATACACACACACACACACATCCACTCAAAGCAGGGCTCTCAGCTCACTCAGACTATGTTTCCAAATCAAAAGCACATTGTTGGTCGATTGATTCTGGAAGATCTTGCCAACACAAATGAATTACTGCAATACAAAGAAAGAATTACATGCCACAGCTAGTACATTATCCAGAGAAGCTTTTGGGTAACATCTACTTGCAGATGTAGCGAGCACTGATGCCTTACCTTTTATGGTGCTGGAGCTATTTCGTTGCAGTGATTCACAAGTTCCAGCCCCAGGTCAAAAGATAATTAACAAACGTGGAGACAGAAGATACTACACACTGCAACATACTACATCAGAAGTATATTGAGGACTGGGAGAAGCGCCATATTATATCTGATGTGTGCATTTGAATGACACTAACTACAGCTGCCATGACAGTACGCAGTGATACTTCTGGCTAGATACCACAAGGGAGAGGTAAGACCTGTTAATATAGTACCTATTAGGGGCCTTTTAAGCCTTTATGAAAGACAGTGGTCGATGTCTCAACCCTTAGGTCATGGGGCCGTCCTGACATTAGCTATTTTTGTCCAATTCTGCACAATTTAGACTATACATTGACATTCATTTATGTGCAGAGTTCATGTACATAAACCACCAAACTGCACCTGCAGCTTCAGCAGCATTCCATCATTGGTATTGGTGCGTAGGTCTGTTGTCAAAGTGATAAAAATCAACCATTGGATTGAAAATATTTCAAATGTCTTGAATATGCAACATCAGATTTGCAGCTGAAGGGAAAAAAAGCCACTTTGTTGGGGTTTCCCAGATGCAAGATGCATGAATGATGCTATGCTGTCACAGCTCTTTTGTGGTCGTGTGTCAATGTGTACGCACGTGCGCGTGTGTGTGTGTGTGTGTGTGTGTGTGTGTGTCCATGTCCATGCAGGAAGGACAGCTAAGGACAGTGAGTTTTAAAAATAAGTGGCCCTGTTGACACTAGCCTCTCTGTCCTCTTCCCCTCTTCCTTCACACTTGGACGACAGAATTCCCCCCATTCTTCTCCCCTTTCACTCCCATCCTGAACACACGACAAAGCCCAGTGCAGACGCATACAAACAAACAAACAAACTGAATAAAAACGTCGCTAAAAGAAACCGTTAAGACAACAAACTCTTGTTAAAGTCAAACTTATTTGGAAGAGAAAATGAAGGCGAACTGTAAAATTGTTATCCAAAACGATCTGTTATATTGTTTTTGGCTCTGCATGGTAAAAACATATAGGCAGATATACGGTGTTAACATAATTGATAGAAGTGATTGCCACGGTTGCAACAATCAGATGAAAGTTGTGTCATGAAGTTGTTCATTCATCTAAATCCCAATGAACAGTGACATCTGCATGGTCAGCTGTAACATGGAGGTACATGTGCTTTCATGCTGACATGACATGTTGCAGTTTAGAGCAAAAGGGCCAAAGGTGGTCAGCATGGGGCAAACTAGTGACTTAGACTTCTGGTCACTCCTTACTGGAGCGTCAAACAGATCTTTCTTAAAGAGGGTTTACATGTCATGTGCATCAATACTGGTGAAGGGAATCCCGACAGCCACTCACATGCTTGGTCTGCAACAATGACATTTGATGGACAGTGGTTTGAATACTACTGGAATGAGGCTTCCTGCTCACAGGGAGGGAGGAAAGAAACACACACACACACACACACACACACACACACACACACACACACACA
>NW_022280076.1:1270674-1279231 GCF_004355925.1 Anarrhichthys ocellatus | reverse complement strand
ACACACACACACACACACACACACACACACACACACACACACACACAGCACTGTAAGCTGCACAAAAGGAATCTGTAATTAACCACAACCATGCAGCAGCGCAGTACAACGGCTGCTATGTGTATTAACTCACAAACACACACATACACAATCGAAAGAATGGGCCTGTGTGATATCAACAGGATATCCAGCAGTAGCTTGAACTCCTCAGCAGCTTTGTTCCACAAGCATGTGAATAGAAACCCTATTCATCAAGTGTGACACACACACACACACACACACACACACACACACACATTCTGTGGAGACAAAGACAGATTTCAGTCTCCACATCTAGTTCTTTACATGACACAGCAGCCAAGCGAGGAGAGGAATTTGTGTAAAGTCTGTATATTCATACTACACAGTGCACTGGCACAAGTTATCGCCGTCTCCTAAAAGGATGTTATTTCCTAGACTGGCTATTTCATATCCAAGTGTCCAGATAAAATGAATAGAGTTTTACTTATATGATCTTAAAGGAATAAACTGCACAGTGCACGTATTGCGTTGTGGTTGCCATCATTCCAGGACCAGCAGAAAGATATGCTGTTTGAGTTGAGCATGTGGCTGCAGAGTAGACCATCGCTCAGTATTTCACTCAAGTTGATAAAGATGTAACATTTCTCAGCACGGTTCCAGCTACAGTGCGTTTCATGTTAGCTGAGTTCCAGCCATGTGCGTGAGAAGAATTTATAATTAAGTTTTGTTACTGTCCAAAAATGCTTGTCATGTTTTATTATATGCAAAACAACGATGTCCTTTGTGCTGAATACTGAGTGCTTGATGGAATATTTGAAGCTGCACTAAATAAAATAAAAAAGTGCTTAACCAAGCCAAAAGGTGTTACATTCTTAATGCCATGTTTATTACATATTGTACGTTGGCTTCTCATCTCATTTTAACAGTCATATAAAAAAAAATAGAGTTCTGTACTCTCATCCTATAAAAGATATTTGGATCTACAGGTCACGATATCAGATTTTAATGTTGCCAAAATAATGAATGCTTATGACATCTCAATAATAAAATAATAATAACGCACTCAGTCAAATTCAAGTCTTTGTTTATTGAGCTTGTTGGCTTGTTGTCCTTGCTTTGGCAAAGGTATTACACTAAAAATACAAGTGTAGGAAGGTGGAGAGAGTCTGTGACCATAACTGTATGTGTGTGTGTATATATATATATATATATATATATATATATATATATATATAAATAAATATATATAAATATATATATATATATATATGATGTTTTAGGAGGCGCTGGATCATTTACACTAAATTGAATATCTGTATCAACGAGAATTAAACAAAATCTGGTAATGATTAGCCATTGTTCTCTACCTTCTAGTCTCATATGTAGTAAAATGGAGAGCAAGGCTGCAACACTAGCAGGCTGAGGAGGACACATCACAGAGTCCCATAAAGGAAAGTTGGATTTTATTGGATTTTAACCCTTCACCTCTACCAGTAAAATCCCGTGAAACTGACCCAAATATTTGACAGCCAACGACCTCACTCTTGGCCACGCACTCTTGTTTTCGGTCTCTGTGCATGTGAACGAGAGAAAGGCAGAGAGACATAGAGGAAGAGGGAGGAACGTACACAGAAAGAGAGGATAATGCAAAGGTCAATACTGTCTCCTCAAATATCACGACTGTGGCATCCTGACAGCCTTAATCTGAAACAACAATCGAATTGAAATTGTGTGAGTAATCGTAATCTCTGTTTAGCCTCTTTCCTTTCTGAACACCAAAGCAGGAGTGGCTCAAAGAAAACAAAGAATGTAAGTGAACATTGTCAAACATCGTGCATGAACCCAACAGTACACGGCCGGGCTTTCCTGTTTCCACAAGGTCAGTTTTGTCATTCCGCTGGAAGGAAACACTACTTTCACGGCAACAACAAGCCCCAGAAACAGGGAAGGTGTGAGAGAGGGAGAGAGAAAAGGCGAGGAAGTGGTGGCTTCTTCCAGGCGTTGCTATGGTGAGTGCAGTTTGGGGGGGGGGGGGGGGAGCAGAGGTTAAGGGTCACCCATCATATGTCCACTCTGCTCAGTCAGGTTTATGGGAAGCAGACCGGGCTGGTCCACACTGACGCACAACACACCGTCTCATCGCTCTGCTTTGTGCCCACAGTGGAGAAAATACGGGTGATTAAGGTCAAATGTGGCCATGAATGTAGATCCTGTTACAGATCCGCACTTCAGATCAATCATCCGCCTGTAATACGATCCACCAACACAGATGGAGAACAGTAACATGTCTATACCATCTAATACCTTGTCAGGCAGTTGTTGCGGGCTGTGTGAAGTGGGTTAATGCTTATTAAAATCAAATTCAGCCTCTTCAGGCATTGGGATATTGTGGGTTAAATGGTGGTAATTTTATGGTTGATTCAAAAAGTGTTTTCCAACAGCAAACAAACAAGAAAGTCAAATTTCAAATGTTTTGCTATAGCAAAAAAGAGAAATCATATCCAAGACCGCTGCGACTCCGTGTTAGTTTGAGTTGGAAGCAACAGCAATAACGTCACTTCGGTGATTGAAAGAAAGAGCGCGAAATTGGCAGAGAAATAGGGAGAAAGAGGAAGAACAGCTCAGAGTTATATTTTATCTCATCACCTTCCAAAGGCGAAGCTGGCGTCCTGTACAGTAGATATGTCATCAGGACAAGCAGCTGCCAACATGCCCGAGACAACCTCCAGGCTGTGGCTAACTCGTCACATAAACATCGCTGTACGCACACACATACGTATATATCCAGACCACGTAGGGTTACAATAGATGTGTTATTTTTTAATACAGTATGTCATCTTACCAATATATTGGAACGTTGTATAGAAAATGGCTGATGGCACTAGAAGAAAAGTCCAAGAATCGTCAAAGTTATTACAATTCACTCCAATATACATGAATGTCTGGACAAAATTCCATAGTTGTCGAGACATTTCACTCAGAAGCGGACATGTTAAAGCTCATGGTTGCAGCAGGAGTAAATCTGAAGATCGCCACTAGGACTCTGGGAACCATGAAAATTTCACCAAAGTGGTCGACTGACCGACTGACTGACATTGCCATTCATACAGCCACACCGCAAGCACGGCTAAAATTAGTATTAGTGAATGCTGGTCAAAAGGGATGCACTACATGGCAGCACTGCCTGAAACATAATGAAGGAATGTTTGCCAATGAAACTGTTAAAAGTAGTGCTGAAACATTAGTCACTTATTTGACATCTTTGTAATGACAATGTGCAAGAGACAATGCATTTGATTGTATACAGGAATTAACAGGAATTCTTCTAGTTTTATATTCACAAAAGCAAAAGGTAACACACTGGAGATTATTTCCATACTCCGAATGTGTACAGTATGTAAATCTATGGGAAGGTTCAAGGTGATTTCAGACACAGAACAGCCTTTTATTGGCCACATAGCTCCACTTCCTATTACCAGCATGGTGCCCATGGATGTGTGCTCCAGGGCACGGAAACACACTCCAACTCTTCCACTATAGCTGTCTCAGAAGACAAAATGTAAAAAGACACATCTGTGCACACACACACACACACACACACACACACACACACACTCACGCTCGGTTTCTACATACCTCTCAATCACGCACTAATTGCCGCCACTTGTATAAATATTCCGGCCGGTGGTTTAACTACGGCCTGACACACAGACCCCCCACCAACCAAATGCCAGCCATTCACTCTCAGTTGTATTTGTAGCACACGTTTAATCACAGATGGCAGTGAAGAAGGAAATGAAGAAATATTAAAGCCCCAATTTAGCACTTAAATCTGACACCGGTTTAAAATATTTGTCCACATTTTAAAACAGTGAATGGAACCATACAACTGTTAGCGTTCCAGTACATTAAGTAACGTTCATGTCATTTGTTTTAGTGAACTGGATCAAGCACAAAGTCCTTGATTGGGGCTCTTCAGCTTAGATCTTTCAATTTGTATAAACCTTTCAATTTCATAAATCCTAAAAGATGTTTAACATGGTGCCAAATATGTTTCGTTTATATGTCCAAGACCATGAACAGATTACGAACATTCGTTTTTTTTATATTTACTAGGATAATGTTGTGAAAACCTTTGTGTGTTTGCCAGCAGTGATCTGTGGACCATAAACACCGCTAAGCTGTGATGGAACTCCCTCGCATGTGGGAGTCATGACAGTAAACACACACATGCACACGCACGCACGCACTCACTAACAGGGGCACACACTGGTTCGCATTTGGAACCACTTATAAAAGCAAACATGGGCCAACACATGACAGCACTGGGGTTGACAAAGCAGACCCCGCATACAAACACACACTGGAAACACTCCCTTTGTCTGTCTCAGCAGATGGCTTTCATCACATCTGAATGTGTCAGTGCAGCAACTGAAGGGACAAGTGTTTGTGTGTACGAGTGTGTGTGTGTGTGTGTGTGTGTGTGTGTGTACTGTAAAAGTTCACTGTAATGCACCGAGAACAGTCAGGAACTTTTAAATGTGCCCCATACAGTAGGTCCGACCTTTATACGGAGCTAAGCAATCTAAAAACAACACACACTAACAATACACACACACCCCGCTTGCATCTTCATTCCTGTTTAATGAGTATCAAACTGCCCATCCCATGGAGGAATTCCATGGAAGAACAGCACAGAAAAACAAGATGAACTCCAGCTTTGTGCTAGTTTATGATTTGCCCCGTTATAGTACTTTGCTCATCAGAAACTGTCCGAATGGTGGTCGGAGGCCAACAAAGTGATTAACAATGGCTAAATGAAGCCTGGCAACAAAAAGAAGCGAACAATGACACAAGGAGTCCCGGACTAGAATGAACTGAGAGCTCGGTGGTGGAGAGGGGGCAGCAAGAGCTGGGGGGGGGAAGTCATATAGTTTTAGTGAGGGACGGAGAGAACTGAGCTGAGAAACAGCTGTAGAAGAAGAGAGAGATGATGTTTCTGGCTGTAGGAGCATGGAGGGAATTATAAAAAATGTACAGATATTTTCAGATTTTGATGATAGTTCCTCAAACAGGAACTATTTGTTCCTGTTTTGTTGCTAATTGTTTCATATCTGCCTTTAAAATCCAGTATTGGTCGTGAATGTCAGATGTTAGTGTCTGGACTGAGATAATGACACATTGAGCATCCGAACACTCTCCAGTGTCTGTGGCTCACATTACAGACTGTAATTGTATAATTGACTCTAACAGTTGGAAATGGGACTAAAAAGAGAGAGAAACACTGTACATCATTGAGGCGTTCATGTCCTCCCTCCTCTTGTCCTGGGCCACATAGCTGTCGTATCCTAGCAACAGGCCACGACAAGGAACAGGAAGTTCAGTATCTCTGTCTGTTACTCTCATACAGTATATATATATATATATATATATATATATATATATATACGTATTTATTCTTTATTTCTTTCAATCTTTTTTTACGCTCCATCACACTCTCCCCCTCCCTCCCTCCCTCCCTGTAACCCTCTTTCAACCTCTCTCCCGCTCCGATTCTGGCACTGCCACGCCTGTTGCTGACACAGCGAACAGAGACAAGCGGGGAGGTTTTCCTACCTCTCTCTCTCTTTTTTTTTTGTTGAAAAAAAGGGCTTCTGTGGGGTGAAATCATCCGGTGAAACGCCAGCTGCTGCTGGAAAAATCCACAGCAGGAATGTGGGACAATCTGACTTGGAATCCAAGCCGAGGACACAGACCTAGAAAAGCCCTGCTCTGGCTAGAAACTGACCTCATAATTTAAAGGAAAACAGCAAGTTTTTTTGCCCGTCTTGTAACATTCTTGTAAAGTGAGGAGAACTGAGACACCACAAGTATCCATGTGTACCCAAGTAGTATTTCCTCTAGAGCTGTATTTGTAAAGTTGAGATAGTCCGCCACACAGGCATTAGAATAAAAAGAGAGGGGAAGATTTAATGCAAAGTGAATTCAGATCATCAAATAATCAAGACAAAATGAATGGTCGCTTGATTGCTAATGACAATGATATTTGATGTAGTGCTTAAAATGTCCAGTGGTCCAATACTTCCCAAAACCACTCATCATCTAACAGCACTCCCCGATGTGATGACCATGACTGAGCCCAGGCTTCCGCTCCAAAACAGGAAATGTAAGAGAATATACGACCTTCCCTTTACACAGAGGCGACTGACAGCAGGTGAGAGAACATGGGATGCCAGAAGAAACATGCCAAGAGACAGACACACACTGTGCGTACACTATCAGAGACGAGGTGTGAGAAGGAAACATGAGCCAGAGGATGACAGACTAGATTTCCTTCTTTTGTGGCTTGTTGTAGCTGTTCGGAGCTGCCTGGGAGACTCTTGTTGTCCAACTTGAGGTCATTGCTGGTAGAAGACAAACCAAATGCCATTCCAAAACAAACAGTGGAAAAAGTCTTTATGACAAGAGGTTGTGAATAAATCATACTAAAGCAACAATGCTGAGGCAACTTTGTTCACACTTTTTTCCGTCAGCTTTGCCCAAAAAACTGTCTCATCAGAATGCAGTGTTCTCAAATGATGAACCAACTACTTGCATCTCGTCTCATGCAAACAGCTTAACGCAGCGTTCAAGCAGCATTTAACAGTATAAAAAGGACTGTTGAGCACATGATGGATCCGACCAATATGGTAAGAGTGATGATCGGAGAAAGAGAGAGGATAGAGGCTGGAAACCGCACTAACCAGATTAGCGCCAGTCTCCAAATAGCCTTTCGTCTACTTCCTCCCCGATGGCCGACACAAACCTGACCTCCGTTCCAGACGGCAACGCAAACATCCAGCAAAACACTGCCGAGAGCTTAACCTTGTAAGCTCGCTTATACTACGGGCATCGTCTGCTGCTGGTTACTTAGCTGAATTGCATTCAATAATGGACTTAAACATTTTAGATTTCTGAGTGTGGTGTTGGCAAAAACAATTTTACTGGGTGTTTTTCCAATGGAATTAGCTTTAAATGTCTGTATATCAACAATTCACCACCCGTCTCGATAACTCAACAATTCCGTAATTGAACACGGTTCTAAAGCGGCTAGGCTATGAGGAATGAACAACTAGGCAATCTGACTGTTCTGTTGGTGCCTGCATTGGTCAATAAAACGTACAGGAAGACATCAAGTTTCAAATGAAGGCCTCAAACACCGCTGAAATCTGATGACCTACTCGGAAAATGTTGTTGCAGCATTGACCTACATAAGTGGAATACAACTATAATCGCTATTATGTCTGCCATGACATGTCTTAAAGACATTGTTAATGGAGTAGGCTATCCTTTAGATGCCAGCTCTTCAGCGTGGCAACTTTCCTTCTATGGACGCCAACTTCACTCGCAACTGAATGCTTGGATGAAATGCCAGTGAATTAGCTGCCAACATGCTGTGTGAGTGCCAGCGCTGACTGTATTGAAGATGTTCTGTAAGGATGCCAGTCTTCTCCGTCGAAGATCACACAGGGCAGGACGGCAGCTGTGAACACGGTTTCTGTGTGACATGAACCAGGAAATAAATCAGCAGTCTCTAACAGGATTGGCTGAATCCTCCCTGACCTCATTCCTCCAACTCTTCAGGGACGGACAGAGGAAAGGATTAGGAGACGCTTTAACTTGTGAATAAAAATGATCATTTGTATTTTGGTTATTGCCAAGATAGTTTTATCTAACCACTGTGACAGGTAAATCATTAGAAACCCTGCCAAACGTTACTCTTTATTTAAACAATTCAATTCACTGATTACTTGATTGACAGAAAATGAAGCAGCAACTTTTTTTCAACTTATTCTTTCAAGCATTTTTCAAGCATTACAGTCACTGGCGCTAGCTGCTCAAACTTAAGGAAGTTCTGTTGTTCGTGATAATTTACGGAATATTTTAAGGTTTTAAATAAATATTTTCTGACATTTTATAGACAAATAATGGATCAGTCGATTGAGAAAAAATATTCAGATTAATCAAAAAAAAAAAATGTACCTGTACTTGCAGCTGTAAATATGTTGTCAAAATACTCATACACACAGTGCAGTTTGCCATGTCGTAGTGCTACATCTGTGCATGTTGTTCATACTTAAAAGTGTTCCCAGGCTTACAGTGGCCACCCTCTCTACTTTGTCATAACTCTGGGAAGTTTGAAACGGGAAGTGCTAAACAAGAACAGGAACAGGAAGTGGGTTCTCGATCCAGACTGTTTTCCAGCCAGACAAACTCAACCCAAACGCTGACATGGGAACATTCTGTTATATTATAGCACAGGAAATATCATATGTACTGTGTTGTTTATTTAGAATGAATAGTGAACGGGTTGTTTCATTCTCAGCTTATAAATGACTAATCTGGCTGTTGAACTGATGAACGATTATGACCATTAGATCATTTTCTGACATGTACAAATTATCTAAACAACTCCAGTAGTTTTTAAATACTTCATGTCAAATGATTATCGTCAAAACCACAAAGATATTCAGTTTACAATATAAAAACGAGAAAA
>NW_022280076.1:1258641-1270574 GCF_004355925.1 Anarrhichthys ocellatus | reverse complement strand
ATATATATATATATATATATATATTTATATAAATAATTAATAATTAACATAGAAGACAAACTTAAACCCACCACAAAATGAAAAGACAAAGCCTGGATCTGCTGTATGAAGACATGGGCTGGAAATATCAACAAAGCTGTTTGCATAAAACAAAAAACTAACCGTGATCCCATTTATTTTTGCGAGTCAGTGAAGAGAGTCTAAATGGCCACCACATGGCAACCTTTAACTTGGCCAAGGATCAGCTATCCACTGAGCAGATACAGAGAAGTCATCTTGTTGCATTTCCAATGCCATCTGACATTTGCCAGCTAGCCTAGCAACACTGCACCCTCCCCCCCCCCCCCCCCCACACACACACACTTCCCTGCCTTTTATGTGTTGTAGCAGCAGAGAATTTGCTTGAGGTGTTGGAGGTATTCGGAGGAATCCAGCTTCAAACAGAATAAGGAACAAGGAATAAAAATAATTGCACTTTGATCTAGTCTGCTCTCTTGCTCTGGTTAATTACCCCCCCCCCCACACCTAGAGGTAGCCAAATATGCATTTAAATTAATATTCTTTTAGCACCACAAATGAGCCTCGAAGTCATTCCTACCAACACCCAACCCCCAACCGACCCCCACCATCACCAGCACTTAAACCTCAACCTTTAGCGAGCCAAACCCCATGCAGACCAAGCGCCTCCCAGCTGTAATCTCCCTTTCCTCCCTTCTCCCATCGTTAATCCTTCGTTCTCCTGTTCGCTCCTCTCCTGTCGAGATGCTACCAGGTTATCAGGGCAATCCCATTAATTCACCAAGCTTTTAGTGTTGAATTTGACCCATGCATCTGTGCTTGAGGGAGAATAAAACTCTGCTGAATTTTGTGTGGCCATAGCTACAGGGCAAACTGCTGAAGGGGGCAAGTGTGTGTCCAAGCGCTCATAAGTTTTCATGCTGCTATGCGTACGCATGCATGTGTGAGCAAGCTGTCTATGACACCTGCTGCAGCCTCGGGCAAGCTGCTGTGGGGTTAGGAAAGGCCAGGAGCCAAGTGACTACGTAATGGCTGAGTAATGTTGCATCAACATTATATGTGTTAAAATCGTAATCGTTTAAATATGGGGAAAATGGCACACATTTTCACACAATCTCTCCTGGAAGTCATTCATGGTGTGAAAAAGAGAATAAGAGAGAGAAGTTAAAACCTGGGTTCATCATCTACGCACAGCCGGCCAATCACGGCATGAAGCGGGTGTGAATGTACAACCCGTATGAGATACACCGGACTTTCAACTCACTCCAATGTTAACCCATCCGCCTCAGTATTACACGGTCAGAGCAGCTCGTGTAGCAAAGAGCAAGAAAGTCTGAGTATGGCAGGAGGCGAGTTTCGACGGGTCCAAAAAAAAGTCAGGACTGTTCGCGTCCCGTCTGACACCGTGTTTTGTTACGCAACTTGAAAAACGTTCTTATTTCAACCCAAACCACAATCTTTTGCTAAGCAAGTACTTTGTTGCCTAAACCTAACAAAGTAATTTTGTTGCGCAAATAACACATTAAGTAAACCTCTGTTGGAAGTTTATTTTGAAAAGACAGTGTTTGCATGTAACAAGCCAAAACTGACACGCCGTCTCTGATGCTAGAGGGATACCTAGAGCGTCACAGTTTGAAGCGTAGGGCCAAGTGTCTGTGTTTGACGTGAATGTGTTGAAATGTAGGATTGTTGTATTCAGAAAGTTAAAGAAATAGTCTCTGTGAGCCTTTAGTTGATGGTGCTGTGTCAAAACACAGAGGGATAAACTCAGACACATGATAGCATGTTATCAATAGCTTCACAGTAACGCTAATAAAAGCATTTATTACAGAAAATACAGAAGCGGAGCACTCCACCCTCATTCTCTCTTCCAGTGTGAAACTAAAAGCAGCCCTGAAGGCACCATCATATGCTTTAGTAGCATCCAACCACGCACACACACACACACACACACACACACACACAGCCTCATTCTCTGTTCATTTGCTATTACAGTGTGCACAGATAAAGGGAGAGTACATGTTCTGTCCTCTGAGTCTGTTACAGTCCTTTGTTAGTGTAGCATTACTCGCTCTCTCTCTCTCTGCCTCTCTTCAGCCTGCTTCTCTTTGTGTCTCTCTGTGTGTCAGGACGAATCACAGCAGCCTGGGGGATTTGCGGCGGAGTGGCTGCCGCTCGGTGGCTTGTCAGTTTAAGTCCGTCCTTCCTCTGAGGCCAGCGTGACACACAGAGCGACACAGAGATAAGAGAGACACAAAAGATGACAGGGTTAGAGGCTCAAAACAGAGCAAGACATACGAATGAAATGCCACCGTGATAATGCCCTCCCCACAGAATTCGGGAGGGACAAGCTGGAAGTTGAACTTTGCAGACATGACATATGCTTTTTGCCTTGAGGCAGCAAAGTAATGAATTACAAATTCCATCCTCCTTTCTGTCGTTTGGGCAGGTTGATGCCCCGCAAATGTCTATCTTGACCTCACGAGTTGACAGCAAAATGGCTGGTGTTCCAACGATCGAGCATTTCAGGCACTACTGCCTCATCCTGATTGCAGCAAAACATACTATAATCCAAAATACAGTACACTGAAACCAATACACTTCAACTTCCAATCATATGACAGTAGCTGGATTTTTTTGACCATCATAAGCTGTAGATAGATATTTCTTAGCAATATAAAAGACCACAAACTATTGTGAGAAACTACAACTTGGCTGATTTTATATTTCAGGTAGATTGGGGTGCTGAGGCATGTGCACGGGCTCCAGAACTAACAATACTAATAACCTACAAGCTATTCAAGGTATGTTAAACTGTTGAAATGAACATTGAATGCTGCAACCTAAATAGACTAAAGCACAAACGCTGAAGTTGTTGGTGCAAATAAAGCAATCACCTGCTCGTATCTTATTTATAAAATGACATGTAGCCCATTATAATGGCATCACAAAGAATTACCCCCAAAAAGTCTTCAGTGTCACTATGTGAAATCATACTGGACAACCTACACAAGAGAGACAGGGGACTGGTTTACAGAGAAGCTAAAGGGGAATTTCACTCAACTTGGTGAAGAACGGACGAATCAATAGACACTTGAATAACTCCAATCAGCTGTAAATCAGACAAGGAGCCCAACATGTGATGGTCTGTTGACAGTTGATGAGAAACTGACTTTGTGGGAGCTGCAGCGCACAGCGAGATAAATTAGTTTTACATTATTGTGGTTTTGGTGTTTCAGTTGTGGGCCAGAAAATGTGCTTTCATCACCAGAAGATCCTCTGCAGTTCCTGCGGTGAGCTTTTCATTTCCATTGGCCGTCTCTCGATGAGACATTGTGACTTCCATTCACTTGCATTGTCTTAATACGGCTTACTCCTTCTATTCTATTTATTTACATTCCGTCAGAGCTTGGCTTGTGTCTTCATTTTCCTCTTCAAAGCCACAACAAAACAACCCTCTTTTGGAAACATTCTGTAAGTTTATACGAGGGTCTAAATTTAAAGTGGAGAAGAATTTGCTTTGTTGAAACTCCCCATGTAATTCAAATTTACTGTTTGTTAGCGCATTTAACACCGTTAGCTGCGAGACGATGCAAATATGTTTTCAATATTCAATTCTGTCCCACATGCCAGCAGAATATATACTTCCATATCTTAGTGCAGCCAGCAACAAAGCCACAATAATTGCTGTACCACCTATGCGTAATGAGACACCACTTATTCAGATATCTGGTTGTGTTTGCCTGAATGCATAATGAAGCAACAGCTCTGACATTCAGCTGTCCTCGACTAAAACCTGCAGGAAGTTTAACAATGAATATGTGACCTCACGGCAATTCGGGTTAAAATATAAGTGTATTGTTAAAATGCCATACAAGGGATATGTTGAGATAGTCAACATCAGTCAATTTTAATTCTGTAATTGTGAATTACAAACAATCGATACGGTATATGCATCCAAAACTCCCCAAAAATACCCTAAACCTCTTCAGACGTAGATAAAAAAAAAAACTAGATATGTTTGCAGATTATATTATTTAATATAAAAGAAGATGGTTTTAACATTCACATTCACTTGTATTGAAATAACCCATCACTGTTAGGGATTGAATGGTAGGGAAGGATAGGAATTGTGACGTGCCTGACTTCCTCATTGAAGTGGGCAGAGTTAACAGTGCGGGGAGTTATAATCAGAATTTACCCCAGATGTTCATTAATCACATCTTCAACATGCAGGTGAGACAACCTTGAACCCTGCAGAAGCAGAACCACACATCACCCCCCTGAAGTCTGGCCTTGAATGGAGCTTGTACTAAGAATCATCCCACCTGACCTCACCTACTCCCCATAACTCTTTTTCAGAACAGCGGCCTACCAAAAATAATCCTTGATCCCTGACTGGCCCATGAAGTGGCCTTCCATAAATCCCCTTAAACAGAGAGGGAAGATATTTAAGTGTGAAAGCTTTTGAAAGAAGTGTTTGCACAAGATTCAATGTGACCTAAAAATGAGGCGCACTGCACAATCCCTGCATCACTTTGTCACTTCTCTATTTTACAAATCACATCATGAAATTGACCGGACAGTTAAAACTACAAATATGAAATGGTGTAACTTTAAAACACAAAACAGGGCCCTACCCTCAACCACAAGCCACCCCATAAACGGTCTGTTTGCTATAACTTCCCACAGAGACGGACATAAATCCCTGCCCCCTAAACTCACTCCTCTCCCACCTACACCACCCTAACCCTCCTGCTCTCGAGCATTAATCTTGGCTTGTCCTCCTGAACCTGAGTCCCATCAGCGTCCCTGCAAGATGTGATCAGGACTAAAAGGGGCAGAGTAGGAAGATCTGAAATATAGCTCTCAAATCCTGACGAAGACCAAAAAAATCCTAAATGAATAAATAAATAGATTCCCTCTAGGCCAAAGCCAGACCCAGCCATCAGGCCGAGCCAACCAAATTATCCCCAACAATGACACCAGACGCATGAAAACTGAGGATAAAGTGAGCGCACACACACACCTACCAGATTACCCCTACTAAGCCTGCGTTTTGGCTAGCTTTGCACCAGGACACCAGCCCCCAACACCACCCCTGCATGTGTGTGTGAGTGTGTGTACAGTAGGCACATCAAATGTGTGAGGGTGTGATAAAGAGCAAAGCATAAAAAGGAAGAGAGAGCCGTAACCTGGGGATTAAATATCCTTAGCGGGGGGTTATTTTTGGAGCAGGATGGGAGCCGAACACAGAGACGCACACTGTTAAATACACACACACACTTCCTCGCTCTCCATGCCAGTGGACTGTGGTTTGTTTGGGTTGGCTCTGGGCAGCAATGGACTCGAGTCTTCCCCTCAGCCCACCCCTGCACTCATAGACAGATACAGAGTGAGGTGAAAATGACACGTTTCTATGTTGTTATGACCTATCAACATCAATAAGGGGAAAATTGATTGGGGCAGATATATATTACATCAGTTCATATATATATATATATATATACACACACACACACACACACACACACACACACATATACACACATATATGAGATGGATGAAGTAGGAGTATATCCAAAGTAGAACTGTTACTTTAACTTAAGATGCAAAAGTTGGATCTAATCTAAAAGACAGAAATGTAGAAATAAAATATGCAAATTTTAACTAAATTCTGGCCCTGTTGTGCTTTATTGGCTAATCATTATTTGCAAATAATTCCACGTCATGTTGCTGAGGCTCATGTATGAAACAATATATAAATATTATCTAGTGTATGTTTCATAGGGCGTTTGCTTTAAGCAGTCAAATAAAGTTATCAAATACAACAATAAAGGGTTAATTAATGTAGGCGGGATCCACTTGTGGGTAGGTGAAAGGGCAGATTCCTCGATTGGCTCCGAGAGGCTGTTTACAAATGAGTCGTATTGCGATTGGATTAAACCCTCAGCAGGCTGGTCTGAGCTGGAGCTACTGTTTGACTGCAGAAACAACGTGGCTGCTTTCTTGCAGGGATAACGGGCGTCTGTCTGTTTGACAGGTCGCATTTATCAGATAGCTTCCTGCTGCTGGAAGTGGGCCTGATGAGAGTGGTGTGATGGAACCAAACGAGTAAACGTGATAAAACTAAAACAATGACAGGCTTGAAAAACTTCATGTGGCTTTATCACTGCAAGTGACCCTTCTTTTTATTCATGCCCGTCTTTCAAGACGACAGAAATACTGGTACCCAATAGACACCTTTCCCCTGTAGCTAAATAATAAATGGGCTAACCTCATCTGTACCTTAGTTTGCACAACCACGTGTTGAGTTGGGTCCACTTCACTGCCATGAAACCCAGGACCTGACACTTGAAACTGTGCCTCTTTCATTGGCTTTGCACCACCTTTTATCTGCATAAAGTCAGTTAACAATGCTGCATCTGAGCAGCTGAACCGTGCCATCTCTTTCACCATAAAACAGGTCTTTACTCACTTGCTCAGACTGCTGACTCTCCACTACACCAGCACAGCAATAGGTCTCAGCTCGGGTCACTGCATTGTGTTCAATAATTCAGGGCATCCGCTCCTTTTTGAGACCATTTTGTATTCATCTTGACGGCACAGACAGTATATTACCATAACAATTCTATTTATTTATGGTTTATTTGTTAGGGGCGGATACAATATACATAAACAAAGTGAAAACGGCTATCCGATGCTATTATCATACTATTTATAGTGGATGTTAATTTGCAACACCCGTCCCCAGAAGGGCTTTTTTAAAACTAGCAGATTCGAACAGTGAGGTAAAAAGAAGGTTCGACAGACTACAGGGAGAGCACATATCAAAAACATTATGAAAAACAATAAGAAACAGAAAATGTCTGGCTGGGTGCGATCACACATGGAAATAAACTTTTCAATATGTCTGTCTCAGAATCAGAAACACTATGAACAGTCAACTTCACTGCTGGTAGTTTTGTGAATCACATCAACACACTAGCGTACTGCGTTTGCTTCGGACCGATGCCCGCTATGATTACTTCGCCACAGTTGGGGTTTGCTTATATCTCGTTGTTGTAAAAATAACACAACCTCTGGCAAAACGCATCACGAGACCCGGCCAGCAAACGGTCATGTACCAAAGGTACAAAATGAAATCAGGAGAGTGATGGATAGTCAGAGGCTCCGGCAGTTCATTTAAAAGGGGACACATCGTGCTGATTTTAGGGTTTTAGTGCCCGTCTCTTTAAGCCCTCCTCCCAAAAAAAGAGAGTCTGCTCTGACTGGCTTACGAGAAAAATATGGTGCACCTTTGCAAAGGTAGTTCTTAAGCCGTGGGTGGAGATGCTCAGATGGGGGTATTTTTATTGGGGGTATTGAATCACATGTTTTCTGACCAAGGCAGCCCACAAGAAACTGACTTTATTTCAGTTTGTGTGTTGGTAAGACACGCCAGATACTGAAAAAGTTTCATAATTCCCCTTTAATACAACTTCACTCATCCGCTACATTAACATTCAGTCCGGGTCCTCAAGCACTTATCCTATTTTAATAACGCGAAGCAGAGATGCATCAGGAAGAGAAACAGGATGAGAGCGGCTGGAGGAAAGAAGAAGGCTAACAGGCATTTCCATGTCACATTGACAAAAGGATATGAGGAGGGACACAAGGATGAGAAAAAGAAGGGCAATGAGGATGAGGTCAAAATGTGGAAATGTGTGTGTGTGTATGAGGAAAGGGAAGGGAAGAGCAAGAGGAAGAGGAGGAGAAGGGGAAAGGAGAATCATTGTTTTGGAAGGTCAACGTTCTCCTTCAGTGCCAGTCTGGCCGAACACAATGAGAGCCTGAAAGACTCTCTGCTGGGGATGTAAAATCATAATGTGTAACGCATCTTTTAACTATAGCGGGCAAATAAGTGACGTGAAGTAAATAAAAGTTAAATATTTCTCTCTGAATTGTAGTGGGGTAGAAGAATGACATGAAAGTAAGATCCAAGTACCTGAAAATGATACTTAAGTGCGGTACTCAATGATAGTACTTGAATAAATGAAACCAGCATAATGTCAAGTGCCTACATGTGTTTCCCCCATCATGCCCACAAGAAAGTGAGCTTTCAGAACACTGAAACCCTGGAGCTCGACATCAAATCTGAGTCACTTCTTAAACCCGACAAAGAGGGCTTGTCCTCTGCTGTATGAGAGACGGTATTGTCCCTCCTGGACAAAAACAACCTGCGCTCTAACCTCCGGACTCACCGTGGCCTGGATAGGAACACCACGCCGGCCTCCGACATGTAACGCTGGCTCTTCTCCCTTTAAGACCTTTGATGTGGGAGGAAAATAGCTATTTTATCAACAACATGTGTCAGCATGTGTGGATACATGTGCGAGAGTATGCGTGTGTGCCTTTGTGTATTTCTGCCTGATTTAAGCCGCACCTGCCAGGCTAAAATCACCTCCTGTAAGTGTTCCTGGTAACGCTTTTGGGCAGCATTTTCTTTAGTAGTCTAAGGTTTCTAATGGAGCAACTCGGAGCCACACCTCGACTCCACCGTGGGCTGAGAGTTTCTAGTTCATCATCACACACACACACACACACACACACACATCTTGAATTTGGGACTGACAGCTCAACACTGCAGGCTAAAAGGAGTTAAAGATAACCTTTAGCTGAAAGTTCATATAAATCTCTCTGACATTTGTTCCCCTACAGGATAGAAGAAAGAACCTGCATTTCATTGCCATGGTATTTAATAATTAACCTTTGCCAGGAGCTTCTTGTTCGGGAAAGCTGGACATGGTTACATTAAAACATGCCTCATAAAATTCAGCAGATCTTGTGACACTTCATGGTTAGCAGCACTATCCAGCTGGCAGGTGTGACACTGAAAATGAGGCTCATTGCCACTAAAGTTAACCAATGAGAAAGCCTTTGATTATAGTTCAGATCTACAGACACGACACTCACTCAAGCACATGGATGTACTCAGACACACACAGGCAGTCAAATTAAAACACATCTCAAAAAGTTTCCTGAAGCTATATTTCATTCAAATGAGTTCAGACTTGTAGCCAACAAGCCAGCTTCTTTTTCATGTTTATTGGCTGCATTAGGTGCAGATCAAGTGTAAAATCCTGCCTCTTGAACAAGACTCTCTGTGTCTAAGTTGTCATTCATTTTTAAGTGGCTGAAACTTGAAATTAAAGCTCCGTCATGCCAGGGTGGGGGCCTCCGGCTGCGGTTGAAACAGCTCCATTTAAACAATTTGTGATTATCACCTCCTGCAATAAAAGCCGTTTTTTTAAGCAGCTGGGAAACGCACAGCTGTCTCTTTTATGACCGCACAGCAGCGATCAGGTAGCCGTGTGCAGAGAAGTTAAAGAGCATTCTTCAGAGTTCACTTTCCGTCCTCTCTTCCTGCTTCTTTTATGGTGCTTTATGATCTTAAGAGTACAGTAATGTGGTCGAATTCATGCGCAGCCAGCAAAACTGTGCTTGTCCCCAAGCGTCAAATTTACCGTTTGAGTAATATTTTTCTAAGACCAATCCCATTTTGATATTTTTCTGGTTTTACAAAACCATTTCCCTGTGTTGTAGTCGCCAATACCACCTAAACCAAGTTAAGACCAAGACCAGAGTGTATGGAGACCAAGTCAAGACCAAGACTTTGAGGGGTTGAGACCAAGTCAAGACCAGACCAGTTCTCTCCTCAGAGAGAACTGTCACATTGTGGCCGAGCAGATATACGTGAGGCGTCTTGTATGTATGCATATTCAGAGGCACGCCGCAGATGTCGCTTACAGTTCTGCAATCAACTTACTGCGTGTGTCAGAGGAGCATTTCCACCACTGGAGGATGATGTGGTGCTTATGCTGAAGCGTAAGAGATTCAGATGTAAAAGTACTGGTATTTATGCGTGACTCACTCTTCCTCCTTTACAGTTTCATGTACTCTTGAATGTTGAATTACAATAAATTCATTGCTGTAGGGTATTAATAATCCATGGTGCCATGAGAAGACAAACTTTTATTTTGCAGTTCCTCTTTCAGTTCCTCTGATGACCGGTTTTTTCTAGCTAACCCAGTAAATCTCATCGCCGGGCTGTGTAACTAAATAAGCCCTCAAGCTAAAATATTTACCAGCTTCAGTCCGGGGCCAATGCTCCACATCAAAGATTCAGCTAATGAGATGAAGCGGCACACTGGCTGGCGATCCACTCCTGTGGTCATTGTTATGAGCTATGCAAGTTTTTAGATGTATATCGGCCACACATGCCATTTCTGCAACAAATCGGTTTTCTTAGAAGTGCATGTTCAATTCACTTTCAAGACCCGATTCTTTTTAGATTTTTAACGAGCTTATTAATTATAGATGTACCGGGCGAATAGCTGTTCCCAATGAATGCCACCAGTCGTGCAAGAGCAAAAGACCGTCGCAAAACCCGTGCACGAGGAGATGCAGTGTGTGGCTGCAAATGTCAAAAATGTCAAAAATGCGAATTAGTCTTTTATTCTTATTTTTTTTTTTTAATCCAGTGTTTCGCAACACATGATCAGAATTGTTGCAAAATTCTGAATGTGGGTGTTGGTGATATTTATGAAATAAATATGTCAAATTTTGATCTAGTATGACGTTAAAGGTCAGTGACTGTGTGTGTGTGTGTGACACACACACTCGAAAAAAAAAAAAAAAAATCGAGGCAACAATGGCACCAGAGCTGGGCTGAGTCGTGCCCTAATTTCTTTCTCCTCCATGCTACGTCACAGCTGGAGGAAGACCCCCCCAACCCCCACTGTGCTGCACTGCAGTGGCAACATGCGCGCGCACACACACACACACACACACGTATATCTTCTCAGGAGCAGAAATGTACTGGTATAATGGGAAACGTGTGCAGATCCAGAATATTAATAACCGTAGACAAGGTGCAGCCTGCATACAAACACACACACACCCTCCTCTCCTCTTTGTTCCTATGTGACGTCTGCAGAGGAATGCCTTCAGCCAGTGACACCCCGCCTCGCTTTTCTCTCCTCGCTTCTCTCCTCCTCCATCCCCATCCCCTTCCCCATCCCCTCCTCTTCGCAACCTAGATCGCTGAGCTCCTCTTTAGGCGAGTAGAAAATAAGGCCATGTGGGTTTTTTAAACACCATTGTGAAAGACCACAACACCCCCACCTCCTCTTTTTCTCTTTCTTTTGCCCCGTGGCACAGACTCTTCATTTGCGCTGGACGTTTTTAAACAGAGGGTTCCCTCCCTCCATCAGCCATAAGAGAATTAGTTATGGTGTGGTGTGTATTTGAGTGTGTGTGTGTGTGTGTGTGTGTGTGTGTATGTATGTGACCCTCATCCATCAGCACAGTTGACAGTTGAGCCACTGAGTGTCTGCTATTACCCTTCTTATGACTCACCAGCAGCTAAGTAGGTGGCTGCAGTAAAAACATAGACAGCAGGTAAAGAGAGAAGAAGACTGAAAGAGATATGGATTGCAACAGTGCACGTGGTCCGTTGCAGGGAACTCCTTCTGAGGGACGTTTACAAACCCGCTCTCACAGCCCGCGGCCTGTTTGTGAGGTTACTATAGGGGCAGTTAAGGGCCTGGAAACAAAGCCATTATCAAGACGGGGCTAATGGGCTCATGGGTGGAGGGCTGTTTTAACCACTAACAGACCGCACACGACCAGAGCATGCCAGCCTTTGATAGATTGTGTTTTCAACGTGATGTTCTGGTTTGAGATGGTATGATTCAAAAACATTTTGACAAATGATTCGTTATCGCACACATTTGTTTCTTGGGTCATCCACCATTTACTTCTTTGTCACTGCACATTGTGTCTGTCCTCACGTTAACCCTCCGACAATTAGCATCATCGCATCAGCTTGTTGAAGGTCAGGTGACACACACACACACACACACACACACACA
>NW_022280076.1:1255130-1258631 GCF_004355925.1 Anarrhichthys ocellatus | reverse complement strand
ACACACACACACACACACACACACACACAAAGAGGTCACTAGACTACAGGACAGAATGACAGAATGAGAAGTCACACTTTTACTGTAACACATCTACGCGTCTTAATCCAGGAAGCAGTGCAGTCAGTGCAGCGGACGATGACCTCATTGTGACAAAACTAGTCCATGACAGCTGAGCCCTGGGACTCAAAGCCAGTAACAGGCATTGGATACGTATAGTTACAGGTTGTGGCATTGTTTGAGTGAGTGCAACACAAAACGGATCTGGTTGGCCATTCTTTCTGCAACATTATATAGTGAAGATGGTGACATTTAGTATAGAAAAAGAATGGATGCATCAAAACACAGGTCAAGAGTGACACTCACACACCTCACAACGTACTCTCCTGAGCCAGGTGACAGGAAGTTCAAAAACAACTCCCACTGATCTTTACACTTTGAGCTGAAAACATGGCGGTATCATGTGTCTGGGTCACATAAAGTGTCTAAACGCGGTGTCCCGTTTCCCCTCACACAGCACCACAGAATGCCAAGCTGCCAATTAGGGTTTGTTTGGATGATTAAGTTGTGTCATGTCAGAGGTGGAGCAGAGAACCAAACATTTCTACAGGCTCGGTAATAACAAGCTAGATCTGCCCTTAAATGACATCTGGCGAACACACACACACACACACACACACACACACACACACACACACACACACATCTGCCATCCTAGTTTGTAAGAAAAGTACTTATTCAGAGGAGACTTTGTGGTTTTTAAAGTCTATACTGAAGGCTTCACATTAAGCTAACGCAGGCTGGACATAAATTCTACCTTCATGAAGGTTATAATGTAGAGAGGTTCAACTTCATGGTCATTTTGGACTCTGCAGTTTGTGTTGACCTGTAATGAGTTATAAAGGTGTTCCTATTAATATGTCCACCGCATCCATATCATTGAGTGTACGCTAAATGTGTTAATACACTATATGTATGCAATTGTATATTGATATACAACATTACACAGTATATTCAACCATTTTAAAATACTGTGGGAATGTTTGTTGTTTTTGGCAAAAAATAAATAAATCTAAATTTACAATTGAACAACTAACGAGTAAACATACCTCATCACATTGATACAAAACCTGTGTAACAGTATTTCTATAAAGCAGTTTGTTTACAACCAATAACATTAAGAGAATTGGTACAAACTGTACACAACCATCACTGACTAGTCATATTCATATTGTCTCACCATAAGTAACAATAATGTCAGGAAGTAAAGTGACATTTTTTTATCAACCTGACAAAATTACGTTCTTGTGGAAAGAAAAGAAAAGGCAACACTGTAACTTTCTTTACATTGTATCAGAATGTAACTTCTTTACATTGTATCAGAATGTAACTTCTTTACATTCTAATAGAATGTAAAGAAGTTACATTGTATCAGAATGTAACTTCTTTACATTGTATAGAATGATTCTACTGAAGTTATTCCTTTTTTAAATGCTTTAGACGAGTCACTAATCACTTTAAAAGAGTGATTATAGCTGATTTAACTTACAGAGATCTTCTCATGTCACTCTCTTCATACAATGATATAAATTCATCCCCGTTTTATTGATATCTTACGAAATATTACTCCTCACTTTTCGTGCGTTTTTCCTGCAAAAGTCCAGCAACATGAGTCTGTTTTCGCTTGTTACATGCATACTGTCTTTTCAAAATAAACTTCCATCTTCACAGGAAACAACGAAGGTTTAGGCCAGGCATGTCCAAACTCCGGTCACACATGAATGCTTACATTTGGTTACATTGCTATTTGCTGTCATTGAAAATAAAATGATTAAATAACAATGTATGTATAGGCTACTTGTATTATTTAAAATAATGTCAGCAGGGACTGTTGGCCCTTCGGCATTTTCACATTATCAAATCTGGCCCTCTTTGAAAACAGTTTGGACACCCCTGATCTAGATCATCATTACACTGTACTGGAAAACCCCAGAGGAGGAAGCGACGCAACAACGGGCTTTCATTACATCCATAGTAGCACTAGTTTCAGTCCTGAGCAGCATGTTGTAAATGTTTCACTTTCTCCTTCTGTGGTACCGTGCATGTAGTCGATACAACAGAACACGTGTGAAAGCTGTCAGGAGACTCAGTTGTCTCTTCCTCCAGCAGCAATTGGTAACTAATGTAACATTAGGGGGGCTTCCCAGTACAGTCACACAGCCTCTCAGTGCCTCAGGAGGAGCAGAGGAGCTGAGCTGAAAAGATGCAGCAGAGGAGATTTACAGCTGCACGGTGGACTTCAAAGTGCTGTTCGAAAAAGACCTTTCGCAACGGATTCATCCGGACAACAACGCTGTGTAGTGCAGGTATAAAAAAAAGATTAACTTGGAAAATCTCCTGACTTGGTCTTTTGTCCAGCAGCAGCCTGGCTGCAATGGTCAACCAGGCCATGCTGAATGATTTCTAGAGCTCACCTATGGACAAAAGCAGAATTGTCTTCATAGTCACACGTCAGCTGACAGAGCTTTGTGGTTCGTACAGCTGATCACACAGGGGTGGAAAGTTCAGGGGAACCGGTAGAACTCATCTTTATATGAGCAGTGTGAATGATACTCTCTATACCTGCAGTATCAGGAGCGTGCATGTGCAGCTTTGCAACATGCAAACTATTTAACACATAAGAGTAGAAACAGTAGTGAAACGACCGAAGAGTATTTGGATAACGACACCGAAAACAAGGGGTGAACCGGTATGGGAGCATAGCAATGTACTGCTGTGGGTGTGGGACAGAAGCTAAATGTAAAAAAAAAAAAATCAGTATCAGTTTAAGTTACTAAATTTAGAATATGTTCAACGCTCTACCTATCGATGGAGAACTGAAGCCGTTATCAATGCTCTCCTCCAAAAGGGAAAAGACTACATTGACAAAAACGGTTTCTCCAGACCATCACCATTTATATGTACTTACGTCAGAGAAATAAGTTTCACATATGTAAAACTTGTTGCTAAAAAGATTTAGTTCTGCACTCCACAACCCTAACTCCTGAACAGACTGGTATCTAGTGTTACTGTACTTAAAAATACCCATTTGGATTTTAATGCTTGAACCTAACCTTCCATTATTTAGCGTCTCAGCCCATAACCCTGGCACCCACCTGTCCAGGTTTGCATTTACACCATCGGTTAAATAAAAGAAGCAAACCTGGAGTCACCTCCTCGTGTCAAAGCTATTTCAAAGGAGGCACGTTCTGGTAGTTAAGCCCCTCATCAACATGAAACAACATCAAACCATGTACCCCAGTATCAGTGTGAGTAGAACATGCACTACCCCCTCCATCCCTCCCTCTAAATGCCCTGTAATGTAAGCTGGAGGGAACAAATGTGCCGACAGCTTCAGGGATCACTCAAACTCACCCGCCTCGCCTCTTAACTTCTGAAATGTGCTTTATCAGTAACACACACACACACACACACACACACACACACACACACACACACACA
>NW_022280076.1:1227055-1255120 GCF_004355925.1 Anarrhichthys ocellatus | reverse complement strand
ACACACACACACACACACACACACACACACACACACACACACACACAGAGGAAGCTTTGCATTCTGTGACAATGTAATTGAGATAAGACTTCCAGAGTAGTCTCCTACACCTGAAGGCATCTCAAAGCCTTCTGTCACACACACACACACACACACACACCTTTCCATATCCACTTACTTTTTAAAGCCTGGATCAACGCCTTGCCGTCTTTGATCAGCTCCTTGATGAACTTGTTGGTCTTGTCCAGCTCCAGCTCGTGGGACTTGAGTCTCTCCCTGAACTGCGGGCTGCCCAGGTAGCAGTCGCTGAACTCCAGAGCAGGTAGTCCCATCTTCTTCTTCTTCTTCTACACAACCTGGACGACCCGGCAAAACGCTCCGAACAGGAGGAGGAGGAGGAGGAACAAGAGGAGGAGGAGGGTGGAGACCCTGAGCTACTACTGCTGGGGCTACTGCTGCTGCAAATGATGGAAAATCCAATTACAACATGTAAACAACGGGGCGGAGATGTGTCCGACAGCAATGGCTGGCTACATAACCTTGCTTTTCTTTAAAAGCAAATACTCAAGTTGACACAAGCAGGAGCCCTCCTATTTCTTTCAGGATGGCAGCAGCAGCAGTCCGACACGGCATTCAATTAAAATGAAATAAAAAGTCACAGCAGAGTTCGTGTTTGGTTGGAGGGAAGAAAATAAATAAAAACACTTGCTCAGGTAAACCGGTGCTGCAGTCTTCTCGACCAACTCATGGTGGACCAGACAGAGTCAACCCGGGGCGAGGAGGGAGGGGAGGCGGCGAAAATAAAACCAAAAGTAGCTTCGTTAGTGTGGTGTCTTCCCTGGGCGGTTTTAAATGCACTGCTCTCCTCACACGGCCCCGCTCAGCTCAGCGCTGCAGACCGTAGTCAACCTACCCGGACGCGGATCATCCCCTGATAGACGTCTCTCTCGGCCAATGTAATGGCCGGATTTTAGAGTTTTGGCGTGCGGCGAGCTACTCCAGAACGGAGACAAAGAAGTAAAAAAAAAAGCGAAGAGGCTTCACTCTGATCGTGTTTCTAGAAACGTTGTTCCTGGAAAGAGTTTGGGGCTGCTGCATCCTTCAAAGTTTGCGTTTACAATTAATCCTCCACCTATTCCAAGTGTTCCTCCAAATGAGAAATGAAGCTTAACCTTCTTTAGCTAAAATTGCTACAGTTACAATGCAAAAGTGCAAATGTGGCTGAATTTCATTAGTTTGTGGTATTTGGTCCTAAAAGATTGGGCAGCGTTTAGACCTGAAGATGGTGCTGGATGAAAAGTTAAGAGATCAACAAAGTCATTAGAATTCATCCTCTAGGAAACTTGATAAAATGTTTTTCTAATGGCACTAGAGGTAAAGAAAGAGGACCAACAAAGTCAGAGGGATTCATCCTCTGGGCACCATGAATTTTCTGCACACGGATATTCTAAAGATATGCAGGTTGTACAGAAGTGATGGACTGACCGACAGACCAACACTGGTCAAATCTGACTGTTCTATCATATGGCATGTTGCAATTATGTGGTATGCATAATAGCCCACTAGGCCACCGGGGGTCAAATTGAATCAAGGAAACATCGGACAAATCTTCCACAGCTCTCATTCTCCCAGAATCTAAATTGTGCACAAGTCTGGTGCATTCGGGTAATCCTTATCAATTTGTAAATACTATAAATAATATTGCGAAGTGTTTGCATTCAGGTAGTCACCTATCACTGATGAGCCAAACCACAGCAAGAATCAGGACCCTATATCGGCTTTTACAACCCTTTGCTTTTAGCAGAGAGAGTAATAACCTATAATGTCAATTCCAAACAAATACTTTAGATAAATACAAGCAGATCACACATTTGTGCAGATTTGTCTGCAATCTGGGGTGAGTGGAAGTTGAATAATCAAGGAAGTTAATATGCCCAGTTTAAGAATTTAGTATAATTTCATAATTTATGTAAAATAATAGTTTAACATTTGGAAATTTGGGATTTCAAAACGGGGATTCCCGTCCGTAGCAGCACAGTTAAAAAGGTATAGCAGCAGAGGGCGTGCAGTGCTGTCTTCCCATGCATACACGATCTGTGCATGCTGCGGGCCGGGAGCCTGGCTGGTGGGAGGAGACGCTGATGTCATTTCAGCCGGAGCGGGGAATTTCTGCGCAGCGTTTCAGACTCGGATTAAAGCTGGCTCCGCTCTCTGGGGCCCTCTCTAGGCGCAACACTTCACTGCAGCAGCTTTTTTCTTACCGTGTCAACTTGTATTAACTTCTTTCTCTATAAACTTATCATGGTTATTATTTGTTTTATTAAAAAAATACTATTTTGACTAGTGATGAGAGAAGAAAGCCCATTCACTTATGTTTTTTTACCCTTTACTTGCTTTACACTAGTTTACATTTAAAATGACACAATTCGATTTTTTTTTTACATTACATGCATGTTATTTATGCAAAGTTTGTGTTTGTGGTTACTGTTTTAAAAAAACAGCTCAGATTTAGGCACGCTATACTTCCTCTGGCAAAGCACAGCGTCTGGTCGCCTGCTCATTCCTCCATCTGTCACAGTGTGGTGTACAGAGACAGACATTTACAGGAAGTCATGGCCTGTTGTTGTTTGTGTGTGAAGTCTAAGATGCTGGAGGCTAGCTCAAGAAGCAGAAACAACCAGTTTATAGTTGGGTCATGGAAAGAGAAATATTACATCAACTATCATTGTTAAAAAGTGATAGTTGGTCTTACAAAATCACTGATAACATTGCTAAAATATAACATTATGAAGCACTTCAAAGAATAGCATCCTAAATTAAATTAAAATAAAAGTTGCATTGTGTTATCATTCATCTGAAACAGAACACAGGATGCTTGAAAACTTAACTTGTTGTAACTTGTGTATAAACATCCCTTTTTTCATGAGAATCATGAAATTGGTGTTACCTCAAAAGAACATGTCAAATTCCTGTTCAGTATCCCACACTCTAGTCGTCCTTCTGTGAGCTCATATTAAGAAATCATTTCCATTCACATTAGAATCACTGGATGTATTTGAAGGCCGTGGCTTTAATCAACATCACTGCTAAGATGATTTATGGCCGTCAAGATGCTGTTAATTACATTTTACTTGTCCCTCTCTAATTTCATCCGCTGCATCAACCTCTCCTTCAGAAAGCTTCCTGTTTAGAGATCAGTAACATAATTAACAACAGCTAAAAATATGCATCCATATTTCCATTTCCTCTTTAGAAACATGAAGCAAATGACATTTGACAGGTCGTGTTCATCAGCCCTTAACAACTCCAATAATGTCTTTAAGTTTCATCTTAGGTCAGTGTTACAAGAAATCTGTCAAATTTTCAAACAATCTCATGTTTACTGTAGCAAGATATATTCTGTCTGTTCCAGAGCACTTTGTAAGGTATTTATTCATCATTATATGAAATGGGGAGAAAAAAAAATATGCCTGCATTTTCCATCGTTTTGCTCGGAATTCAGACCGACACATCGAGGAAACCTCAGGATCTAGAATCTAAAATATAGATCTGCAGCCTTAAATCAACTGCGCTGGTGGGTCTGCTGTGGTTCAAGCGGTTCCCTTTTATTCTGACAAGGTATCCATCCATGGTTATGACACTAATCGCTCTCCTCTTCATAGTCTTGTTTCATTTTTTTCTAAAGTTCTCCGTCACCTCCAGCCAGTATTTCCTTACTTTATCTCCCCTTTTCTTCCCACAGGAGGACAGCGATGCCAGACACAGCCACTTGTGTCATTTTCTCAGCCAGAAGTGCTTCCTCTCTGGTGAGTCAGAGGATGTCCTTCTGCCAAAAGCATAAAGACGGCCAGAGTCCATTGGCGGTGGTAAAAAACAGGACACTGGTACTGTCTAGAGATCTAAATTTTATATGACTTTTTATGACTTTTTCTGAAATACTATATATATATATACACTATGCTATACTATGGATGACAAACTTTTCTATGACTTTCTTGTGAATTTGTTTTACATACTACAGTATTCATTTTTTGTGACTTTTTTTCGACATACTATACTAATTTGTTCCCGTTATGCTGTTCAGAGTCCTCTGCGGACAGCAGGGAGCTAACTCTATTGAGGGAAGTTGCGCTGACTTGCATCATCACTCGTCAAGCTCAGTAAGAATGAGTATTCGGAAAAGCTATCATGATGTGTAAAATAGAATCTAAGCGTATTTTTTGGAAGAAACTTGAATAAAGACAATTGTTTCAGGGAGATGTTTTCACATCAATATTAAATAGGCATTAGAAGAAATAATGAGCTTGGAAGGAAGGAATAATGAGCTAATGCATTATCTATGATTTCTTTATGACTTCGTTTTTTGACATTTTTCATGACTTCTTCATTGAAGCTGCTATATCAACATTTCAATAACAACAATGGATCGATGTGTGTGTGTGAAAGGGCTCACTTATATGCCACAGAGAGTTAGCACAGCGCTGCAGTTCCCCTCAGCTCTGATGAAACATGACCAGAAGAACATAAAGAAGAGTGATTATCTGTGTGCTTGTGTATACAGCATACTCTAAATGTGTTTTTCACCTTAATAGTGAGGGTATGTCTCACAGCTCTCCAACAAATGTGAAAGAACAACAGACCCTCTTCACATATTGTGTAAAGGGAACCATAGCCAATTAAAGTGCCACTTTGTTTTACACTTTACTCAGTTGTTACGATAGTTTGTGGTAAGGTTTCATGTTGTGTGGTATGATAACAGGTAGCCAAACTGACTTTTTATGGTGACAGTTGACCTATTCTGCCATCTCCTGGTTCATAGAGGTAAAGCAGCTATTTCCAAAAGGCCTCCGAAGCTCAGTGCTGAACAGGTGAGAGAAAAGTAGGTCAGGCTCGTTCACTTTTTCGTAGTGTAGTCACTCTTTTTTTCCTTCTCATTCTCTACGTAGTCTTGCATCTCTTACAACTAGAAAATATGTTAAAGCTCCCGTTTGCTCACTTCTTTTGGGGCCCCAGTTACAAAACTGGAATCCGAGTGCCAGAGTGCCACCTTAAAAAAAACCAAAAAAAAAACCCATAGAAAACTGATTTTGCCTTTTGTTTATGGAGTATTTAATCAAAAATCGAACACAATCTTCCCCTACCATATCACGAATCCCAAGAATGTACCCGCATTAATGCTGTCTTATTTATTGTCAAATGTATTTTTATTTGAAGTTGGACATATTTGAACTTTCCAGGAATGCAATGCAACTCCAGTAATCCTGAAATGTGTCCTAACTATCCTTTGAGCTGTCACCACTGGGCTGAGAATCTAAGCAGAGACCGGGCTCCGACAGCAGAGGTACTGGCATTATGTAAGATTAATTGTGGAAACTGAAGTCATCGTCTTTGTGTCTTTTATAAATGTTTATATTGTGTCTCCAGGAGGACACCACTATAAGAATGTATCAGTGCTCAGTCAGACAGGCAGCCCTGCTCATTTCCAGGCTCTGGCTGGATCCCATGGCCTGGACACTTGCGTCACTCGGTATCAGTCGCTCTCTATTCTAGTGCGGTAATTTTAGTCCTGACGTTGGCCTGTTAAAATGAGATCCTCTGACGTTGTCAGAAGGGTGGTGAGGTGAGGAGGGGGGTAGGGATAGGGTACAAATACAGACATACACACTTACAACCTCTCTAAAGTCCAGCCACCTCCCCAGAGAAAAGAAGAGGAACGCTTGGGACGGTTTCACTCAAACTTCAATAAAAAAAGAAGACAAGTGGAGGACATGCTGGCTCATCGGGAGCACTGTCACAAGACTTTCTCACAGGTAGGTGCATGACTCACGAGATCAGAGGAGCCTTGTTCTTTGTGTGGGAATCTGGTTTGCAGAAATCTCATCTGCTGATTCACTAATAGCAGATCTTTGATGACAGGAAGGCAAGTTGATACTCATCTGGTTTAAGGTTTGTTTGTGCATGTTAAGTATGGCAGCCAAGCCGGGCACCGTTCAAAATCCATCATGACTTTTAATGACACATCCTTAAGTCAATAAAGTTTTTTTAGTATCTACCCCCAAGCTAAACATACAGACACATTTGATTAATCCGCCCACGCGTCCGCATTCTGAATCGGTCACCGGTTGGCCTTTTGACGTCAATCCCACCAGCAGCTCTGTCCGAAGGTCCCTGCGGACACAAACTAACCTCCCGTAACATAACATTCTTCTTCAGGTCCTGTACTTAGGAAAAACCATCTGGGAGTGGGAAGGCCTTGCATACCTCTTGTGGCTGGCTTTGCACTGCTGTGTCTTTTGCTTTCCTTCTCCCTCTCTCATCCCCCCCCCCCCCCCCCCCTCTGTTTCTTATGCCTGTCCAAGACGTTCCAGATGTGGGCTATAGCACGGCTCTATTCCTCTGGCTACAAATGATAACATCGACCAGAGTTGTACAGTACCAGTGCCCGCTGGGTCCTTCACTGCCTCCCTACCACTTTCTCATTTGACAAGACAGACTTTATGACAGCCACTGCTGCTCTGGGATCTCTACTCTTCAAGATGTAGAGATTACACTGACAATTTGGCTTTGAAATGGGCCTGATTGTTTTCTGGATAAGCTTTTGAGGAAGCAGACAGTCCAAGGGTAAGACAGACAGAGCTGGCTGGATTCTTGTTCCTCTAGCGGACAGATTTAAAGTGCTTGGCAGCTGGAGAATTGTTTGACTGTTAAAATGTAGTCTGCTGAAGCCAGCTGAATGCAGGGTGCTAATACAAAAGGAGGGTCTGCCTCAAACAGTGTGAGGAAAATGGCTCTTGTGTTTCACTTGTGGATTACGACGTTATGTTGCATATCTTTGATAGACTATTGCTGGCACTTGCCACATTTCCAGCAGGGAGTAACACCATTCCTGCAATTTTTCTCTGCCCTTCGCTGTGTCCAGGTGTTGTTTATTTCGTTATCTGGCCTTGCACTGATTTCAGGTGAAAGTTACATCACTGCCATCTGTAAATGATTTTCACGAAGAAAGAACCTACGTGATGCTCAGTCAGAAAACAAGTTTGGTCATGTGGCGGCTTCGCCTGGCCTCCATCCAGATCTGATTCCCTGGCTGGTTTCATCACTGAAACCAGCCAAAAAAAACAAAAAAAAAGAGTTCCTTAAAAGGTTGCCAGAGAGAAACAGACACACAGTGAGAGGGAGAAAGTGGTTGAGGGAGGCCGGTGGAGGCGAGCGTTTCCTGTAATCATATCATGAAGGCGGCGTTGTCCTCCTCTTCCTGTTTTCTCTTGTGTCTCAGACACAGTACAGGTGACATGAACAGTGAACACGATGGATCTCCTCTGTTGTTGCAGACACAGGGACATCACTCTGCTTCGTCCAAGACTCAAACGCTCTGTAGGATGTCTGAGGGAGATGTCACAGTGCTGCCATTTGGGTCTCTGGACCTGTCCAGGCAGGAGCACCGGATACTGACCAGACTGTACAGCCAGAACGGAGGATATCACTTGAGGATTTTACCAGATGGAACTGTGAGTGGTGGCAGGCAGGAAAACGACCCTTATGGTGAGGAAGGAATCTTTTTTTTTTTTGGCACGCGATTGGTTGTTGTATCTCTGAATCAGCAGTAGACTAGAGAGAATCTGTTGGCCACAACTTTATAGAAAATATTAAAATGAAGCTAAGCAGATTCTGTACATGTAACTCATTCCTATTTTGTCCTTTCACACTTATTTGAAACTTTTAACTTATCTGATGAATAAAAGTCATCATCAAAATAATGATAAACAAAAGAGAAGAGGTCAACTTAAAATGTTTCGGTTTGAAGTTATCTCGACAACCTGATAACTGGACCTGAACGAACTGTTAACGGCCTCTTGAGCGAGGTATTTAATCGCAGCACTTCTGGTAAAGCTGCTCAGGTCTGTAAACAGAAGTGCCAAACACATGAACCCTGTGTACACATTCAGATGTCAGGGCCTCCACTCATTGAAATATGCTAAACAAATATTTATTTTAGGAGAAAAATGGCAGCTATACTCTGTCTAAATAATTTTATCTTCCACTTTGGGCTCGGAAAAGGCAACAAAAAAAAAGAGTTATGGTGAACAATGTCATCATTTTGTGTTGCAGACATCCTGAGGCTGAAGGCTGTGAGTGTAGGAGTGGTGGTCATCAAGGGCGAGATGACAGGAAGGTACCTGGCTATGAACAAAAATGGACGCCTCTACGGATCAGTGAGTCTTTGAACAAAATGACTGCCGCTATGGAGTAAACCTGATTTTAAATAGAAACATTAAATATGATCTAATTGTATGGGGAGCCATTTCATTGGGGCTACTTTTGTCAAATCACATAACACTTGTGAACTTCTCCGTGTTTAAATTCAATAATTCCTACTGTTTTGTAATAGTGTAGGTTATTTTCCACAACTGCAGAACACTGGAAAAGGTGTGCCAAAGGGTGACCAGATGTAAAGTTTGAATCATTGTGAGCAATAATTTGTCATTGGGACTATAAAACAACAGAAGAGTTACATAAAACAGATTTATCTTGTAGATTCCTGTCTCTATTATTCAGCAGTTTAAACTGTTAATTCCCTCTACACTATTCTGTTGCTGTGTGTGGTTATCCACACAACCTTTAAAATGACTTTACAGGGAGAACTAGAAGACTTGCAATAAAACCAACTTTCCTCAGCTCTTCACTTTTCTCCCCTCTTTCATGTTCTTGCCACAGCAAACACTAAATGATGAGTGTTACTTCCTGGAGATGTATGAAGAAAACCACCACAACACATATTGCTCCCAGAAGTACAACTGGTATGTTGGGCTGAAGAGGAACGGCCAACCCAAAGCGGGACCAGACACCCACCAGGGTCAGAAGGCCATCTTTTTTCTGCCAAGGCCTGCGGGCAACATGTAAAACAAGACGGTACCAGGAACCGTGGACGCACTCACTGAAGTCTTGTTACGCTGAGAAAAGTATCCCATTTAAAAGGTCGCTTAAAATCAGCACAACAGTGCGGTGAAGCCCGAGCAAACACATAATGCTGTTTTTACAGTTAGTTCGAGCTCCATTTCAATCTTAATAAAACCTTTGTTCATTCCTTATGTTTATGCAGGGGAAATGTGATTCCAGCTCATGTAAGCAGATGATGATGATGTGATCGTCACAGGGATATGAGCTAATACACAGAATACTTTCTGCCTATAAGCACATATACACCCTCTCACTCCAGACAGAAAATGTGTGCGGTATCAGTGCATGTCAGCCTTGATAAATGGGTGTTCACTTTGAAAGCTAGTACGAAATACCACTGCTGGAAGACAGCAACGTGCCACTTTTACACAGAAATAGTTTTACAATTGATCACGTCTGGCACAAAGGAAACCAACAAGGCAGTAAACATAAAAGAGCCGACCATCTGGCATTGAAATCCAACTCAAACTTCACAGTGAAGGGAATGATAGCGTTAATTTAAGTATTTCAGTGCCTTGCCTGACGGTGCGTCTGGACGGATGTTTGTATGGCTGAATATCTAATTAGTAACTATTTTTAATCTTAAGTATGTTTGATGCCCGTCTTAATTAAAAGGTAATTTTATGAAAGTAGACATACCTGCAAAAACACACAAACAAAACATGAAAACAGACTAAACTTTGAAACTGTTGAAAAACAGCACCCATGTTTATGATCGGGTTCACCAAGACAACAGTGAAGCATTCGTATGATTATATTATCATATAGTTATTATGTACCTGGGTGAGCTGACAGTCTCACAGGAAGATGTGAAAACTTGTTGCAGTAATCAGTGAGGTTATTATCGAGTTGTAAGTTGATGAAAGGATGGAACCAAAGAAGAATTTAACATCTTGGTGACACCAAATGCCCGAGTGTGGATTGTTTGAGGTAGAGACGGACGATATAATATTGCACACTGTCCTGGACCACGTTAAGTTTCCCTTTACTAAGCACAACGGCTCAGCTTCCCAGCCCAACACTTTTTTCTGTAAACATATTTCTCTTATAGTTGAAACACATGTTACTGTAACATTATACTAGGTTATATTACAATTGTGAATATTTATTTGTAAAGTTTTATTGCTGATACAATTCTATTTTGCTGAACGTTGTCGTGGACAATTGCAAAATAATAATTTATACATACATAATAAATGAAGAAAGTGGTAGTATGATCACCTTTTATGTAAGTAATACATATTGTATTAAGTGTTCTTAAATGTATGAAATAAAGTCCGCATTATTATGAAAAAAAAAATAAATAGAATGTTTGATTTTCTGTAACAGTGAGTGTTGTTCTAAAACGTGTGAATAAAAGTTGATCAGAATCCGTTTATAGCCAATGTATGTTGCACATACAAGGACTTTGTCATACACATCCCTAAAGGAACATGTTATGTCCAGCGTCCGATACATGTGCTTCTAATGAGCTTGCTGTATGTGTGCGTGTGTGTCTGTTAACATCTGTAGTTTTTAATGAAAAATACTCTCACAGGTGTTTACCAGACACATTCCTCCTCGCCACAAACTTTAGAACCGACAAAGATCGGCCACAAGATGGAAGCATTGCTTTAGTTTCAGTGGTGTTCTCACTCAGGCTGGCAGTGAGGCCTTCAAAAGTTTATTATCGTGACACACATGGGTCTCGCTGAATCCCAGTAAAAATAAATCACGAGTTAAAAAAGGTAAATCTAAGAAACCACAGAGTTGCTACCAATAGCAAGTCTGGGTTATGACAGTTAATGGAGTACACTGTTTCAGCAAAACCTCCATTAATAAATATAGAAAATGTTTTGTAAATGAAAATCATCATGTGAAGTTAATCTTTCAGAATAAACTTAATCTCAATTTTGATCCCTGAATTTTTAAGCATGATTTCTTTTTTTCTTTTTTCTTTTTAATAATTTTTTATTGAAAGACAAGAGACAATATTAGACAATACATAGACATAAAAACAAGAAGATGACAAGAACAGTGGGATAAAAGCTAGCAAACATCATACAGTCAGTGTGTGTGTGTGTGTGTGTGTGTGTGTGTGTGTGTGTGTGTGCATGTGTGTGTGCGTGAGAATGTCCTTGAGCCTTTTGAGATGGAAGGAAAAAAATAATAATAATAATAAAAATACAAACCAAAAAAAAAGAAAAAAGGAAAAAAAAAAAAGGTAAGTATGTGTGCATATGGATGTTCATGTAAGCATGTATGTGGGTTTCAATTGGTCGTCAGGCAAGAAAAACAACAAAACAAAAATCAACAATAGTAATAAATACAAAAAAAATCTATATATACTATACAAATTTTAATATTAATAGGATGGGTGGTGTCACGTTTGCAGAAACATAGTGAGGGATGACCAGGTGGAGTGGTGTTCTGTTGTATTGTATATGATGGACGAGGTTAGGTTTTCCATTGAAATATACTCTATCATTAAGTTTCTCCAGTGTGTGATGTGTGTGTTATTCCTTGATTTCCAGTTCATGAGGATAGTTTTCTTGGCGATAGTTAGGGCCACAAGGAGTAATTTGCGATTTGTTTTACTCAGATGTATAGTTGAGATGTCTCCTAGTAGGCACAGTGAAGGGGATAATGGGACGAGGCAGCCCAGGAAGACAGACAGTGACTCAGTTATTTCTTTCCAAAAGTGATTAACTGGTGTGCAGTGCCAGGTGGCGTGAACATAGCTATCCGGGCTGTTTTGAGTGCAATGTGGACAGATATCTGTAAGCATGATTTCTACAATAAACCTGTTTTTTAATTGAACAAAACTTTAAACGAACAATTACAGTGTCTTAACACAGCAGTCGTGCTGAGTAAAATATAGTATTACATTAACAAAATTGTAATTTACATCAGATCAAAGAAACCAGACCAAGAATCTAACTACGTAACGATTCTTACACAATTTAGGAATTACTTCAGCACTTACAAAATACTGATGTAAGACTCATTCTTTCAAGATTTCAGTCAAGTTAATGTATCTAATGTCCTTTGAGAAATAAACTTGCTGCTTCCCAGCTAAAATGATTGTATGAAGTTATGACGGATGATACCAGTCCAGCGCTGAGAAAGACCTCCATTCACCCCCATCAAGTATTTAACCACATTTTTGGAAGCAATTGCATTCTTCATCTAATCCACACTTAATGTGCAACGGCTGAAACAGAACATTGCCTGAAACGCTGTTACAGAGGCCACTGCGCCAGGAAAATGATCCTGGAGGAAACGCTGGAATTTAGTTTAAGATGTTTGAGAGGACTGGAGCTGATTCATGGCTCCGACAAGTTCCTTATTATTGTGGGATTTAAACTGAGTTGGCAGGGAACATTACTTTAAAATTTTAAATTGAGCAATAGTTCTACATTTTCCAGTTTAAAAAATGACTTTCTAATGATCCATTGTAAATGTCAGATCAGAGCTGGATTATCCTCCTTTCTGTCACATCGTTAGTTTTTCTGATAAAAGTTTATTGACTTCTCCGCTGAAGGTCTAAATTTGACTTTTTCAGATGTCGGTGAAGTATGAGCACCACGTGACTACTTGACCTGCAACTATTACAGTATGACTATTTTGTATATTTTGTCTATCGTGTCTATGTAATTTCTGAGGAAAATATATAACCTTTTACTCCATTATGTTTATTTGGCAGCTACAGTTAAATATGTAAAATACTGTGTAATCCAATGATAACTTACTGTACTAACACAAAGTGAGGGGCCATTCTGCATAATGACTACTTTTTCTTTTGATACCTTTTCGTATGTGTTTGGATAATTTGTCTTTACTGCACTCAGGTGTTTAAATGTAGGACTTGTAAGTAATTTTACAGTGTAGTATTGATACTTATACTTACATTGGATAAAAGGTCTTAGAAGATTTTCCCACAACTGGCCTAAACAGCTTTTAATACCATTATCTTACTATATTTTCATCTTTCCTCTCTTCAGTGGTTACAAACCAACAATTGTAACCCATTGGAAGAAAGAGAAAAGTAAAGCAACCAATGAGAACCTGTATTCATCCTTGGCTTTGCACCTTAATTTGTCGGTGAATTACGTATGTATTTAATATGTCTATTGCACAAAAGAAGTTCCTCATAGAAAATAAAGTATTTTGAATTGAAGAACAAAAAAAAGAGCAATCTCTCTTCTTCAAAAGTATTTGTTCTGCAATAAAACAAACACAAAGAGGTCTGTCTTAGTCGAGAACACTGACCGGACACATGGCTGTTGGTGGACAAATTATTATTATTACGCAACCTCTGACCGCTCATTTACAGGACAGTCTCTCTCCTTCTTCCCACCAAGCTATACAATGAAGCAGCACACACACACACACACACACACACACACACAAACCTGGTTGGCCATTGGCCTGCAGGGCTGTGCAGGGCAGGAAGGGAATCATTCACTGTAAACTGAACAAGGACTGGCTTCCTCTGGGAGTCCCCTAGCCTGACAGCAGCCAAGATCCCTGCAACACAAACCACTCTAGCAAACACACGCAGACACACACACACACACACACACACACACACACACACACACACACACACTCACAGCGTACACACCCTGGATCTGGGACACATTCTCTCATCTGTTACTCCTCTCTCTTTCCTCAATTTCGTCTTTCTTTACGCTCCCTTCCTGCCCGTCTCTCAATTTCCAGCCTCCTTTAACCTCCGTCTCTGTCTTATTGCTTTCTCCTCATCATTTTCTCCCACCACCTGTATATAGACATATATACAGTATCACCCATTTCTCTAACCTATTTTATTTCCGTTTCTCCATTTCTTTTTTCTTCTTCAAAAGGACCGAAATGGAAGCAAGTTATCCTTTACCTTTACTGTGTTACCCTCGATATTTTTCAATAAAAATGTATTTGTGTAGGATCTGATATATACTTTTGATATGTCAAATGAATCAAATCAAATCCTCTCATCTGAGAAGTTTTCTAACTTGGAGTCTTCAAAAGACTCCTATACTTCCTAAAGATTTAGAAAATCCAGTAGTCTCCATTATCTTTCCCAACAAACAATGCTTTAGGATATACAGTGCAATGCTTCCTTAAAGCATACCAAGGCATTTCCAACAGGAGATCCAAAGGCAAAATCTTACCAAAATCTGAATCATTTATTTAGATTAAAAAAAGTCCCTGAACCCCTGTGGTTGCTCTGCTCTGTCCCTCTGCGTTCCTCCTTTGCTCTCATCCTATTCTGGTGGCTTCATCATGAAAACAGAGGTGCTTTGTCAACGTTACGTATGCTATTCCCTTCACCTTTCTCCTTCACACAAGCAACCACTCACACTCACACACACACACACACACACACACACACACACATACACTTACAAACACACAAACATCGACAGGAAAGGAAACAGGGGATGCATATCCGTCAGCTGATCCAACTGGAAATGCTGACACTGGTCTCCCCATCTGCATACTGCTCTCCAAGAGAGACAAGAGGGGAGGACGGGAGAGAGAGGGGGAGAAAATACAGGGACAGAGAAAGCGAGAGGCAGCATTTTGACAAACCAGAGAATTGCCCGGATGCTTGTGGTTGGCCCTACAGCAACTGTTTTCCTGATAGACGTTTTGTGCTGGATAGACACATTTTGCGGGGGCTCCAAACATGCAGCTTTCCCCCCCAGAGTGGGAGCGAATGGCATTTGTACCAATAGGCCCTTTAGGATTTAGCCACAGAATACTAGCAAAGGGAAACCGACATAGTTGTTCCTGTGATGAAGAAGAAGAGGAGCTATTACTGTAAAAAAAGAGAGTCCTGAGGGATTCCTACGTGTCTCTTTGACCTTCTTCACATGGCACTCATTTGGGTCGTCTCTCTGCTATTTCACGGTGGCGTATGATCGGTTTGCAAGCATGTAAGACGAGAGCCGCTGCCCTGTTTTGGCGACACAAAGCAAAACAAACCAATTAGCCAAAAGCAACTGAGCGCTTGTTCAGTGCAGCTTTGGGTATCTAATGTGCTTAGGGGTTGACTTCATCAAAGCTGCCACATCAGATGCTTTACCTGCTCACTGACAGGCAGCGGTGCGCTTGTAACTGGAGTGGATATGCCAGTGGCATGGTAAGGGTCATTTTGTTTCAGCATTTAAACCCTGAATGTTTTGATTTGAGCATGTGTAGACAGGGGCTGCCGAAGTTAGAGGACGAATGTCAAGGACACAAGAAAAGCCTTATTGACTTTCACTACCACCACTAAATATTAGTGTAGGTATAGGCTTAATCTGACAAAACAAGGTGTGTTAATTAATGAGCTCAATAAATGTGCTGATAAGATGTTTTCTTTAAACTTTTGGTCAGAGCCATGCAAGTTGTTGCCTAATAGGCATGCGACTATATCGTAGAAAGCGAGAGTAAAAAAAGAAGGAGATTGTGACAGAGAGGAAAGTGTCCACACATGGACCTTCATCGTCAGACTCTACACTTCACAACGTTTTGGAAGGATCCTACAAATGTCCTCAAACTGTGAGAGATGGAGGATAATAGATGGGTGATTGTTTCCAAGTCGCACCTCCACTTACACACACTATCACACATGCAGTCTTCACCCCACTGTCTCACACATTTGGTGTGACTCTGAATCACTGCTTGTGCTTCCTCAAATATGGGAGAACTGTTGTCCATTGTTTTAGTGAGTAAGCACACACACACACACACACGTACACAAACATACCTTGTTGAGACCGGAAGCTGGCCTGTCTTCTCAGCTGTGATGTCTCACATACAGAAATACACTCTCACACATAGACCAACTGCAGCGATGACGCCTGTGATGGTCAAAAATATCCTGAATGGAATATTTAGCGGTGAAGTCATACCTCTTACTGCTCCTTTTATCCTGTTAACATTCTGGGAATTTACGCTACCGACACTTACGCTGCAGCCTGACGCCAAAGATTATTGCAACACACTACGGAGACACTGTATGATTGAAGTCAGGGCATTAGTTTCAGTGGCAGCAGATGTCTTGACATATTACTCAGCATCCTATGGGAAACTGAGCTTTTGTTCCATCTGCTGAAAATACCTTTTATTACAGCTTCTTTCAACATAGCATGACGTTTTAGACTTCCTGATGACGTTCAGTACCGAGGAAAGGGCCTTCTGTTCAATTGTACTGTATTGTTCAAAGGTATTGCAGTTCTATCCGATAATAACATTAGAATAGAAACCAAAAACGTCAGGCACAACATCGTGACGTCCAACGAAAGGAAGGGAACGATTTTCCTGTCAATGAAGGAGACAGGGTACACTATGGACAGGTCGCCACTCAATCAAAGAGACAGTGTTGATGATGATGATGATGATGATTATTACTACATTCAACTAAAACATTAGCAGCATGGGACCAGGATTGCAGAAAAAAATGGGAAAATAAAAAAAATATTGGTGGGTGGACTTCATTTTCCTGAGTAAATTTAACACAATAATAATATGGAACCCTATTCTATTCATTTGGCTTTCATTCTTGTTAACTTTTATTTAATATCTTTGTATGTCTTCATGGCCTGATTGGCGTTGCAACTGCAATGATGTCATCGAAGGCAAACACAATAAACCTCTCTTGAATCTCATTGTGATTTATTCTCATATTCAGTCTTTCACTCCTACTTCTTTGAAGAAATCAATTTTAAAACAAGTGGTGTGAAACAAAAAACATCCATGTACAAACGGCAGCAAAACAAAAAGCCTACTTCTACAAAAAAACAAACAATTAAGGCATGACTGCACTTTTGTCAAGGACATGATGAAAACAATATCCTCTTTTCATTTCCCTGGAAGTCGTCATGGAATAATTCTTATTCTGGCAGTGAATACGTAAGCAAAGCTATTACACCCACTCCTATCTGCGTCGCTGCCTAGTCTCCTTTCTGGGAAAGAAACGTTGAAGTTTAACCTCTTATCGCTTCCTTTTCCCCTTCCTGTCATTCAGAACATGAAAATGAAAATAAGTCCAACTGGAGGAACAATAGATCGCTAAACAACCTAGAGGCCTATTTGTGGCAAATGCTTCACATTCCACATATCCCAGACAGCTCATTGGATGTGGATGTGGCCATGTCATTGCAGGATACTGTGGCTTCCTCTCTCTTTCTTTCTGTCTCGCTCACTCCCCCATTTTGTTCTGTCCCCGCTTCCTTTCCTTTCTGTTTTTGGGCGACATCCTTTTTTTCGTGTGTGCCCAGACGAGAGGAATAGCTATAATTGTTCTCTCCTTCTCAAGAAAGAATGTCTAAAGCAAAACCGTCCTTTTGAAGTGACCCATTGTCTGCTGACCTCAGAAGGTGAGGAGGAGGCGGTGGAGGGGGAAGAGAGGGAGGGGTGGAAAAGCAGGGCCTAATGGAAAGGTGAGCAAATAGGACAGAAGAGGGAGGGAAGGAGAGAAAAATGACGATAGACTAGAAAAAAAGTTGTGTAGTAAAAGAAAGCCTACTGCTACATTGCTAATGAACACAAGGGCCAAGTCTGCAGTGATAAAGATTCAAAAGCTGTCTTTCTACTCCAGCGTTTCAAAACGGACCTCCAGTTCAGTGCCCACATTGTTATGCTAAAACAATTGCAGTTCCAACCTAAAAATTCCATTTATAACCTACTAAATGGGTTAGCCTAGCTTTTGTTATGGAGGAATTGCTGCATGTATTGCGTTCACTGGTGACTGTTTTACCAGTGAAGGTCTACTTTCCCTAGGAAAGCTCACAGGGCGGTGGTCGGAATGGATGATGGGTGTATAAAGCCCAGCATTTTGCCTCAAGAGGCCGGGCGTCATGTCCTGCGGCGCAGTAGGCTACAAGAACAATCTGGTCAGGGGAAAGACTGTGGTGTTAAACAAGTCTTTTTTTAGTTGCTACATGCGGAAAACAAATGATACACGTTGAAAGAGAACCGTTTGAGTTAGATGGTCATATACAGCACCTTGATGCTCTCTGATAAGCAGCATTGTTAGTTGCAGGACATCACATGACTATCAAATGTCCATACATTAGCGATTTCAAAAGGTTTGGAAATAGTGTTCAAAAAGACTAATTTTCAGAAGGATCTGCATTAGTGAGGACTATATCTTTTGTCAATTGTGTGGTAAATACTGATTCAATTAAAAATTACTGAAGGCAAATTACAGAAGGAGGAAATTTGCCAAAAACTTAAAGAATCTATCAAACATAATTTTAGGGCAATTTTCAAATGAATGGAGGCTGGTGGTGAATGGTTTCCTCAACTCTGCTGAACATCTTAAAGCAATACAGAAGATTGGTAGAAGCTAAAACAACACCATCGCAGTGGAGCACAACTCTGCTGAGATGAAAGCTCCACGTGATCATGGTTTACAGTGTAATCTCCTGGGCCCAGATGGACTGCAGCGCCAGCACGGTTTTATATTTGATTTATAAGGGAACTGCTTCGAGGACACCCTCAACGTTGTTTTACAGCTTTATGCTGCCGCCCAGCGTACCTGCCCCCGGGCTCAGGGCACAGTCAGGTCTTAAAGGGACAACAGGAGGTGGGAATCTCTCTTTTTTCCCAGTCCTTCAGTTATTTTCAATCTACCTCAGTTCTCTCCGCTCCCCTCCCAGAGATTTTGTCTGTATAATTTTGCTCAAAATAAATGCCAAGAGATTCTCGCTCAAAATACCGCATCTGTTAGTGTAACACAACAGTGGGTGGGTTAGTCAGCAGTCCAACAACAAGGAGTGAACAGGACTGAGCTGTAATTCGTTTGTGGCAGTTAAGAATGCATGCTGCTTTCATGTCATTTTTAAAAGTAACTGCACATTGCATTCATTATTTGCTGAGTGCATTTTAGGGCTGCCAAAGTATGTATGCTTGGAAAAAATATCGCTGTTTGATTTGTGACATCTGTGAAAGCTTATTGATAATAACAAAAGTTCAGTAACACAACTTAATATTAATTCACCACACTTGTGAATTAACATGTTTAACCATTTGGCAAGAATTTTAAGTTATTCTGCGGACGTAGCCAAATTTAAAACGTAAAAAATGTAAAAACTATATGAAAGTATCAAAATTAAACAGATTCCAACTTCTCTAAAGTTTACAGTACATTCCAGTGTAATGCCATTGGGATGAGTTTAGCGTTTACTTCGTTCTGTGATCAATAGGTAATCTGTGTTTATTCTGATGGACTGAAATCACCTTTCACAAATGAGAGTACTCGGAGCTCACACATAAAAACACAAGAACGTAGATAACAAACGGCCTTTAAATGTTTAATCTAGTTTACACAGATTTCCGTTTAAGCGAAACACTACTCTGTTCAGCAGTTTGTAAAATTGTTTTTGGCAGTGGTCTCCAAATGTCAGGGCAAAACTTCCAATCCAAAGAAAATACTTTTTGTGCTGATTATTGAATGTAAGTCTAATTCACTCTCCTTTTAGCTCTTTCTACTAACCCTGAGGCAAACATCTGGTTCTGTAGCTGCTAAATGCTTCACTGTTCACCAGCTAGTTACCAACTTGTTGTCCTTTTTGTGTTGTTTTCTAACAGGGCAGGTAGCCCCTCAATCGGTTTTAGGAGCTTTTTGTCTGAGAACAATGCTGATGAGACTGAACCAAAACCGTAAAGTTGCAGACCTTAAAACCAAAACAAGCTAAAAAGATGCTAAAAGGCTTCATGATATGAAGGAACTGCAGATTCGGATGACAATTATCTGTGAGTTCATCACTCTGAGCGACCCCTACTCAAATACACAAAGTTATTTAATCCATTGGTAGCATAACGGTATTGACTATAGCAACTTTAACCACATTGACCATGATCCATCCTAACCCTGAATAAAGTGCTATGACACTTTCCATTACATAATCGAAAAACATAACCAGAATAGTTTGCTTGTTATGTTCTTTAGAAGGCGAGATGCATTGCGATTTATGCATTTGCTACTACAAATTGTATGTATATTAACATAGTTTTTATGAATCCTGGTTACACTGTGATCCATACTCTATGTGCATGTAGTCACATACACTCAATCAAAATTGTGATCGTGTGAATAGATTAGTACTGATATGACTAATGTGTGTGTGTGTGTGTGTGTGTGTTAGAGACATGGAAAATAAGCCTTTAAGCAATCATTTAAAAACGTTTTGTCCAAGCAGCTTTTGCAGTCATTCCACAACAGACTCTCTCCTCCTCCTCCTCTTCTTCTCTCCATTTGTGTCTCTCTCATTCAAAATTACAAACTACTTGCTACTCACACTCACACAAACACACTCCCTGCCATGGCCCAAGGCACACAGTGTACAGTTACTCACATCCCCAGGAAGCGGAGGTATGACATCATCTTATCATCTCCCGTGGGCCCACGGGAAGACCGGAGGGGGGAAGAATGAGAGAGAGGGAGGGAGGGAGAGAAAGAGACAACATAACAGAGTCCAAGAAAAAAAAGAGAGTGAGGGAGATAAGAGGAAAGAAGGAGATAGACAGGTAGAGGAAGGTAAAAAGAGGTGCTTGAGAATGTGTCGAATGTAATTCCGACGTCACAGCAAAACTATGATGAATGGACTGTTTTCCTCTTACACAGTTGCTGCATTAAAGCGGTTACTGTCAGTCACACACAAACACGCCAGTATACAACACTTACTTTATATGGCATGCATTAAAAACAGAGACCTCTGAAAACAATCAGCGCGGTCGGTGCAATGATCCTAGTTATGCATGCTCTGAAAAGAGGTCAGGTTGAGGAAATAAACAGTGTGCTGGGTTTTATTACTCACACATGACCGAGAATCACTCATTATCAGGACTGGCAGTGCACTGGGATCCAGTGCTGGCCTTTTGGATGAGAAATGTTACCCATTTGGGGATACATTATCTGGAGTATTTTGCTATTGTACTGCAGAAAATGTTGTTTATTCATCAGTTTGTTGGTATTGTTTTGAACTATAAACTTGAGTTTTTATTTCCACTCGTAAAGACATTTCATGAAATGAATATACCAACATCCCAAGACAAAGCCTTCAGTATAATTTGACTTGGCAACATACAGTGGATATAGGCCTACTTTGTTTGTTTGTTTTGCCCCCTTTTCTCTTGGAATGGCCAATTTCTTAATACTGCAGTCCGTTTCAGTCCTAACTCCACCGCTGTTGTCTTGAGGAGAGTAGGTTGCTAGGCCCAGAACTGTTGCAGTAGAAAAACTGAGAGAAGTGGATGCACACTGCTCTTTTTCAGCAGTGGGGAAGTTAACCAGACGCACATTTGCCAGACCAACCAGTTACTCCTCAATCTTTGAAAACACTTAGCATAAATCTCAGTTTTGTGTCGCTTTTCCAAGTATGTTTTTGAGTGTGCCCTCTTCTTTGCCTCATTGTGGTGCACCAAGCCGTAATGGACTTATAACTGCTGATGCTAGAGGTCCAAAAACACCCGCTGGTACTTGACGGTTGGTGAGAACTGCAGATGTTGTGGATGCCTTCTCCCCAACAGCCTCAAGGGTATGTTTATCAAATAAAAAAGACAGCGTGCTGCCTACAATGATTTAAACAAATACAGCACCAACAAGCATCAGGTGGGCATGAGGTGTTGATTCATCTCTGCACCAACTTCCCAGCTATTTCAGAATTTTTCCCACGATGTGACAAAGTATCAGGTTACGATCCATTATGCAAACAAAACGAAAATGATGAAGTATCCCTGAGCGGTCTCTGGGAGTTTGGGATAAAGCACAATACATTATAGGACTGTTCCATTGGAGCATTCGATGCCTTTACATGGTATGACGTGTCATTACCTTGTTTGACTCGCACTTCCATTTGCCTTGAACTTGAAAATGACTTCTTTCAGACTGGTCAAAGTCTCTCTAAGCTAAGAAATTGCATTTTGTTTAGTTGAAAATAACTTTGTTCGAGCATTTTCTCATTGCTGTGTGAACCTCCAAGTAGATCTTTAAAAAAGATCTTTGAGACAGAAATGAGGACAAATAAAGACTTAAAATGGAGGAAGTGGAAAGACAGTATTTCAACATAGTCCAAGAGATGAACTTGCTAACAGATTTGGTGATCACTACTGTTGCATAACAAATATTTTTGCTCAACCATCAGCTGACAACACATTAAAAGTATAAAAATATCTATAACGTAATTTGGGTGGAAATAGACATAAAAACACAAGTTTACTGGAAAAGTCATCACCTACACTACAATTGTTTGTGAGTGTGTGAATCAGAGGCAATGAGAGGAAATAACAGTTGTGCAGCTTGAGCATCGTCATGCACACTAAGCAGATGGATCATCGGGTAACGTTACGCAAAAGTGTTTTCAAACAGGAGGAGGAGCGCCTGTTGCTTGTCAATTACCCATCGTCCTAATTCCCAACTCGTTGCAGATGTCACTTGGTCCGGTCATCTCGACTTCCACTGCTGAGGTCAGCGATGTCGTCCATGAGACAGAATATCTCTGGAACGCTGCGGTCTAGACACTCACTCTAAATGGCCTCCACTCCGGCACAGTTGAAGCCTTTCAATGAGGGCTCCGGTGCAATCGTGTCCCTTTCAGAAGCTTTGTAATCCAGCATGGAATTGCAGTGTATATTTAGAGACTTAAAAAAGAAGAAAAAAAAATGTTGGCGTGGGGCAAGGGCAAGATCTATACCATGACGTTGGCCCTCTGTGTCTTATACTACTTCACCCGACTTCCGGAGTAGTTTCTCTAAGCGTCTAATTTTGCCTTGGACGGGTTCACGTTGGAGATACTTGAAAGCCCGGTGTCTTGTACAGACGCTAAAGGGTGACTTGTGCGTCGGTATCAGGCGATAAATATGAGAAAACTCCTGATTATGTGAAGAAATACGAACTATAGGACAGAGGCTTATCCAAACAACTTGAAAACAATGGGTACAGGTGTTATGACGTGTGTTATAAGTACATATGTCCTTTGTGTCTTTGTTCGGCTTTGACAATGCAGACTTTTCCCCCAGCACTGGCACAAGTTAGAAGATGAGATAGAAAATGTACTCCTCTTTAAAAATGCACCCTGGGATCAGGGTGACCTTTGGCATACAGAGGAAGAGCTATTAAAGGGTCCTATTAGTGCTACTAAAAGGTCACAGGTTTGATTCTGTGGCAGCCTGCATGGACAGCCATGTGGCCTTTTAGAGTGACAGGATGTGGTCGCTCTGGGTAAGAGCAGCAGCAAGAAATACAACTGTAAACATGCCGAAAAAAATGCAACAAAGGTCAACATGAAGAAACTATATTAATTATTAATTATTATTATTAATTATATTATATTAACTACTATATTGGGATTATGTAAATAAAAAAAATAATAGAAACCACCATCACGTTTGGACACTATGAGCTGAGGCCATCACTGAGACATAATCCTATGTCATCCACTGAGTAAAAAGCTGCACTCAAGCGCCACAGCGTGGCATTGGTCTATAAATAGCTCCAGGTCTATTTATAGATTAATGGATGGCTGTAACTCCCCTCAATGTCACCCAATGACATAACAAGAGCCAATGTGCCTCTGTCATTGTGCTATGTTAGCATCTTTGAACATATCAAGGCCGGCTGTTTGCAAAAGGCTAGCAACATGTTTTGAGGATTTGCCCATAAAGCACACATGTCTGCGCATTTCTCTGATCAAAATGCAACTAAGCGAGCAGGGCAGTACAGCATCTCATTCAGTAGGATAGCGTTCTTTTGTCATGTTTGTGTGGGAGTTTGTGATCACGCTCGTGCATGCTTTTATGTGTGTGTGTGTGTTTTACTAAATATAGCTTTGTTTCCCTGGTAACACCTGAGGATCATACTACCTTTAGCAAATCAACTCCCATGAACATTTTTGTCAATGAAAATGAGCCATTCATCAAATGCTCACCTGCATTTGCAAAGATGAAAGCAATAAATTACAGTTCTTTTGTCTCCCTTTCTTTTTCACACACATCAGGCACATACACACACACAAACACACTCACACCACTCCACCTCCCAACATGCATCTGTGATCACATAAAGTCAGTTACGCTCTGGAGAGGGTGTGTGGAAAGGAGATCCATTATTTTAGCTTCTGCCTGACGCTTTTGTGTGCAGCTCAGCCGCTGAAAGGGAGCGATCAGCCAACCATAACAATCCATAATGGCTTTTCTGCCTCATCCACAAGTCTAGAAGCGTGCCTCCGGTCGGGGCTATCCCCATGCACCGCCACAAGCCCCCCTCCCCTTCTGGCTCCAGCCTCCACCACCCTCGATGTCTGAGTGTGTGTGCACATGCGGGTGGATGGGTAGGGACTATGTATGTGTGTGGGTGTGGGTGTATATGGAAATTCAGGGCCATGGCTGTGACTGTGACAGCGGAAGACCCCATTGAAAAGGAGTGGAGTCAGCCAGTGCGACCGGGGGCCCCTGAGCCTGTCTGATCACGCAACAACAGGGGCACCAGGCCCCAGGATCGGTGCAGAGCTGGCTGGTTGGATGTCCTGAGAATCAGCATTGGGGGAAAAAGTCTCCTTGTAGCTTCATCAAGAAACAAAAAAAAGGAAAATCAAAAGGCAAGAGCTTCATTCTAGATTCATCATATTATACTTACTGGCACTTTGAAAGAAGACGTCAGTGGCACATAATTTCTCCACCAACAGAGGCCTGAACAGACCAGAACGTAATGCAACCAGACACGTCGTGCTTAGAGTAACAGGCTGCTTCCGTCTGTTTTTTCTCAAATGGAATGTGTGGATAGTGATTCGATTGCAGCTTTTTTAATTTTTTCATCCACTCTAGAGAGGAAAATGTCCAAGAAAAACATACATTTTCAGATTGATGCTGCTTAAACTGAAATTATACTTTCCACGTAGCTGCGAGTGTCTATATGACTTAAAGTTGAATCATCTGATCATGTCTGCATGTGTTTGCGTGCAGCCTAAAATGTATCTATGGACATATTTGGGTATGCAAGTGCCCAATGTAGTATAAAGGCTATACTACATTGTATACTATGTATACAATTTATTTACCATGAATACTTTATGTGTACTATAAAGGGTATTATAAATGTAGTATAAAAGGTTATACTCCAAAACGTGTGTTGCAGTTTTCTTTATACTACACTGGGTATCTGCTACATCTTGTTCACACATACTTATCATCAGTGGCAGAACAGAGTTGAGTGGACATCCACTGACCAAGCCAATACACACACACACACACACACACACACACACACACACACACACACACACACACAACATTACAAAACGTTTATACGGACTGAGGAGTCACTGTGATGTACAATTTACACAAATCTTTTAAATCAAAAACGTGAGCATTGGAAACACTTTTACAGTTAGTTTTGAACATGAATTATAAAAGGTGCACTTCCTTCAATAAACCGTTGCCTGAGTGCTTGCAAAAAAAACAAACCAGCTTCCATAAAAGATTTACCTGATGAGAGAAAATGCCCAAATTCCTGCACTCTTTACAACTGGACCCATCTCAAACACAGGCCTGTGGCTTATTTTAGGTATCACTCGGTATAGTTTTATTAGACACTCAGGTATGCTGGGATAGCTTCCAGCTCCGATGACCCAGCACACGATGGATACTCGTGGTTTTAGGACTTTTATGAAGTGCCCCTCTGACAAACACTGATATTATGGAAATCTGAACTGTAAATGTTCAAATGTCATAGCCATCTTGTTTGACAATAACTAGTAAGTGACCTGTAAATACTCTAACATTTGTATTATAACCATTAGACATAAACAGACTTAACCTAAAAGGTGTCACAGGAAAGAAATAATTAAAGTTTGAATAATGACAAAAAGGTAGAAGGTGAGTTCTTCAAAGGACATATAGATAAATATATAAGAAGTATTATGACTCAGATGTAATCCAGTTGCTTACAACACTGTGTTAATCCGTTTTAATTAAGAGACAGGAAATTGTTCCAGAGCCTCTCTCATCAGCCTTAACTGCCAACACTTAATACCATCATGAATTAACAGCCTTCTCTTACAGGAGCATCAGTGTTTAGGCACCAGCGCTGGCTCTACAATAAGTGCCTCCTCCTTCCCCCTGCTCTCTGCTGACCACTCCCAGGGGAACAGCATCCATTTTAGGGGAGGAAAAGAGCAACGGAGGAAAGGCAAAATGATGGAGGAGAAAAGGAGAGGGAGGACTGAGAGAATTAAGGTTATATGTCAGGCTGGGTGAGCTGGAGAGCAGTAAAAGAGTCGAGAAAGTGAAAATAAGAGGAGATGAGAGGAAGGGAGGAAAGGAGAGTAGACGGGGAAAAAGAGAGGGAAATCAAGTAGCCATCCGGTGATCATTTTACAGGCTGAGGGGAAGTGTTCCTGGAGAGGGGATGGAGCCAGACAAATGACTGAATGAGAGCTAAGTGGGTGGCAATGCTGGCCTATAACAGAGCTTTACTGGCCTTCATCAGTCCTACAGGTATAGAAAACGGGGATCTACAGGCTTACAGGCAAAGACACAAACATCACAGAATCATTTTACTTTTCATCTACCTTTATAGTTGAAGAGAGGATTTACACACAGAGAGCCTGTGAAAGCGAGAGATGAGAGGTTTTCAACAGTATATTATGTCATGGTACGTTTTTGTCAAGTTTAGTAAACTATTTTGAGATGTATTAAGAACGCATTTGGGGACAGAGTGGGAGATGAATGTCCTTACAACATAGTTGTTGAGATATTTCAGACTTGACCACAGTTCTGGACTGAAGGACTGACCGACATTGCCTTCTTCCATGTTGAACGGTTAAAACCTATTTTTATATTACTATTAGTTGTCATTGAGGTATTGTTTCTGCTGCAACCCTGCACCCAATCTTAATCCTGTTGTGTGTTGTTAAAATGATTCTCTTAATGCTGCTTCTGCTTTTAATTTTAATGTTTAGTAATTTGCAAGTTATTTGTCTGAAGACACAAAACCTCCGCTCTCATCCTCTTTCCCTTAATTCTGTGTTTCTCCATTACCTCAGAGACTTTCCCCCTTCAGTCTCTGTAATAACCAGGCCACTCTGCATTACACATTATAAATTAATAGCCCCGTGTGTTGACATGAAGTATCGAGTGTGTGGTGCACTTCGAGCACAAGACAAATCTCAGGGTTTGTTGGAGAATTGAATGTTGTAAAACAAAACTGCCCGTGCCGACGTTTCCGTAAGCAAAACGGCAGATGGCAAGGCAAAGGAGGCGAGTTTAAATATGCAGAGCGAGAAGAATATGAGACAGATGGTCATTTGTTGACTAATCTCTCACCGAGCACCTTTTGCACATTTACACTCAGACCCAGACATGGCTGGTTTAAGACCCCCCCCCCCCCCCCCCTTTCTTCCTCTTATTGCTTGAATGTGGCTCCCTAAATCCTTTCTAATACTTTCTTTTTTTCTTTTCTTCCATGTCACCACACATGACCATATTTCTTGACGGCATCAACAGATTTCATGCCCCCAAGGGCATTATAAATGTCAACTTCCTCTGAATTTAGTCGATATCTTTACGGCTCTCTCCAAAGTTCAAAATCAGATGAAACTAAATGAGGTGTGATGATGATGAGGAAACTGAGCACCAGGTGTCCCCGTCTCTCCTCTGTTTGCCCCTTCTTAGAAACAGACACACTCACCTGCCCCCCCCCCCGGGAAGTGAGTGAGAGATGCTGGAGAGCATTTGGTTTCAATGCTAACAGATACCATAAACTTCTGGTGAGAATCTAATAAGGAAAAGTGCTGTCTTCCTGTGGCTCAGGAAGACAGAATTACGCTGGAACATATCAGATAATGTTATTGCCTGTGTACCCGTCTGTGTTTGTTGAAACCTTTGGGTTATGACTGAAGTTACGAGGGTTGTTAGCACGCAACACGGCAATGAAACTCTTTGAATAAAAAAAAATTAAAAAAGTCCAGAACAAGTGGATCCATTTGTGTGCCTGTCAGTATGCCAATTCTTGTTTGTATCTGTGGCTTTGCGTGTGCATGCATGTGTGTGTAGGTCTGTGTGTGTAGGTCTGTGTGTGTGTGTGTCTGTGTGTGTGTGTGTGTGTGTGTGTGTGTGTGTCTGTGTGTGTGTGTGTGT